>NC_059115.1:4895355-5195355 GCF_020740685.1 Jaculus jaculus | reverse complement strand
ACTCTTGGCAGTCTTCCTACCTCTGCCTTTTAAGTGCTGGGATTAAAGGCATGTGCCACCACGCCTGGCTTTATTTCTCTCTTTTAAAAAATAAAAAAATTTGGCTGGAGAGATGGTTTAGTGGTTAAACGCTTGTCTGTGAAGCCTAAGGACCCCAGTTCAAGGCTCGATTCCTCAGGACCCATGTTAGCCAGATGCACAAGGGGGCACACGTGTCTGGAGTTCGATTTGCAGTGGCTGGAGGCCCTGGTGTGCCCATTCTCTCTCTCTATCTCCCTTCTCTGTCTGTTGCTCTCAAATAAATAAAAAATAAAAAAAATAAAAAAAATAAAAATTTTGTGTGTGTGTGTGTGTGTGTGTGTGTGAGAGAGAGAGAGAGAGAGAGAGAGAGGTTGGTAGAGAGAAAGAGAATGAAAGCTGGGCATGGTGGCACATGCCTTTAATCTCAGCACTCAGAAGGCAGAGGCAGGAGGATTGCCGTGAGTTTGAGAGCCACACTGAGACTACATAACGAATTGCAGGTCAGCCCCAACTAGAGGGAGACCCTGCCTTGAAAAACAAAACAAAACAAAACAAAAAGAAAAAGAGAGAGAAAGAGAGAATGGGCACACCAGGACCTCCAGCTGCATGCTCTAACTCATGCTCCAGGACCTCCAGATGCATGGGCCACCTTGTACATCTGGCTTGCATGGGTACTGGGGAATTGACCCTGGGTCCTTTAGCTTTGCATGTAAGCACCATGACCACTGAGCCACCTCTCCAGCCCTTATTCCACTTTTGTTTCATTTCAGGTGGCATTTCTTCTACCACTACCAGATTCTTTAAAACAAACCCCAACACACTATCGCTTCACCCATCAACACAGATGGCTCAGCATCTAACGATGGGTTGACTCACGCTATTTTGAGCTTAGGATTGTATAATAGTGATACACATTCAGAAAAAAAAGATGTTCAAATTAGATGTGTTTCTCAAGCTAGTAATTAGCAAGAAGCCCTTATGTTATCCGTGGTGGCGCATGGCTTTAATCCTAGCACTTGGGAGGCAGAGGTAGGATGATCAATGTGAGTTCAAGGTCAGCCTGGGCTACAGTGAGACCCGACCTCAAAAAAGCAAAGCAAAACAAAAAACCCTGTATGATATAAAGTGGGGGTGAGTACAACTCCAAGATAGACATGTGATCACAGTGAGGGGGTGAAAACTCTAGTGCATGGAATCTACTCACTACTATGCTAAGGAAACTCAGTATGTTAACATACAGGGTCTTGGGACTGCAGAGATGGCTTAGTGGTTAAGGCATTTGCCTGCAAAGCCAAGATCCTGGTCCGATTCTCCAGGACCCACGTATGCATAAGAGAGCACATGTGTCTGGAGTTCATTTGCAGTGGCTAGAAGCCCTGGCATGCCATCATTCTCTTTCTCTCTCCCCCTCTCTCTCCCTCTCTCTCCCTCCCTCTCCCTCTCTCTCTCTTTCAAATAAATAAATAATGTATATTTTTTAAATTACAGGGTCAGCTGGGCATGGTGGCACACACCATTATTCCCAGCACTTGGGAGGCAGAGGTAGGAAGATCACTGTGAGTTCAAGGCTGCCCTCAAACTACAGGGCAGCCTGAGCTAGAGTGAGGCCCTCCTTCGAAAAACCAATTAAAAAAAAAATTACAGGGTCCCTCTATGTAGCTGGGACTGGCCTTCAACTCATGCTACCCCAGCCTCAGCCTCTTGAGTGCCAAGATTACAAGCAAATGCCTTACACATGGCTAGTAAATTCATTTTCTTTCTTTCTTTATTATTTTTTTAAACTTCTCTTTTGTCGTTCTTTAACCACTAAGCCAACTCTCCAGCCCTCATTTTCTTCATTTAGAGAAATGTTTTTAGGGCCAGGTGTGGTGATTCATGCCTTTTAATCCCAGCACTCGGAAGGCAGAGGTAGGAGGATCGCCATGAGTTCAAGGCCACCATGAGACTACACAGTGAATTCCAGGTCAGCCTGGGCTAGACAGAGACCCTACCTCAAACAAACAAACAATAAAATTATATATATATGGCTGGAGAGATGCTTCAGCAGTTAAGGCCCTAGCTTCCAAAGCCTAAGGACCAGGGTCCAATTCTCCAGTGCCCATGTAAAGCCAGATGCACAAGGTGATACATGTGTCTGGAGTTCATTTGCAGTGTCTAGAGGCTCTGGTGTGCTTATTCTCTCTCCCCTCCCTCTTTCTTTCTACCCTATTTGTTACAATAAATAAATAAAATAAAATATTTTTAGCTACATGTGGTGGTACATGAGCCCCAGCACTCAGAGGCAGAGGTAGGAGGATCACTATGAGTTCGAGGCCACCCTGAGACTCCATAGTGAATTCCAGGTCAGCCTGGGCTAGAGTGAGACCCTACCTTGGGGGAAAAAAAAGGCTAGAGAGATGGCTGAATGATTAAGACGATTGTCTGCGGCACCTTAGGACCCAGGTTCAATTCCCCAGTACCTACCTGAGCCTGATACAAAATATGGGGCAATGAAAACATTACAGGCCATTGCTGAAGCCCTTAGTTTCCCATCAGGAATAAATGGTAACACCCTTTTACTGAAGACCCACATACTTGGGCTGCAAGGTCACTGAGAAATCCTGCTGTGGCTGAGCTGAAAACCTCCTCCATGTAGACCAGCTGACAGAAAGCTGGAAGAAGCCATTCTGCATGCAGTTCGATGGGAGAAAAAGAGAAACCACCTGTGAAGATACCTAACAGTGGACATAACAAGCTTTATATTTGACCAGCCAGGCCAAATGAGCCAATTTGTGCAAAAGTGGCACGTTTGTTATGAGGGAAACCAACCGCCCTCTGATTTAACTGGAGGCCCGCTCCATGGGAGGGAATACATCCCTGATACTGAAAACCTACAACAGGGGTAGTCATGAGCCCTAGGGGTGTAACATCTGTTGCTTTCTGGCTAAAAGTATATACTATGCTCACCAAACTGCCCAGTAAGCACTTCTCTTAATGTTCTACCTGTACATTAATTCTACTCTCACTTTAGGCTATAGAACCTTCTCTTTTCAGATGGCAGTGACCTTGGGACGACTCAGAAGGCACCATGGTGCTGAGAAGAAGTGACAGAGGAGTGCTCAGCACTGAAATATCTCTATCACACTTTTCAAGGCCCAGGGTCCATTGCAGAAGAGGTGACAGAGGTGACGGAAAGAACGTGAGAGCTAAAGGAAGGGTAGGACTCCTTACAATGTGCTCCTCCAGATGCAAAATGGCCTGGATATCCTTGACCTCACAGTGCCTGACACTACCTACACAAGACCATCATAATGGTAGGAAAAGATGATGACATCCAAATAAAAGAGAGACTGATTGAGAGGGGGAGGGGATATGATGGAGAGTGGAGTTTCAAAGGGGAAAGTGGGGGGCAGGAGGGAATTACCATGGGATATTGTTTACAATTATGGAAGTTGTCAATAAAAAAAACAGTATAAAAAATATGGGGCATGGGTCTGGGGTTCTTTTGCACTAGGTAGAAGCCCTGGTGGCCAGACCATTCTTCCTTTTTCTGTCTACCTACTTCTCTCTTTCTCTCTCTCCCTCACTGCCTCTTTCTCTCTGTCTCAAAAAAAAAATGAATAGAAATATTTAAAAAAAAAAATACAACAAAAGCCAGGCATGCTGATGCATGACTTTAATCCCAGACTGCTGTGAGTTCGAGGCCACCCTGAGACTACACAGTGAATTCCAGGTCAGCCTGGACTAGAGTGAAACCCTACCTTGAAAAAAAGAAAAAAGAATGAAAGAAAAAGAATATAAATGCAACAAAGGGTTGGAGAGATGGCTTAGTGATTAAAGCACTTGCCTGCAAAGCCAAAGGACCCTTGTTTGATTCCCAGGACCCACATAAGCCACATGCTCCAGATGGCACAGGCGTCTGGAGTTCATTTGCGTGGCTGAAGGCCCTGGAGCACCATTCTCTCTCTTTCCTTCCCTCTATCTGTCTCTTTCTCTTTCTGTGTCTCAAGTAGATAAATAATAGTAAAATATTTAAAAGAAATACAACAAAAACAAAATTTCTGTGGAATGAAATAAAGTGGGGTTATGTGGCTCTTATAGGTGGGGTGTTCAAAGCATACCATTTATCAGGAGTGTCTTTTTAAATTTTTATTTATTTGAGAACGACAGACAGAAAGAGGCAGAGAGAGAGGGGAAGAGAATGGGCATGCAAGGGCCTCCAGCCATGGAACTCCAGATGCGTGCGCCCCCTTGTGCATCTGGCTAACGTGGGTCCTGGGGAATCAAGCCTTGAACCAAGGTCCTTAGGCTTCACAGGCAAGCACTTAACCATTAAGCCATCTCTCCTGCCCTGTCTTTTTTTTTTTTTTAATTTTTTTCTATATTTATTTATCAGAAAAAGGAGGAGAGAGAAAGAGAGATTGTGTGCTCCAGGGCTTCCAGCCATTGTGTACGAACTCCAGACACTTGCACCCCCTTGTGCATCTTGCTAACGTGGGTCCTGGGGAATGGAACTTGGGTCCTTGACTGGCTTTGCAGGCAAATGCCTTAACTGCTAAGCCATCCCTCCAGCCCTTCTTTTTATATTTATTTATTCATGACAGAGAGAGAGAGAGAGAGAGAGAGATTGGGTGTACTAGGGCCTCTAGCCATTGCAAACGAACTCCAGATACTATGCACCACCACCTTGTGCATCTGGCTTAAGTGGGTCCTGGGGAATCGAACCAAGGTATTTTGGCTTTGCAGGCCTAAGCCATCTCTCTAGCCCTACTTTTTTTTTTCTTTTCTTTTCTTTTTTCCAAGCTGACCTGGAATTGACAATGTAGTCTTAGGGCGGCCTTGAACTCACCTTGATCCTCCTACCTCTGTTTCCTGAGTGCTGGCATTCAAGGCCTGGCTCCCCCTTTTTTTCTTCTTTCTCTTCCCCCTTCCCCCTTCCCCCTTCCCCATTCCATTCCATTCCATGCTGAGGATGGAACCCAGGCCCTCACTGGTGGATTCTAGACAAGCGCTCTACCCCTGAGCCATGCCCCCAGCCCTCTTTATTCTTTTAATTTTTTTTTATTGCTGTTGCTTTGTTTTTCGAGGTAGGGTTTCACTCTAGGTCAGGCTGACCTGGAATTCAGTACATAGTCTCAGGGTGGCCTCGAACTCACAGTGATACTCCTACCTTTGCCTCCCGAGTGCCGGGGAATAAAGGCGTGCGCCACCACGCCCAGCTTTTTCTTTTAATTTTGAGACAAGGTCTAAGTTGGCCAGAATGCTCTTAAGTCCATTTAAAAAAAAATTATTTATTTTACAGAGGGGGAGAGAGAGTGAGAAAGAGAATGGGCGCACCAGGGCCTCCAGCCACTGCAGAGGAACTCCAGACACTTGTGCCCTCTTGTGCATCTGGCTTACGTGGGTCCTGGGGAAATGGAACCTGGGTCTTTTGGCTTTGCAGAGAAATGCCTTAACCGCTAAGCCATCCATACAGCCCTTATGTTCATTTTGTAGCACAGAAAGGACTTGAAGTTGGCATCCTCCTGTCTCAGTCTCCCTGAGTTGCTGGATGGCAGATTCCAGCCACCAGTCACGCCCACCTAAGACTTGAGCCGGCTCAGGATTCTGGAGGATGGTGGGTCCTGGCGAATTGTTTCTACAAGGGTCTTGGAGGTTGTCAAGGTCCACAGGCCCCCTCATAAATCTCTCAGCCCGTCAGTGGGAGCAGTCAGCAGTAGGGGGGAGGACCACTTGACCTGGAGGCGGCTTCCTTTCTCCAGATGCTTATGACCATGCAATCTGTGATTTGAAAATACTTCCTAGGCTGGCCACAGCCTGCCTTTAATGCCAGCACTGGGGAGGCAGAGGTAGGAGGATCTCCATGAGTTTGAGGCCACCCTGAAACTATGTAGTGAATTCCAGGTCAGCCTGGGCTACGCCACCTAGTGCATCTAGTTTAGGTAGGGCCTGGGGAATGGAACCTGGGTCCTTAGGCTTCCCAGGCAAGCGCCTTAACCACAATGCCATCTTTCCAGCCCTTGTTTTGTTTTTGAAGTAAGGTCTTGTGCTAACCCAGGCTGAGGTGGAATTCACTATGTAGACACAGGCTGGCCTCAAACTCAAAACGATCCTCCCACCTCGGTCCTCCTGGTGCTAGGATTTTTTGAAATTTTTGTATTTATTATGATTATTATTTTGGTTTTTCAAGGCAAAGTCTCACTCTAGCTCAGGCTGACCTGGAATTCACTACGTAGTCTCAGCGTGGCCTCAAACTCACAGGGATACTCCTACCACTGCCTCCTTAGGGCTGGGATTACTGGGATTTATTATTTATTTATTTATTAGAGACAGAAAGAGGACAGACAGAGGGAGATAGTGAATGAGAATGGGTGCTCCAGGGCCTCTAGCTACTGCAAAGGAACTCTAGACCCATGCGCCACCATGTGCATCTGGCTTAATGGGACCCGGAGAATCAAACCTGGGTCCTTAGGTTACGCAGGCACGTGTCTTAACTGCTAAGCCTTTTCTCCAGCCCTGCTTCTTTTACGTTTTTTAAATATATATATATATTTTGGTTTTTAGAGATAGGGTTTCACTCTAGCCAGGCTGATCTGGAATTCACTGTGGAGTCTCAGGGTGGCATTGAACTCACCTTGATCCTCCTACCTCTGCCTCCTGAGTGCTGGGATTAAAGGCGTGTGCCACTACTCCTGGCTAAAAACGTTTTATTTTTATTTATTTACTTATTTTACAGGGAAAGAGGGAGGGAGACAGAGAGAGAGTGCGTGCGTCAGGACCTCCAACCACTGCAAACGAACTCCAGACGCGTACACCCCCTTGTGCATCTGGCTAATGTGGGTCCTGGGGAATCGAACCTGGGTCCTTTGGCTTTGCAGGCAAATGCCTTAACTGCTAAGCCATCCCTCCAGCCCCTGTCTTTTACATTTAAAGTCCTAGCCATCCCCTGGGTTCTAGAATAAGAACGAAACGGTTACATTTCCTGTATATTTGTTGTTACTGTTTGTGGTATTTTGCGAGGTAGGATCTCACTCTAGCCTAGGCTGACCTGGAATTCACTCTGTACTGTCAGGGTGGTCTTGAACTTACCTCGATCCTCCTACCTCTGCCTCCCGGAGTGCTGGGATTCAAGGAGTGTGTCACCACAACCTAGCTTGTTGTGTTGTATTCAGGATACAAAACATAATTTAAAAAGAGAGAGAGAGAGAGAGTGTGTGTGTGTTGAGGAGATGGATCAGTGGTTAAAGTAGCTTGCTTGCAAAGCCTACCTGCCCAGGGTTCAATTCCCCAGCCGCTCATGTAAAGTGAAACACACAAAGGCTCATTGGTGTGGAGCTGTACGGTTCATCCGCAGGGGCAACAGGTGACTGCTGTGCCCATTGTCGTCTCTGTCTCACAGATAAGTAAAAATTAAACAATAGGGCTGGAGAGACAGCTTAGCAGTTGAGGTGCTAGCTTGCCTGTGACTGAAAGAGAAGGAATGATCTAAACTTTAGACACCTATTTCCACTCTTCTTTAAAAAAAAAATTTTTTTTTTGTTTATTCTTATTTGAGAGCGATAGAGAGAGAAAGAGGCAGAGAGAAAGAGAGAGAGAATGGATGCGCCAGGGCCTCCAGCCACTGCAAACGAACTCCAGACGCGTGCGCCCCCCTTGTGCATCTGGCTAACGTGGGTCCTGGGGAACCGAGCCTCGAACCAGGGTCCTTAGGCTTCACAGGCAAGTGCTTAACCGCTAAACCATCTCTCCAGCCCTCCACTCTTCTTTAGTTTTAACTACACCATAGTGTCAAGCTGCACGCTTCCAAAAGCAAGGCTGACATTTAATTTTATATAAATAAAAATTTGAGAGAGACAGAGAGAGAGAGAGAGAGAGAGGGGGGGGGGGAGATTGGGCACACCAAGGCATCTAGCCACTGCAAACGAACGGCAGATGTGTGTGCCACCTTGTGCATCTGGCGTAGGTGGCATCACAGGTGAATGCTTTAACCGCTAAGTTAACTCTCCAGGCCAAGGTTGACGTTTAAACACCATTCTACCCCAACCTTGGTCTTGCCTCCTTTGGCCGAAATGGAGCCTGTCCTAAGCTGTGTCTGCGTCCCACTGCTGTCACAGACCCAGCTGCTTCCACACTTAACCCCAGCGCTGTCCTGCTTTTGTCTCCGGCCACATGTCACCCTTCACCTGCCAGTCTCAGGACACAGAGTTACTCCAACCTTGAGCCCCACCCGTATTCTAGGTCAAGTCCTAGATCCAAACCTAGCCTGGACTTTGGCCACAGTTGTCACCTCCACTTTAATCCTAACTCTAGCTGTAACCACCAAGGCCTCGTCTACACTCTCTTTATTTTCATTTATTTGAGAGCGACAGACAGAGAGAGAAAGAGGCGGATAGAGACAGAGAATGGGTGCGCCAGGGCTTCCAGCCACGGCAAATGAACGCCAGATGCATGCGCCCCCTTGCGCATCTGGCTCACATGGGTCCTGGGGAATCGAGCCTCGAACCAGGGTCCTTAGGCTTCACAGGCAAGTGTTCAACCCCTAAGCCATCTCTCCAGCTCACACCCTCTTTATTTACCTTGACTCCACACCTAACATTAACTATGGCTACTACAAAACACTAGGCTAATTGTCACATTTGTCTGATTTTTTTTTTGTTGTTGTTTTTCTTTCTTTTTTTTTTTTTAGTATTTTTGTTTATTTTTTAGACAGAGAGAGAGAAAGAGGGAGATAGAGAGAGAATGGGCGCTCCAGGGCCTCTGGCCACTGCAAACAAACTCCAGACGCGTGCGCCCCCTTGTGCATCTGGCTAACGTGGGTCCTGCGGAATCGAGCCTTGAACCGGGATCTTTAGGCTTCACAGGCAAGCACTTAACTGCTAAGCCATCTCTCCAGCCCTTTGTTGTTTTTCAAGGTGGGGTCTCACTCTAGCCCAGGCTGACCTGGAATTCACTATGTCATCTCAAGGTGGCCTCAAACTCACAGTGATCCTCCTACCTGTGCCTCCAGAGTGCTGGGATTTAAGGCCTGCACCACCACGCTGGCTTTCATGGGTCCTGGGGAATTGAACTGAGGTCTTTTGGCTTTGCAGACAAATGCCTTAACCACTAATCCATCTCTCCAGCACAAATGTTTTTAATTTTTAAATTTTTTCATTCATTTGCGAGAAAGAGGGAGAGGGAGGAAGGGGGAAAGAGAGAGAGAGAGGGAGAGAGGGAGGGAGGGAGGGGAAAAATGGGTGTGCAGAGCCTCTAGTGACTGCAAAAAAACTCCATATGTATATGCCACTTTGTGCATCCGGCTTACGTGGGACTTGGGAATTGAACCTGAATCTTTTAGCTTTGCAGGCATGTGCCTTAGCCACTAAGCAATTTCTCCAGCTCCCCTTCCCCCTTTTTTTTGGGGGGGGGTTCAAGGTAGGGTTTACTCTGTATTCTCAGGGTGGCCTTAAACTCACGGCAACCTCCTACCTCTGTCTCCTGAAGGCTGAGATTAAAGCCGTGTGCCACCACACCTGGCTATACCCCCACTTTTTTTTTTTTGAGGCAGGGTCTCACTGTAACCCACACTGACCTGGAATTCACTTTGTAGTCTCAGGGTGGCCTTGAACTCAATGGTCCTCCTACCTCTGCCCCCTGAGTGCTGGGATTAAAGGTGTGAGCCACCATGCCCAGCTATATTTTCCTTTTTTTTTTTTCATTTTATTTATTGATGAAAGAGAGAGAATGAATAAGAATGGGCACGACAGGGCCTCAGGCCACTGCAAACAAACTCCATAGGCATGTGCCACCATGTGTACCTGGGGTATGTGGGACCTGGAGAATCAAATGTGTGTCCTTAGGCTTTGCAGGTGTGCATCTTAACTGCTAAGCCATCTCTGCAGCCCTCCTTTTTGAAGATATGGTCTCATGTAGCCCAGGTGTGATGGCTTGATTCAGGCGTCCCCCATAAACTTAGGTGTTCCAAATGCCCTGTCCCCATCTGATAGCAGCTTGGGAATGAAACACTCCTGGAAGCAGTGTACTGTTGAGGGCGGGCTTATGGGTGTTTTAGCCAGTTTCCCCTTGCCAGTGTTTCACGCACACTCCAGTTGCTATTGTCCATCTGATGTTGCCCAGAAGGCGCTGTCCACCCTGTGCTGATGCCATCATTTCCTCCCTGCCATCATGGAGCTCCTCCTCGTGCCCATAAACTACAATAAACTCTTTTTCCCCACAAGCCAGCAATGCGAACCTGACTGCAACACCGGCCTACCCTTGACCTCCTAAGGGAGCTCAGATTGGTTTTGAACTGCTGACCCTCCCACCTCCACTGCCTAAATAACCACACAGCTGTCCGCCTCTAATCTGAATCTTAATCTGATCTTCAGCTCTCTCAGACTTCATGGAGTGTCAGCCCTTGCCTCATTCCTCTCTTCTTTCCTCTCTCCCTTCCTCCTTCCCTTTTTCCCTCCCTTCCTCACTTTCTTTCCTGCCTCCCTTTCTTTCTTTTTTTTAAGCTGGACAGAGAGAATTGGCACACCAGGGCCTCAGCCACTATAATCCAACTCCAGACGCTTGTGCCACCTAGTGGGCATGTGTGACCTTGCGCTTGCCTTACTTTTGTGCATCTGGCTTACATGGGATCTGGAGAGTTGAACCTGGATCCTTAGGCTTCTCAGGCAAGTGCTATAACTGCTAAGCAATCTCTTCAGCCTCCTTCCTTTCTTTTTTGTTTGTGGTTTTGTGAATTGAACTCAGGGCCTTGTGAAAAATCCATTTTTCCTTCCTTCCTCCTCCCTTTCTCCCTCCCTTTCTCCTTCCCTTTCTTCCTCCCTCCCTCCCTTCTTTCCTTCCTCCCTTCTTTCCCTCCTTCCTTCCTTCCTTCCTTCCTTCCTTCCTTCCTTCCTTCCTTCCTTCCTTCCTTCCTTCCTTCCTTCCTTTCTTCCTTTCCCTTCTTCCTTCTTGTCTCCCTCCCTCCCTCTCTTCTTTTCCTCTCTCTCTTTCTTACTTTTTGGATACAGGTTCTCACTTTGTAGCTCAGGGTGACCTGGAACTCACTATGTAGCCCTGGCGAACTTGAAGCAGTCTTCCTGCCTCAGCCTCCCTGGTGCTGGAATTAGAGATGACTATTTGTTTATCAGTTGTTACCCTTTCTGTTGCTTTTGATCCACCCTTACGATCTAGAACTGGGGCTGGAGAGATGGCTTAGCAGTTGAGGCACTTGCCTATGAAGCCTAAGAACCCAGATTCAATTCCCCAGTACCCATGTAAGTCAGACACTCAAGGTGGCTCATGTTCCTGGAGTTCATTTGCAGTGGCTAGAGGCTCTGACATGCCCATTCTCTCTAGTTATCTGCCTGCTTGCTTGCTTGCTTTCTTTCTTCCTTTCTTCCTTTCTTTCTTCGTTCTTTTCTCAAATATATAAAATGTTTACAAAGATCTAGAACAGTTCTTGAGATATAGTAGGTGCTTAATAAATGTTTGTAAATTAAAGACCTGTGTATTTTTCAAGGATGGAGCTGTTTCCTTGTAGATATATGATTAAGGTTAGGGTAGACACAGTTTTGTTATTTTATTTTATGTTTTGAGGTAGGGCCTCGCTCCAACCCAGGCTGACCTGGAATTCACTATGTAGCTTCACGGCGATCCGCCTACCTCTGCCTCCCGAGTGCTGGGATTAAAGGTGTGTACCACTACGCCTGGCTCTGCCATAGTTTTTTTTATTTTTAAATTTTTTTTATAATGGCTGTTATATAGCAGTCAATTAAAGCTTGTCAACCTAGAGCCCGGCGCTAATGCAACCCAAACCTTTTGTCCAGTCTTTTAGTTCCTCTAGCCAGGGCCAGAATTCACTGGACCCATTGGGTGTGTCTTTTCCGTCTGCAGTGCTGAAGGGGTGGGCAGGTAGTGTGGCTTGGAGACCAAAGCCCAGTCCAGTACTAGAGGCACGCATCCCTGGTCCTCCTCCTCTTCCTGCTTTCTCTTTCCACTTAGGCCTTTGTGTCTCAGGCTCAGCCAGAAGGCGGTGAAGATCAAGAGGGAGATTCCCCCTCAGTAGTGGAGCTGGAGCCACGCGCCTTTGATCCCAGCACTCGGGAGGCAGAGGTAGGAGGATCCCCGTGAGTTCAAGGCCACCCTGAGACTACATTGTGAATTCCAGGTCAGCCTGGGTTAGAGTGAGACCCTTCATCAAGAAACCAAAATAATAATAATAATAAATTACTAATAAATAATTAAAGAGCTGGGCGTGATGGCACATGCCTTTAATCCCAGCACATGAGCTCACACCTGTAAACTGTACACAAGGGGCAGAGGCAAGAAAAAAACTAAAATAAAATTTTAAAAAAGTGGGGGCTGGAGAAATGACTTAGTGGTTAAGGCGTTTGCCTGCAAGCCAAAGGACTCAGGTTTGATTCCCCAGGATCCATGTAAACCAGATGCACAAGGTGGTTCACACATCTAGGGTTCATTTGCAGTGGCTGGAGGCCATGGCGCAAACCCGTTCTCTTCTCTCTCTCCCCTCTCTTTCTCTGTCAAATAAACAAAAAAGAGGCAGAGGGCTGGAGGGCTACACACTGAGTTCTAGCCCAACAAGGGCTATAGAACCAGACCCTGCCTCAAAATAAACAAACAACAACAAAACAAAACCCAATATATACAAATAAATGAAGAAAGAATCACAGAAAAGTTGAAAATGAAAAACATGTTTATATAATAATAGAATGGGCTGGAGAGATGGCATCTGGCGAGATGGCTTAGCGGTTAAGGCGTTTGCCTGCAAAGCCAAATGACGTCGGTTCAAGTCCCCAGGACCCACAAGATGCACAAGTTGGCGCAAGCGTCTGCAGTTCTTTGCAGTGGCTGGAAGCCCTGCCGTGCCTATTCTCTCTCGAATAAATAAAACGATATATTTAAGCCGGGCATGGTGGTGCACGCTTTTAAAGCCAGCACTCCGGAGGCAGAAGCAGGAGGAGCGCAGCGATTTCAAGGCCAGCCTGAGAATACATAGTAAATTCCAGGTCAGCCTGGGCTAGAGCGAGACCCTTTTTTGAAACACCAAAACAAAAAACCAAAACCAAAAACCCACAGAAACGGTTACAGAGAAAGGGTGTGTGCCACCATGGGGACAAAGTAGGGCGCTCTCATCATCTGCCAGTCCAAAAAGATCTGGGACCGTGGAGGCTGAAGGCTAAACTACATTTCCCAGAATGCAGTGTGGTTGGTCCACCAATCAGATGCCTTCGCGGGAAGCTTAAATTTCTAACCAAGGTGAACTATGACAGAGAAGCAGCTTAGTGGTTTGCCACTATGCTTGTGCAGGCGGGGTGGCTTTCAAGCCCTTCCCATTTTTCTGCTTTTGCAGCAGCTCTATTGGGAGACTTTTTCACTTTTTCTGTTCTTCCCTCCCTCACTTCTTCCCAGGTCCGTCCGTTCTGTCGGGCAGGACTGGGGTTTGCCCCTGAGGCCTTTCTGGTGCTATCAAAACACTACTGCTGGGCTATAAGCTCAGCCACCCCTCCTTTCATAACTAATTCATTTTTAGTTTTGTTTTTAAAATATATTTTGTTTGTTTATTTATTTATTTGAGAGGGGGGGGGAGAATATGGGTGCACCAGGGCCTCCAGCCGCTGCAAATGAATTCCAGACTCATGTGCCCCCTTGTGCATCTGGCTTACGTGGGTCCTGGAGAGTCGAACCCGGATCCTTTGGCTTTGTAGGCAAGTGCCTTAACCACTAAGCCATCTCTCCAGCCCTATTTTTGTTTTTATTTTAAGATTTTATTTCATTAAAAAAAAATCTGTTTAAATTTATTTATGATAAAGAGACAGAGAGAAAGAGAGAATGGGCACTTCAGGGCCTCTAGCTACTGCATACGAACTCCAGACACATGTGCCCCCTTGTGCATCTGGCTTACGTGGGTGCTGGGGAATCGAACCCGGGTCCTTAGGTTTCGCAGGCAAATGCCATAACCGCTAAACCATTTCCCCAGTCCCCTTTAATACTTTATTTTTATTTATTTATTTAATGGACAGAGAAAGAGGAAGAGAGAGAGAATGGGTGCAACAGGGCCTCCAGCCACTGCAAATGAACTCCAGATGCGTGTGTCCCCTTGTGCAGCTAGCTAAAGTGGGTCCTGGGGATTCGAACCTGGGTCCTTTGGCTTTGCAGGCAAATGCTTTAACAGCTAAGTCATCCCTCCAGCCCCCCCCCCTTTTTTTTTCTTTTCTGAGTGCTAGGATTAAAGGCGTGTGTCACCACACCCAGCTCCCTGTGTTCTTTCTTCATCTCTCTTCTGGAACACCCTCACCCTTGCACCTGTGTCCATCACCCCACTCACTCCCGCCAGGGGAGAAGGAATGGAGGCTTTTAACTGAGCAAGAAATCCCCCAATGACTCACCTTCCTCCCGACCTCATCCTTTCTTCCTTCCTTCCTGTCTTCTGGGACAGAGGTCATGAGAGTTTCCCAAAGTCAGAACATGAACCAAACCCACGCCTCCTCCCCCACATCACTCCCAAGTTTCCTAGTGGAAAATATCTCTACCCTTTTGAAATAGTCCTGCCTGAAATAGTTGAGCAGCTGGTGCCTGTGACTCACAGAGTGGCAAACTTCTTGTTGTTATTGTTTTTTAGCCCAGGCTGGTCTCAAACTCAGGGATTCTCCTACCTCTTCCTCCCAAGTGCTGGGATTAAGGGTGTGTGCCATCATGTCTGGTCTGAATTGTGAACTTCTGAGGACCTACTACTGTGTGGGGGAATATGGCTCATGAGCTATAAATATCAGAATTGTGACTCAGCATGGACATCTGACTTTTTATTTTTATTTTTTATTTTTTGAGTCAGGGGCTCCTGTAGCCCAAGCTTGGGTTTTCTCTGTAGCTGAGGCTGGCTTTGAGCTGGTCCTCCTGACTCCACCTCCCAAGGCTGAGATTACGGGTGTGTGCTGCTAGCACATTAGGTTTATGTCTGCCTTTTAAAAATACATTTTATTTACTTGAGAGAGAGAGAGTGAGAGAAATTGACAGATAAAGAGAGAGAATGGGAGCGTCAGGGCCTCCAGCCACTGCAAACTAACTCTAGATGCATGTGCCACCTTGTGCATCTGGCTTACATGGGTCCTGGGGAATCAAACCTGGGTCCTTAGACTTTGCAGGCAAGTGCCTTAACTGCTAAGCCATCTCTCAAAGCCCTATGTCTGGCTTTTTGTTTTTGTTTTGCTTTTTCAAGGTAGTATCTCAGTCTAGCTCAGATTGACCTGGCACTCTGCAGTCCCAGGCTGGCCTTTAACTCATGGTGATCCCTCTACTTCTGCCTCCTAAGTGCTAGGATTAAAGGTGTGCACCACCACACCCTGCACCTTTTTGTTTTGGTTTGGTTTTGGCTGTAGTAGGAATTGAACCTAGGGCTTTGAGCATGCTAATTGAGTGCTTCCCCACTGACAACCCAGCCCCTCAGTGGTAGACTCTAGGTAAGCACTCTATCATTGTGCTATATCCTGGCTTTTTTTTTTTAATGATATTTTTATTTATTTTTGAGGGGGAAGTGAGAGCGAGCAAGAGAGAGAGAGAGAGAGAGAGAGAGAGAGAGAGAGAGAGAGAGAGAGAGAGAAACAGACAGGCAGATAGACAGAGAATTGGTAGGCCAGGACCTCAGCCTCTGTAATCAAACTCCAGACGCTTGCGCCACCTAGTGGCCATGTTCGACCTTGCGCTTGCCTCCCCTTTATGCATCTGGGTTATGTGGGATCTGGAGAGTCAAATATGGGTCCTTAGGCTTAGAGGCAAACGCCTTAACTGCTAAGCCATCTCTCCAGCCCTATCTCTGCTCTTTGAAATATAGTTTTTAAAGTTTTTGTTTTGAGGTAGGGTCTTGCTCTAGCCCAGGCTGACCTGGAATTCACTATGTAGTCACAGGGTGGCCTTGAACTCTCCTCCTATCTCTGCCTCCTGAGTGCTGGGATTAAAGGTATGGGTCACCGTTACTTGTTTTTTTATTTTTTTTTTGTTGTTGTTTTGTTTTGTTTTTAAAGTTTAACACAGGTTCTCACTTAAGTTTCCCAGGCTGCTCTTAAGCTTGCTTTGTATCCCGGTCAGGCCTTGAACTTGCTATTCTCTTGTCTTAGCTTTCCAAGTAGCTGGTGTTATGGATCTGCACCACCACCTCTGATAATGTCTGTTAGAAGAATGATTGAATGCATAAATCAATGAACACTCCCCAGGTAGTTGCTATTTGTTTCTGTTTGTCCTTCTCTCCACCCCAGTAGCTGTCTTCCCCTTACTTGGTCTGAGGTTTGGTCTTCCATTTCTCTTCCCCCCCCCCCACCTTGGCTCCTGTCCTAGAGCTGAGTCATGTTGTTGTTCATTTCAACTGGAGGTAACAGGTATGTGCTTGGCATCTCCTCCATCAGGTATTGATGGCGTGATCTACACATAGCATCCTATAGGACATTCCAGAAGCTAAATACAAGCTGTATAGGGGTGCTTTCCAAGGTGAAGTTTGAGATCCAAAAAGAGGAGGTGAGGGTCCCACCGGAATTGGAGCACGTGTCCCACATATCCTTCACCAATCTGTTCTGTCTCCATCTCAAACTTCAGCCTTTCTCCTGCTTGGTAAGGCCTTACCTGCACAGTATACGCATCCATAATGTAAGGACATTAGCAACAAGCAATTACTCAGGGATCGCCAGCCCCAATCCAACCTCTAACCAGGAGGGCATGACGTCGAACACAAAGAAACAGTGCATGCTGGGAAAGGATTGTGGCTGCTCGATGCTCATTACAGCCAAAGATACCATATTAAATTTCTTTCCACCCCAGTCGGGTTTCTTCTTTCTTTTTCTAGGTAGGGTTTTGCTCTGGTCCAGGCTGACCTGGAATTCACTCTGTAATCTCAGGTTGACCTTAAACTCACTGTGATCCTCCTACCTCTGCCTCCCAAGGGCTGGGTTTAAAGACTTGCACCACCATGCCTGACCCCGTTTCTTTCTTTTTTTTTAAGAGAGAGAGAGAGAATTTATGGGTCAGGGCCTCAGACACTGTAATTGAACTCCAGATGCTTGTGCCACCTCGTGGGCATGTATAGCCTTGCACTTGCCTCACCTTTGTGCTTCTGGCTTATGTGGGATCTGGAGAGTCGATCCTGGGTCCTTAGGCTTCTCAGGCAAGCGCCTTAACTGCTAAGCCATCTCTCCAGCCCCCAGTTGGGGTTTTGAAGCAGTCTTGCTATTTAGTCCTGAGTGGCCATGAACTTTTGGTAGTCCTCCTGCCTCAGTCTCCTGAGAGCTGGGATTACAGCTGTGAGCCACCATGCTTGGTGCCATATTGGATTTTCTCAAGAAGCTTCTCCCACACAAAACGCTGTCCAGGGATTATGAACAGGTTCTGTATTTGCCAGACCTACCCACTGGCTGATAGTCTGAAACCCCTGAACTTGTTTTGTGTGCTGTATGCCGGGCTCCGGATTAAAAATGAATTTCCAGATTCCAGTGGAACACATGCTCCATGAAGGCAGACATATTTGAGGTCTAGTTTGCTTTATCTTTGGCACCTAGAACATCGCCTTGCCCACAGTGGGTGCTTCACACATTTTTTTTAAAAAAATGAATCATATATAAACCACGTGATGTAGAAATAACATTAAAAAATTCCCATTCTACAGATGCCAAGGTGGTGGCTTATAGGAGCAAAGTCTCAGGGTGACATGGCAGCCCTGTGGTCTGAACTGGAGCCTCACCTGACTTAGGCACCTGACACTACCGGACTTGAAGGTTTGCAGAGCCTTTTGTTGTCCAGGTGTGCACTCCATGGGAATGTGGCTCCGCACGTGTGTGTGTGTGTGTGTGTGTGTGTGTGTGTGTGTGTGTGTAGGGGGGGTTGTTGTCCCCCCCCAGGAGGAGACACTGACACCTTGGAAATTGACAGTCTCATGTAGCCCAAGATGGCTTCAAACTCTGTGTAGCCGAGGATAACCTTGAGCTTCTGACCCTCCACCTCCGAAGAGCTGGATTTACAGTGCTGGGAATCGAACCCAGGGCTTTGTGCGTGCTAAGTAAGCACTCCCGCAACTGAGCCGTCCTCCCTCCCACCCGCGGTCCCTGCCCAGACACCTTGGATGCTCAACCTTTAAGCTCTTGCTAGCCTTTGGCCAGGCTTGTTCGGTTTACCCAATCCAGAGAGAGCAATGCATTCCCCCCTTCCTCCCCTCACCTGCAAACATCCCCCCCCCCCCGGAAGCCCTCCACCCTCCTCCCCTATAAACCCAGAACCCTGGGGGTGGGGGTGGGGTGGGAAAAGGGGAGAAAGAACTGAGGATGAGGGTGGAGGTGTCAGGGAGGCGGGAGAGGGAAGGGGATGGGTTAAGAAGGCGTGTGTGTGATGCCAAGCAAAAAAGACAACATTAGACACAGATGCTGAGATGGCGTTTTATCGCGGCAAAAAAAGGTGAAGTCACCGAGGGAGAAGGCGTGGGGGAGGGGCGTGGTGGGGGCGGGGGTGGGGGTGTCCATGGAAGCTAATACATGGTGCACTAGGTCACACAACGAACACTGGGGGTGGGTGGGTGAGTGGGTGGGAGAGGTGGGCATGGCCCAGGCATGGCGATGGGGGGTGGGGGAGGGGGAGGAGAGGGCGGTGGCCCCAGCCAAGAGCTTCTGAGGGTGGCAGAGGGAGTGGGCGGCGGCGCTGGTCACAGAGGATGGAAGGAATCAGTTAGAGGAGGTGAATGAAGATCTGGAGGCATGGCCACACTACACCCCTATCCCAAATTGGAATGCGTTCTGGGTGGTTGGCAAGGGGTCCTCCGGGGCTTGGGGAGGACACAGAGGGACATTGGAAGTCCTCCGGTGCGTCCCCTTCCCCACCTCCATTTTTGCAAGGAAGAACAAGCCCTGGGAGGGGGTTAGCATCAGATTTTTGGAAGGATTTCAGCAATCCATCCTCCAAAGATAAGTCCTCCACCCTCGTTCAAGTCTCTCTTCCCCACCGAGGCCCGCCCCCCAGGAAGCTTGGAGGACGAACCCATTTCACAGATGGGGAGAATAGAGCCATTCTGCCAGGTCCTGGGATGTGTGCACCCCGGCCCTCCAGGGGGTAATACTGATATATCTTGAAATCCTTAGCATTTTAGGTGGTTACATCTTGGGATTCTCCCAAATTGAAATGGGATGTGGACCATGCCTCCAGTAGCAGAAATGCCAACACAAAGGAAAGAAAAAAAAAAAAAGACTCCCCACGTCCCCTGGCTCAAACCAAGTACAAAAGTGACTATTTACAATGAAGGCGTGGGGAGTGCGAGGGGGGGGGGGACGCTGGGGAGGAAGGAGGGTGACCACAGCGATCGCTCCATTGGAGGGAGACCACGCCCCCTGGACACTCCTTTTAAAGGGGCAAAGCCAAACAGCAAAGGTATTTTGTGTGTGTGTGTTGGGGAGGGGGGTGCCTGTCTCCACCCCCAGGAGGGGCAGACCCTAGCGGTAAAGGGATAGGGGGGGACATGGGATGGGGTGCTGGTGGGGAGGCATGGGCTGGAAATGAAGGAGAAGTAGCAACTGCCCCTATCATCCCCACTCCCCCCCCCCTTGCAGGACACACAGTTTTCCGTGGGATGAACACAGAAAGGGTTAATCAAAGAGTTCGATGAGCGAGTCTGACGGTCGAGTGGGGCGGGCTGGAGCAATGAGGCCGCAGGTTCCGGTGGTGGCCGGTGGTTGATGGAGTCACTTGGAAGATGAGAGGTTGGTGGTTTTGGGGGTAGGGGAGAGGGTGGGGAAAAGGGGTGATGAGGGAGGGGAGTTAGGCGGTCTTCCCATATTACATCTGGGAGACGAGTGTCCTGGGCTGGCTGAGAAGGGGTTAATAAAAATCAGCAGCCTTCACCACCACCACCACCACCCACCCACCCTAAACAGCCAGCCCTTTCTCCCTCACCACCCTCTTGGCCCCCTAAGCCACTGGCAGAGGAGGTGGGGACCAATGGACCAGACACATTGCTGAATTGTGGTGGGCAGGGGGCGTCAGGGCGACTGGGTATCCAGACTCCACGAGAGTGTGTCAATGTCCTGGGCCAGGCCACATCCCCAACTTGGCTATCCCCCCCCCCCCCATGCGACTTCCAGTTCAGGTTTTCATAACAGCTGGCCTAGACTCCAGGATGGCGCTGAGGACAGGACACAATGAAGGCCTGCCTGGCTGTCACGGCCCGCTGTGGACACCCAGGTTGCCACCTCTGTGGCCACTCTGACTAATACTTTTGCAAACAAACCTCTTAATTATTACATTTGGAACAGCCAAGTATCCATGCAGGGGACTGGCTCTCCTTTTTCCAAGCAGTTGGAGACCAATCCAAATGAAGACCAATCCAAAAAAATGAAATCCTAAGGATGGTGTGGAACTGCAGGAATTGATTGGCAGGAAACAAGAGTAAGAGGATTCTGAAGGGAGGGGGTTCTGGTTGGTTTGGAGGGGGAGGAGTACCACCACAGGGGCAAGAAAAAAAAAAAGTGGTACCGTAATATTCTGAGTATAGGTCCCCCAACCATTTATAAGACGAGTCTTGCCAAGCTCCCATTTTTCCCACCTATAAGTCCAGGGCAGATAAAGATGGCAAAACTGTTGCCGTCTGATCTCACCCTATTAATTATTGCAGCAAAGCTTCCTTGCCCAGGCAGAGAGGGCTAGGACAGGGCAAAGATGACGGCCGGGGCAGGCTGGCTCAGAGCCCCCCCAAAAAATGGGGGATGAAGGAGGTGAATTTGGCACATTGAACCCCTTGTTTTCCTAAGTGCTTTGAAGTCCCTCTCCTACATTCCACTGGGCCAGTAAGAGAGGGACTGAGACAATCTCCCCCAATTTCTATAGATTTGCCCAGAAAGAGGCAAATGGGGTTCTTCTTGGCTGGTGGAATTTGGGGGACAGGAATCCAAAAAAGTAAGGGTTAGCTGTAAAGGAGAGTTTTTTTTTTTTTCTGTCTTTTTTTTTTTTTTCTTATAAAGATTCTAAGAAAAACTCAGGGTGAGAGGAATGAGGGGGGGGGATTCAATTTAGCTTAGTGTCCACATTCTGTTCTTCCAGTGCCTCTTAGGGGACCTCCTCAAAGTCAGCTTGGCCATGCCCTCTCCCCTCCATCTAAGGTCCTCTCCCCCAGAGCGGCTCAGTTCCAAGGAAGTTTGGCACTTTTTTTTTTTTTTTTAAGTAGGGGGGAAACAAGAGTTGGGAGATTTTGAGAGGAAGAAGACAGACAGAGAGACAGGACGTGGGACAGTAGGAACCTACCTCAGGGAGGTAGGAAAAAACAACAACAAAACAAAACAAAACTAAACTAAACTAAAAACCATCCCAAACCAGAACAAAACAGAAAGCCTTAGGGAGTCAGAGAAAGAGAAGTTAGCACTGGGGGAAGATACTGGAAGTTGAAGGGTAAATGAGAACCGGGAGGCAGGGGACAAAGTCAATGGGGGGCAACACTTACTAAGCACCTACTGGGTGCTTAAGAACAGGGTGTAAGGAAGCCATTCAGACTCTCTGAGATCTGACTGGCTAATGGGGAAGGTGGAGGAAGAGGTGATGGGTTACTTTATAAATAACCCCATCTCTGGCCCCACATCTCTGTCCCCTCTGGACAAACTGCAGCACAAAAGATTGAGGTCACATTGCAGAAGGGACTCTTTTTTTTTTTTTTTTTAAGATGAGGAAGATGATGGAGTGAGTTTCCCAGGGCAGAACAGGGAAAGGTGTGTGACTCCCCCACTCACCGACATGCTGAGGTGAACTAGCTCATTGAGCTAGCAAATTACCTTTCAGATAGCCCTGGCTGGTGGGGCAAGTGGTTCCCCTCCCCCAAATTAACTAGGGAGGAGCTTGTCACACAGACACTCAAGGGGACATGTTATGAGGAGGCCCAGCCTCCAGAGCCATGTCTGTGTGAGAGGAGAACTGGACCCAGCTAACTGGGATCCAGGTTCCAGTGGTTGAGCTTATAGAAAGCAGGCTGCCAAGCTGAGTATGCAAATGCTATGCAAATGAGATATTTTCATCCCACCTCCCCACTTCCAGACCTTCCTGTGTCCCTGGCTCTGTAGTCCCCTCCTTGTAGTGTGTGTGTGGGGGGGAACATATTCTGGCTAGATACTTTAATAGCCACAGATAACTATGAATACTGTAAGGTCTTTTTAAAAGGTGGAGGGAGCAGTGGCTCTCTGAGCTGCCCTTACCTCCAACCCCAACAGCCCTAAACGGTAGAAGATATATACAAAGTTTTATCAAGAATTGTTTTGGCACTCAAATCTCCACCTGGGGTTCAGTGTGGAGATTAGGGGTGGGGGGCAGCAGCACTAGGGGGTGAGAGACAACAGGGCATGTGTGTGTGAAGGAAATGGGGCCTGCCCCTCTTCGGGGATTCGAGGACAAAGGGAAAAAAAAATCACCCCAGAGCCCAAGCTACAGCCCTCTGTTCGGGTGGAAGGACTGGGGTGGAAAATTCAGTGCGAGGTACCTCAAAGGCTATTGCTTTGTAGGGTTTTTTTTTTTTTTTTCTTCACATTTTGATTTAGGGGCAGCTTTTTAGTGAGGGGTAGGTGGGGGCTCTCCTGGACTTTAGGGGTAGTAGCAATTGCCTCAGTGGCTTTTCTTCCCTCCTACCCCTCCCCCCTTTTAAGTAAGGAGAGAATGGAGAAGGCCAGATTCCCCCCTCCCCAAAGCCATGGAGAAGAGAAGTGTCTGGAAGACCTGGGCAGGGGTCAGATAGGGGAGAGTGGTGTGAGTACAGGATACCTCTCCCCCAGAGCTGCTTGACAGAACCAGGGCTCTCAGAGGAACTGGAGGTGGTGTCCAGCAAACAGGGGGACATGGTACATTACAGGTGCATCTCAGCCACCCGAGTCTGTAAGGTCTGTCAGGCGCTGACCATCTGAGCGCACTAACTATCTTTAGAGATGACCACAGCCACCGTGCTAAGCGAGCCCAGACAACTCCGGGGGACGTCCGCCTGCCTTATCAGCCGTCCATCCGAATCTTCTAACTCCTCAGAGCCCACGGTCGAGCGCACCAAACACTCTGGTCCGTCACATAGCACCAAAGTTTGCCAGCTCTCCTTATAAGTCACCGGCCAATCGAATTCACCGGACTACAACATTCACAGAGCATTTCATCCCAA
Organism: Jaculus jaculus; assembly: GCF_020740685.1. Taxonomy (NCBI): domain Eukaryota; kingdom Metazoa; phylum Chordata; class Mammalia; order Rodentia; family Dipodidae; genus Jaculus; species Jaculus jaculus. The sequence goes on along the minus strand of NC_059115.1, from coordinate 5,172,230 downwards.
AGGGACCCTAAGCGTGCTTGGGGCCCTGAACTCTACGCAGGGTCACCCTGGCCTGAAAGAGCCACCAGACATTTGGCTCATGAGTCAATGAAACAAAGCCACGCGGACAAAGGCATGCACACAAAAGGCGGGGTGGGAAAGGGGCAGGGGTCTTTAACCACCACGTTCACTAGTCCCATCTCCTACTCTGGCCTGCCAGGGTGAATCCACAGATGGTGTGTTTGGGTGGGGATGACCCCGACAGAACTTTTGTCCCTTTTTTTTTTTTTTCTTTCTTTTCTTGAAATCCTCCAGATTGGATCCAAGTCCCACCCTTTAGTCTCTTCCTAGGAATCACCCTCATGCCAACACCCACCAAAGAGGAGTGTGGACAGAGGAGGGACATCAAGGGACTGGCCACACTGTCCAATACCCAAAGCACATATTTCGTCCTGATGATATCACGGGAAGTGACCGCTACCTGTGACATCGTAAGGAGCGCCTCCGAAAATACTTCAGTGATAAACACCCGCAGGGACCTCAGTACCAACTGCTCTAGGAACAGCCACAGAGATGCCATCGCAAGTCGATTCTGCCTCTCACAGGCCCCGAACAACCTCACAACAGGGACAGTCCCACTCGGGAGGGGCACCTCTGGTGTGTGGGGGGGGAAGAGGAGCTGAGGAAGTCTGGGAATGAGGAGGTCCCTGCTTCGGCTCAGACCCCCCCATTGGTCACCTATACTCCCATCAAGCCCCTGGGGCTAGAAAGTGCAGAGAGGCGGGGTGCTGTGATATTTTGTTGGGGGGGGAGGCACCTCGATGTCAGGTGGCCTGGAGGCTCCCTCCCGTCCTCCCATATGGAAACAAAAAACTTATATAAAGGAGGGGACAAAATCCTTATCAAAAAGGAAAAAGAAAAAAGTTTAAAAAAAGAGAGAAAGAGAGAAAGAGAGGGAGAAAAAAAGGAGGGAAAGAAAGAGAAAAATAACGCTTTGTTTTCTATTAAAATCAACAAAATGCAATATATACAGATATCACACAGACCTGGGCCCTGGCAGAGGCAGGTCAGGTCCAATCAAGCACAGGGAAGGGAGGGAGGAGGGGGAGGGAGGAGCCAGATCCCAGCTAAGGAGGGGGGTGCTTTGGAGCCCCCCCTCCCCAGCCATCGCTCAATCCTGCCTATAACTAACCGGAAGGGGAGGTTGCAGCCAGGCCTACCCCAGCCCCGTCCCACAGAGAGCAGGATTTACACACCAAGCTTGAGGTCTGGCAGGCGTGTTGGGGCGGAGAGAGGAAGAGGGAGGAGGAGGGACAGGAGGAGGAGGAGGAGGAGGAGGAGGGAGCACACACCACGGGCCTCATCCCACTTTCTGGGGGTTTGAGGCCCTCACCCCCTGCTCGTAGGTGACCCGCTGGCTGATGAGGTACTGAGCGGCTTGGGTGGCCGCGGGGCTTCCCGTGATGGTGACCCGCCGGTTCCGAGTGCCGGGCAGGAACTCGCCCTTCTTGGAGATCTGGATGCGCGCCCCCGTCAGCTCCTGATACTCCACCAGCGTCTTTCCCCCTTTGCCCAGGATGGCTCCCACCAGGTTCTCAGGCACGGCGATCTCCACCAGCTCCTTGGCACTCTCGGCTGCCAGCTTCTCGGCCGTCAGGAAGCCTCCGGCCGCCGCCCCGGCCGCCGCGGCCGCGGCCACCAAGGGCCCGCCCCCGGCCCCGGCCGCGCCCCCGGCCCCGGCCCCCAGGTACCCGTTGGCGGCCGCGGCCAAGGCGAACGACCCCAAGGCTCCCGGGGGCGGCGGCGGCGGCGGGGCGGCCCCTCCGGCGGGCCCGGCCCCGGCCTCGCCGGCGTACGATGCCAACAGGTTGGCGGCGGCCGCTGCGGCGGGGTTGGCACCGGCGGCCACGGCGGCCAGCACCCCGGACGCGGCGGCCGAGTTGAGACCCAGGCTCAGGGAGTTGGTGTTGTAGCCGTAGCTGGCCAGCGTGTTGAGGGCCGTGCTGATGGCCAGCAGGTCGGTCCCGGAGAAAGCCGGCAGGGCGGCCGGGAAGGCACCCACGCCCGCCAGACCCGCGGGGCCCAGCAGGCCCGAGGCGGCGGCGGCGGCCGAGGCGGCGGCCGCGGCGGGCAGCACGTCGGCGGGGCTGGCGTACGGGGAGCCCGTCGGGTTGGAGTTGGCCACCGGGCCGGCCACGTTGGCGTAGCTGATGTTGAGGCAGCTGCTGCTCTGCGGGTCCTCCTGCACCTTCTGCACGATCGCGCTGACCGCCTTGTGCACCTGCTCGGGCTCGCCGCTCACCGTCACCACGCGCTCCTGCAGGTTGATGCCCTCGGGCTTCTGCGACAGCTGCACCCAGGCGCCCGACTGCTCCATCACCGCCTTCACCGTCGCGCCCCCCTTGCCGATGATCAGGCCCGCCGTGCTGTTGGGGACGATCAGCTTGGCCTGCGTGGGGACAGACAGGCCAAGAGTTGGTGGCTCGGTGGACTCGCCCGTTTTCCTGGACGGGGGGGCGCACGCCTTTGATGGCCACCAGCAGGAAGGGAGGCTGAGGGTGGAGGGGGGGTGGGGGAGGGTAGCGGGTGAGTTCGAGGCCAGACTGGGACTACAGAGTGAGTTCCAGGTCAGCCTGGGCTACAGCGAGACCCTACCTTGAAAAACAAAACAAAACAACAACAAAAAAAGTAAAACAGGGATGGAAAGATGGCTTAGCGGTTAAGATGTCAGCCTGTGAAACCTAAGGATCCAGCTTCAATTCTCCAGATCCCATGTAAGCCATACGAACAAGGAGGCACATATGTCTGGAGTTCGTTTACAGTGGCTGAAGGCCCTGGTGTGCCCATTCTCTCTCTCTCCCTCTCTAATAAATAAATAAAAAATATTAAGCCAGGTGTGGTGGCACACGCCTTTAATTCCAGAACTTGGGAGGCAGAGGTAGGAGGATCACCATAAGTTCAAGGCCACTCTGAGACTACATAGTGAATTCCAGGTCAGCCTGGGCTAGAATAAGTCCCTACGTCGAAAAAATAAAATAAAATAAAATAGGGACTGGAGAGATGGCTCAGTGGTTAAAGATGCTTGCTTGCAAAGTCTGATGGCCTTGGTGAGATTCTCCACTGCCCATGTAAAACCAGATGCACAAAGTGTCACATGACTCTGGAGCTCATCTGCTGTGGCAAGAGGCCCAGGCACGCTCACACCCTTCCCCCACTCTCTGTGTGTGTGTCTGCCTCTTTCTTTCACTCTCTTAAGTAAATGACAATAATGAAAAGGATATTAAAATCTTTGGCCCAGTGTGATGGCACATGTCTATAATTCCAGCATCCTGGCCTTTCTTAATCTCATGATCCTCCTATCTGGACACACAGATAAATGCAGTCTTAGGATATATGGTCAAGTAGGCTATAGTGGTACAAACCTGTAATCCCAGCACTTGGGTGGGCGGTGAAGACAGGAGGATCAAGAGTTCAGGGTCACCCTCGGCTACATAGTGAGTTCCAGGCCAGAATGGGCTACATGAGACCCTGCAGAGGAGAAGAGAAGAGGAGGGGAGGAGAAGAAAGGAGAGAGGAGAGGGGAGGAGAGAGCAGGCGCTAGTATTACACATTGCAGGCAGAGGGAGGCTGAGTTTGTTAGCCTGGGCTATAGAGTGAGTGTGAGGTTAGCCTGGATTATAGAAAGAGACCCTATCTTAGTAAAAATACCCAACAAGGGCTGGAGGGATGGCTTAGTGGTTAAGGCATTTGCCTGCAAAGCCAAAGGACCCAGGCTCGATTCTCCAGGACCCACATTAGCCAGATGCACGAGGGGACGCACGTATCTGGAGTTCATTTGCAGTGGCTGGAAGTCCTGGTGTGCCCATTCTCTCCCTCTCTCCCTCTTTTTCTGTCAAATAAATAAATAAATAGAAATAAGAATACCCAACAAGATGGGGGGGCAGGGAGTGGTGGCACATGCCTTTAACCCCAGCACTCAGGAGGCAGAGGTTGGAGGATGACTGTGAGTTCGAGGCCACCCTAAGACTACAGAGTGAGTTCCAGGTCAGCCCGGGCTAGGGTGAGACTCTACCTCGAAAGACAGGGCTGTTGTGGTGATATTGCAGCAGCTAAAAGGCACTTGTTGGATTGGATTCAATTCCCCAGCCACCCACGTAATGCCAGATGGGCATTTGTTTGCACGAACAAGAGACCTTCGTGTGCCCATACACAAACACACAAATAAATTTTTGAATTGTTCAATTATTTATTTCCAAGGAGAGAGAGAGAGAGAGAGAATATGAGAAAGAGCGTGGACATGCCAGGGGCCCTTGACACTGCAAATGAATTCTGGACACGTGTGCCCCTTTGTGCACCTGGCTTTCACATGAGTACTGGGGAGTTGAAACCAGACCATCATGCTTTGCAAGCAAATGCCATTAACTGCTCAGCCATCTCTCCAGCCCAAATCAGTAATTTTAAAAAGACAAAACAAAAATAAATCCAGCTGGATACAGTGGCACATGCCTTTAATCCCAGCACTCAGGAGGCTCAGGTAGGAGGATCACTGTGAGTTTGAGGCCAGCCTCAAACTGGGACTACAGAGTGAATTCCAGGTCAGCCTGGGCTAGAGTGAGACCCTACCTGAAAACGGTAGAGAGAGGGTTCAGCAGTTAAGGTGCTTTCATGCATAGCCCAAGGACCTGGGTTTGATTCCCTAGTACCCACGTAAAGTCAGATGCACCATATGGTATATGCATCTGCAGTTTTGTGCAGCAGTGAGAGGCCCTGGTGTGCCCATTCAAACACACTCTCTCAAAATAAATAAAAAGTATGACATACCCATACAATAGACTAGAATCTATCTGGGAATAAATTTACATGGGGTGCTGACATCATACATGCTAAGGTGTGGATAAGCACCGAACACATGCTGGGTGAAACAAACGGGACAGAGAAGGCCGCATAGAATTCCACTTACATAGTGTGCAGAGTAAAATTCAGAGAGACAGAAACAAGATTACTGAGCTGGGCGTGGTGGTACACGCCTTTAGTCCCAGCACTCGGGAGGCTGAGGTAGAAGTTCAAGGCCACCCTGAGACTCTGTGAGTGAGTTCTAGGTCTGCCTGAGCTAGAGCGAGACCTAACCTCAAAAAAAGTGAGTTTTCTTTTTGAAAAATATTTTAGGCTGGAGAGATGGTTTAGCAGTTAAGGCACTTGCCTGTGATGCCTAAGGACCCAGGTTCAATTTCCCAGTACCCAAGTAAAGCCAGATGCACAAGGTGGCACATGTCCCTGGAGTTCATTTGCCGTGGCTAACGACAATGTGGCCCTGGCACTGCCATTCTCTCTCTCAAATAAAGAAATAAATAAATAAACAAAATAAAAATATTTTCAGAGCCAGGTGTGGTAGCGCATGCCTTTAATACCAGCACTCAGAAGGCTGAGGTATGAGGATCGTTGTAAGACTGAGGCCAGCCTGAGACTACATAGTGAATTCCAGGTCTGCCTGGGCTAGAGTGAGACCCTACCTTGACCCCTGCCAAAAAAATTATTTACTTGAGAGAGAGAGAGAGAAAAAGAAAAAAAAAAAAGAAAAGAGGCAACAGAGTGAGAGAGAGAGACAGACAGATCGATAGATAGAGAGCGAGCGAGCGCAAGTGAGCTTGGGCATGCCAGAGCCTCTGTCATTCCAATTAAACTCCAGACTCATGTGCCACTGGACTCTGGGGAATTGAATCCAGGACATGTTGCTTTGCAAGCAAGTGCCTTTAACCTCTGAGCTATGTCCTCAGCCAAGGAGTGGGGATTCTTCTGAGGATGAAGGGATTTTCTGGCTCCGATGGGTGTTGACCATTTCCCCCTCTCTCTCCCTCTCTCCCTTCCTCCCTCCCTCCCTCCCTCTCTCTCCCTCTCCCTCTCTCTCTCTCTCTCTCTCTCTTTTTCCATGTGCCTCTCAGGGCAGGGTCTCAAGTAGGCCACACTGGCCTCAAACTTTTATTTCATGTTCCTGGGACACCACACAGTGCTTATTACTGGCTGACCCACTGTGGACATATGCTGGTGTGTTCAGCATATGTTCTTATGTTCTCTGACTCTCAGCTGCCAAAGCCTTCAGGTCTCACGTTTATTTATTTAATTATTTGTTCAATTTATGGTGCCAGGGATTAAACTATTTAGCGGAGGATGACCTTGCATGCCTGATCTTTCTCCCTCTACCAACTAGATGTATTTATACATGTGTCCAGAATTGGAAAATCTGTAAGACAGAAAGCAGATTAGAGGTGGCTTAGTGATAAGGAGGGGGTTAGTTAGGGAGTGGATTGGGGGTGGCAGCTAAGGGATCAAGATGCATTTTTTAAGCTGAATGTGCTGTTATAAGCCCAAGACAGCAGCACAAGGGGCCTGAGATAGGAGGATCATGAGTTCAAGGCCAGCTTGTGCCACACAGTGGAACCTTGTCTGAGAGCAAAAGAAAACTAAAGGATCTCTTTTAAAGAGGTGACGAGAGTGTTCTAAAGTTAATTGTGGTAAAGAAGCACTACTCTGTGGGAGTAATAAAAGTAATAAAAGTCATTGAGAACTACACTTGATTCATTTATTTTGAGAGAGAGGGAGACAGAGAGAGAGAGAGAAAGAGAGAGGGAGTGGCCTCAGCCACTGCAATGGAACACCAGATGCTTTCTCCACCTAGTGGGCATGTGCTACCTTGTGCTTGCCTCACCTTTGTATGTCTGGCTTACAGGGGATCTGGAGAGTCGAATATAAGTCCTCAGGTTTTGCAGGCAAATGCATTAACCACTGAGCCATCTCTCCAGCCCATTTTAAAAATATTTTACTTATTTAAGAGAGAGAAAGAGAAAGAGGCAGAGAGAGATAGAATGGGTCCACTAAGGCCTTAGCCACTGCAGACATACTGTAGACACTTGCACCCCTTTGTGCACAGGCATGGCATTGTGTGCTTCCATCACTGCATGTCTGCCTTATGTGGGACCTGGAGATTCAGACATGCATTCTTAGATTTTGCAGGCAAGTGCCTTAACCAGTAAGCCATCTCTCTAGCCCTACACTTTTTATTTTTATTTTTTGGTCCAGCAGTGTAAATTGAACATAGGATCTCATACATCCTAGTCAAGCACTTTAACCCTGAGCCCTGCCCCCAGCCCCTCACAGTGGATCAGGACAAGTGCTCTACCTCTGAGCCACGCCCCCAGCCCCTCACTGTGGACTCTAGACAAGTGCTCTACCTCTGAGCCTCGCCCCCAGCCCCTCACTGTGGATCCTAGACAAGTGCTCTGCCTCTGAGCCACGCCCCCAGCCCCTCACTATGGACTCTAGACAAGTGCTCTACCTCTGAACCATGCCCCCAGCCCCTCACTATGGACTCTAGACAAGTGCTCTACCTCTGAGCCACGCCCCCAGCCCCTCACTGTGGATCCTAGACAAGTGCTCTGCCTCTGAGCCACGCCCCCAGCCCCTCACTGTGGACTCTAGACAAGTGCTCTACCTCTGATCCACGCCCCCAGACCCTCACTGTGGACTCTAGACAAGTGCTGTACCTCTGAGCCACGACCCCAGCCCCTCACTGTGGATCTAGACAAGTGCTCTACCTCTGAGCCACGCCCCAAGCCCCTCACTGTGGATCCTAGACAAGTGCTCTACCTCTGAGCCACGCCCCCAGCCCCTCACTGTGGATCTAGACAAGTGCTGTATCACTAAGCTACATACATTGCTAGACCTCTTCTCCTTCTCTCTCTCTCTCTCTGTCTCTTTTTCTTTTTAACTTTTTTAAGATTTATTTTTATTTATTTATTACAGACAGAGAGAGGGAGACAGAGAGTGAGAGAGAATGGGCAAACCCGGGCCTCTAGCCACTGCAAATGATCTCCACATGCATGCACCACCATATGCATCTGGCTTACATAGCACCTGGAGAATCAAACCTGGGTCCTCAGGCGTCTCAGGCATGCACCTTAACTGCTACACCATCTCTCCAGCCCAACTTTTCTCAAAAAATTTATTTATTAGAGATGGAGGGAGAGAGAGAAGGGGCACACCAGGGCCACCAACTACTGCAAATGAACTCCAGATGCATGCGCCACCATGTGCATCTGGGTTCCTGGGGAACTGAACCTCGAACCGGGGTCATTAGGCTTCACAGGCAAGTGCCTAACCGCTAATCCATCTCTCCAGCCCCTTGCCATGCATTTGTGATGACCTGAGTTACAACCCCAGAACTCCTGGAATGCTGGTAGGCACAACAGCCAGGCAGCTTTCATCCAAGCCCTTAAGAGGTGGAAGACTGCCTCAGTGAATACTGAGGAGGACCATCAGGAAACTATACCTGATGTCAACCTCAAACCTCTGCTCAGACTTCTGGGTGTGGTGGCACACGCCTTTAATCTCAGCCCTTGGGAGGCTGTGGTGGGAGGATGGCTGTGAATTCCAGGCTAGCCTGAGACTAATTTTAGCCTAGCCTAGGCTAGAGCAAGACCCTACCTCAAAAAAAGAAAACATATTGCTGAAGACTTCACATGCCTGAGTGGCAGAGTCACTGAGAAATCAAGCTGGTGCTGAGCAGAAAATCTTCTCCCTCTAGACCAGCCAACTGAAAGCTGGAAAAAGCTGCATTGTATGCAGTCTTGTGGGAGACAAAAGTCATCAGCAGTGTAAACAGTGGACACTGGAAGCCTCAAGTTTGGCCAGACAGGCTAAATGACCAAATGAGTGCAATAGTGGCATGTCCGCTATGGGGGAAACCAACTGCTCTTTAATTGGACTGAAAGCCCACTCTGTGGGAAGGGATACGTGCATGGTACTGAAAACCTAATCAAAAGCCTATGGCAGGGGACGTCATAAGCTTTAGGGGTATAAAGCCTGCTATTGTCTGGATAAATGCATATATTACTTTCACCAAATTGCCCTGAAAGCAGTACAAGTTAATGTTCATACTCATATATTAATGCTACTCTCACTTCTAGTTAGAGAAGCTTCTCTTTTCAGATGGCAGTGACCACAGGGATGGCCCAAAAAGCAACATAGTGTTGAGAAGAAGGGATGGAGGGGTGTCCAGAACTGAAACATGTCACACCCTCCAAGGCTCAGGGTCCCTTCCGGAAGAGGTGGTGGAAAGAATGTAAGAGCCCAAGGAAGGGTACCACTCCTTACATACAACTGTCTGGACAGAATTGGGCCTCGACATTCAAGACCTCGCAGTGCCTAGCAATACCCACACAAGACCCTCATAATAGAAGAAAAAAATGATGACATCAAATTAAAAGAGAGACTAATGGAGAGAGGGAGGGGATATGACAGAGAACAGAGTTACGAAGGGGAAAGTGGGGGAGGGAAAAACCATGGTTTGTTGTCTGTAAGTATAGAAGCTGTCAAAAATATATATATATATAAACAAACAAACAAAAAAAAAAAGAAAAGAAAGAATCCATAATACTAATACTACTACTAATAATAATAAATAACCCAAAGTGTGTGGAGATTGCTCAGTTGCTACAATACTTGCCTGGCAAGCAGGATGACCTGGGTTTAATCCCCAGAACCCATGTAATATTCTGGGCATAGTGGGGTGTGCCAGTAAATCTCAGGAAGATGGGAGATAGGAGAACATCCGGGGCTTGCTGGCCACCCAGTATAACGTAATAGGTGAGCTCAGAACAATGGAAGACCTTGTTTCAAAAGAGATGGACAGAATTGAACATGGTGGTGCACATCTTTAATCCCAACACTTGGCAGGCAGAGGTAGGAGGAGCTCAAGGCCACCCTAAGACTACATAGTGAATTCCAGGTTAGCCTGGGCTAGAGTGAGACTCTACCTTGAGGGGGAAAAAAAAGGTGGATGGGGGCTGGAGAGATGGCTTAGGAGTTAAGGCACTTGCCTGCAAAGCCAAAAAACTCAGGTTAGGCTCCCCAGGACCCATGTAAGCCAGATTCACAAGGGGACGCATACATCTTGAGTTCGTTTGCAGTGGCTGGAGGCTCTGGTGTGCCCATTCTCTCCCTTCACCCACTGCCTGTCTGTTCCTCTTAAATAAATAAATAAAAATAAAATACAAGATGGGTGTGGTGGCAAACACCTTTAATCCCAGCACTCTGGAGGCAGAGGTAGGAGGACTACTGTGAGTTCGAGGCCACCCTGAGACTCCATAGTGAATTCCAGGTCAGCCTGGGCTAGAGTGAGACCCTACGTCAACAAACCAATAATAATAATAATAACAATAAACAAAATAAAATAAAATGCAAAAAATCATTTTCAAAAGGTGGATGGGGGCTGGAGAAATGACTTAGTACCTAAGGCATTGCCTACAAAGCCAAAGGACCCAGGTTTGATTCCCCAGTACCCATGTAAACCAGATGCACAAAGTGACACATGTATCTGAAATTCATTTGCAGCAGCACATGGCCCTGGCGTACCTATACACACACCTTCTCTCTCAAATAAATATATTAAACATGCACACATGCTGGAGGTATGGCCCAATGGGTAAAAAGTGCTTTCTGGGTATTTGACTAACCAGAGTTCAGATCTCCTAGGAGTGGCATACGCCTTTAATCCCAGCACTCGGCAGGCTGAGGTAATATGATCACTATGAGTTCAAGGCCAGCCTGGGCTACTGGTTGAGGTCCAGGCCAGTCTGGGCTTGGGTGAGTACCTGCCTCAAAGAAAAAGAAAAAAGACAGTAAACAAGCTGGGTGTGGTGACACACGTCTTTCATCCTAGCAGGAGGAAGGCAGAGGTAGGAGGATTGATGTAAGTTCAAGCCCACCCTGAAAATACATAATGAATTCCAGGTCAGCCTGGGACAGAGCGAGACCCTACCTTACACACACAAAAAAAAATTGGGCTGGTGAGATGGCTTAGTAGTTAAGGCATTTGCCTTCAAAGCCAAAGGACCCAGGTTCAATTCCCAAGGACCCATGTAAACCAGGTGCACAAGGGGGCGCATGTGTCTGGAGCTCGTTTGCAGTGACTGGAGGACCTGGCGCTTCCATTCTCTCTCTCTCTCTCTCTCTCCCTCTCTCTTTCTTTTACTCTCTCAAATAAATAAAATGGAAAAAAAAAAACTTAAAAAAAGAAAGAATAGCCGGGGGTGGTGGCACACACCTTTAATCCCAGCACTCGGGAGGCAGAGGTAGGAGGCTCACTGTGAGTTTGAGACCACCCTAACACTACATAATGAATTCCAGATCAGCCTGAGCCAGAGTGAGACCCTACCTCGAAAAACAAAAAAAACAAACCAATAAACAAAAGAAAGAAAGAAAGGAAGAGAAGAGAAAAGAAAAGAAAAAGAAAACAAAGCCAGAGTTCAGATCCAAGGCTGGATGCAGTGGCACAGGCACCTTGAATCCCAGTATCTTTGCTATGGCAACGAAAGGCAAAGTCCAGGAGCATCTTGAAGCTCTCAGGCCCATGACCCTGACATTCACAGCAGCAAACAAGTGAGACCAGGGCTCATATAAGATGGAAGGCAAGGAGCAGCACCCATGGTTATCCTCTGAACCCCACGTGCGTGCTCTGGCATGCGCACCCCCCCAACAACATAATAAGAAAAAAAAAAGACACAATGAATGTTTTAAAATCAGTTCATGCCAAAGATTTATGGCTCCTTTTGAAAAGTCCGAAAGATGTGAAAATATTTTGTCCTTGGGCTTGGAGGGATGGCTCAGTAGTTAAATGCACTTGCTTGCTAAACTATGTAGTCTCAGGGTGACCTTGAACTCACGGCGCTTCTCCTACCTCTGCCTCTCAAGTGCTGGGATTATAGGCATGCACCACTACGCCTGGTTAAAAGGCCCCAGTTCTCATGTCAAGACGGAGGAACAAAAATGGTGCACATATCTGGAGTTTGTTTGCAGTGACAAGAGGTTCTGGTGTTCCCATATTCATTATTTACTCATTCATTCATTCTCTCTACTTGCAAATCACTAATAAATAAAATATTAAAGATATTTTGTGCTCTCTTAGGGAAAGAAATGGGGGAAATATTAGCTATCTTTGTTAAGGACAGTATTACCATATTCAGAGGGCCACAACCTTGCATCCTTTTTTTGTCTCCTCGCTGAATCTCAGAAACATTACAGTTGAAACCCCTGGTTTCACCCAGCAGCTGTACTGTGATAAAAGAGAAATTTGGGGCTGGAGAGATGGCTCAGCAGTTAAAGTGTTTGCCTGCAAAGCCAAAGGACCTTGGTTCGATTCCCCAGGACCCACGCAAGCCAGGTGCACAAGGTGGCACATGTGTCTGGAGTTCCTTTGCAGTGGCTGGAGGTTGTGGCATGCGCCATTCTCACACTCCATCTGTGTCTATCTCTGTCTCTCAAATAAAATAAATAAAAAAAAATTGAAAAAAAGAGAAACTGGAAAGCCGGGCGTGGTGGCACATGCCTTTAATCCCAGTACTTGGGAGGCAGAGGTAGGAAGATTGCCGTGAGTTTGAGAACACCCTGAGACTACATAGTGAATTCCAGGTCAGCCTGGGCTAGTCTGAGCTCCTACCTCAGAAAACGAAAACAAACAAAAACCCCACAAAAACAAAAAAGTCTCATAATGGGGCTTGGGAGATGGCTCAGGTGGTAAAGTGCTTATGTCACAAGCATGAGGACCTGAGTTCAATTGCCAGAACCCATGTAAGTGCCGGGCCTGATGGAATGTACCTGTTATACCAGCACCAGGGAGGTGATGACCAGCTTGCTAACCAGCAGTTCTAGCCTAATTGGAGAGCTCAGGACCAATGAGAGGACCTGCTTCAGAAAGATGTGGATAGTGGGCTGGAGGGATGGCTTAGCAGTAAAGGCACTTGCCTGCAAAGCCAAAGGACCTTGGTTTGATTCTCCAGGACCCACGTAAGCCAGATGCACAAGGAGGCGCATGCGTCTGGAGTTCGTTTGCAGCAGCTGGAGGCCTTGGCATACCCATTCTCTCTCTCTTTCTCTGTCTTTGTGTCCCTTTCTTTCTGTTAAATAAATAAATAAATAAATAAATAAATAAATAAATAAATAAATAAGGGTGGGAGGGATGGCTTAGAGGTTAAGGCATTTGCCTGCAAAGCCAAAAGGACCCAGGTTAGATCCCCAGGATCCACATAAGCCAGATGCACAAGAGGGTGCACACGTTTGGAGTTTGTTTGCAGTGGCTAGAGGGTCTGGTGTGCCCATTCATTCTCTCTCTCTCTCTCCCTCTTTCTCTGTCAAATTAAACAGTTTTTTGGTAAAAAATTAAAAAAAAATTTTAAAGAGAGGTGGATGGTGTTAGTGATGATAATACATGAGGTTATCCTCTAGTCTCTTTATTTACACACATGTGCAAGCACACCCACAGTCACATGCACACACACACACACACACACACACACACATATCCAAAAAACATCTGGGGGCTAGGGAGGTGGCTCAGCAGTCAAAGGCGCTTGCTTGCAAAGCCTCATGGCCCTGGGCTCAATTCCTTAGTACCCACATAAAGTCAGATACACACACACACACCACACACACAAAAAAAACCTCATAATAAAGCCAGGTGTGGTAGCTCATTGCTATAATCACAGCTCTCAGGAGGCTGAGGCAGGAAGGTTTTAGTGAGTTCAAGCCCAGTGTGGGCTGACATTATGAGACCGTATCTAAAAAAAAAAAAAACACAAATTGGCTGGGTGTGGTGGTGCACGCCTTTAATCCCAGAATTTGGGAGCAGAGGTAGGAGGATTGCTGTGAGATCAAGACCACCCTGAAACTACATAGTGAATTCCAGGTCAGCCTGGGCTACAGTGAGACCCTACCTTGAAAAACAAAAAACAAACAAACAAAAAAAATTGATGGGTGTGGTGGTGGACCTTTAAGCTTAGCAACTCAGGAGGCAGAGGAAGGAAGACTGCCATGAGTTCAAGGCCAGCCTGAGACTACAAAGTGAATTTCAGGTCAGCCTGGGTTAGAGTGAGACCCTACCTCAACTGCCTTCAAAACAAAACAAAACAAAAGAAACCCCAAAACTTAAAAGCACCAGCTAGTGTTTTTTGGAAAACGACTCTCCCTTTTAGCTCAGGTTGGCCTCAAACACTCCTCCTACTTCAGCCTCCTGAGTGCTTGGGTTACAGGGGTGCACCACCGTGCCCACTGCATCTTTTGAGGCGTATCCATGAATTCGGCATTCACGCTGAGCGCTGTTCATACAGCAACGAATGCTGGCCATGACCCTTACTCGAGAAGTAAGAAGACAGTAGCAATCAAGTCAACATATGGCTTCAAGCCTTCCGCCGTGCAACGCCCTCTCACGCTTTAAAACCCCAGAATAAATCCTGCTTCTGAAACCTTCCAGCTGACCCTATTTTTCCCTTTCTGCAACACCCACAAACTCTCAAAGGACCCCAAGTCCCTCGTGGTCACGACCAAGGCGGAGGGAAGGGCCAGCATATGCTATCTCCCTGCAAGCTAGCTGTGTGCGCCAGGATTCTGGAGAGGCCCTAGGCCCGGCTGGGCGCGAGGCGGAGCCGGTTCAGGACCAGGGACAGCAGCCCGCGCTGAGCGCCCCAAGCTAGCATCCCGTGGGTAGTGGTGGTGGCGGAGGTGATGGGGGAAAGTGATGCACACAGGCCGGCGCTCGTCCAGGGCTCTGCGCCCACCGTGTTCCCCACGAGGTAACAGAACTCACGGTCATGGTCTCCCCGACCTCAAAGCAACGCCAGGGCTGAAGAACCCCAGATTCCTGGGACGCAAGCCTTTGCACCTGAGGCTGACTTTAAGGACTCCTCCTCCCGAGCGGCCAGCCGGGCAGCGCGGGCTCTTAGGGATGGGGAGTGAGGAGGACACAGGAGACGGGCCACGCGTGCCTGCTGCCTCCCGCCGCGGTCCGGCCTGGACCGCGAAACCTCGGCCTTTGCCTGGACTCCATCCGTTCGTCATGACAACCGCGGAGGCGACAGGTCGGCTTTTGCTGCCACGCCCTTACCTCGCCGCGTAACTATGGCAACCCAGAGGCGCCGCCCTCTCCTTTCTAGGCAGGGTTGGGTGGGCAGCGCGCTCGCTGACAGGACGCCGCCCCCTCCCCCGCGTAGCTACGCCGCCGGGAGGGGCGCGCGGACCGCTCCTCACTTCGGCGGCGGCGGGGCCGTCATGAGGTCACTTCCGGTGAGCGCGGGAAGCGGAGGCAGGTGGCTCGGGGAGCGGGCCCGGGTGGAAGGCCTAGGGGGCAATGCTGCCTTTCGGGGGGAAGAGGAGAGGCGCTCTGGGTTCCAGTCCCTCTGAACCCAGGCCAGTCCAGACAGCCTGGGGTCCTGGCTCGGCCATCAGCGCTGACCCCCATGTAGTAATACTAACTGCCCACAGGAAATGGCAGAACCCCCTCATCTTTCCCGGTGAAGCCCCTGCCCAGGCTCTGGGAGGCTCGTCTGGGCAACGTCTGCCACCGGCTTTACGGTCACCCACTCTCGGGCGCCAGCTGACCTGCTTGGCTCTGTCGGGGTTCATCGTGGTTTGGGGTTGAAGGATGTTGACGACCTCGGGCTTGGTCATCGCTTGAGGGATTTCTCGGACCTTCTCGGCAATAAAGCTGTGCACAGCATTCAAGGCTTCGGCTGTGCCCTGCACTAGGCACACCCGCTCGGTAGTTCCTGTTGAACAAGCGACAGACAGAGGAGGACACACGTGTCAGTTGGCACTGGGGACGTTCCTGAGGGGATGGGCCCCACATCATGGAGGGGAAAACTGAGGTTCAAGGAGGGAGACTGGGCGAGCTCGTGCGAGTGCTCCACCCCATATGGGGAGCTGGGAGAGTGCATGCAATGCCTGTTTTACAATCGGCACTTTATCTCCCAGCCCTCAAAAAACCCCCGGGGGGGGGGCGTGGAAGAATGATGCTTAAGTGCTTTACACGCCCGTAGCAGCCCTGGGCCAGGGGAGGTAGGCCTCAGCTGCCTTTTCCCAGTTCTTGTGGGTTCTCCCCTGGTTGCCCGGGCAACCACTCACTCACCGCCCCTCCCCTGGAGAAGCGCAGAGCTCAGGCCTGCAGCGGTTACCACAGTAACTGGAACCCCCTTATCGGGTCTGGCTGGCTGGGTCCTCAGCCCACCCCCAGGGGCATGAGGGAAGAGGCTCGGTTGCCATGGCAACCCATGAAAGCCTGCAGCGCCTGGCCTCTGGGCTTTTGGCGAGAGATGGGGGGATGGGGGAGGCAGAAGAGAGGCCATAGTGCAGGGCAACACCCACCAGATGGAGGACTGAGGGGTGGGGGAGGGCAAGGATGTGGACTAAGGAGAGCAGGAAGGGTCAAAGGCAACCCCTGGAGGATGGGGACTGAGAGCCGTGGAATCTCGGAGAGTGGGGTGGACTGCTTTTGCAGGAGGCTTTACCCGGAAGGACTCTACTTCCGAAATGGGCATCCTCTCCACTTCTGTATCAGTGTGTATTGCGAGTGCAGGGCATGGGTAACACTCTGGGTGACACTGTGACCTGTGAGGCTGCCAGGGATGAGCGATGTGTGTGTCTGCGCGCTTGCACTTGGGCAGGACTGGTAAGATGACCTTAATTTGTGCTCCAAGAGAGCAGGAGAAATTGCAACAGAAGTAGTGTGTGCTGAACTGCAGGAAAGCAGTAGAATCCACAGTGAGAGTCTGGGGGCGTGGCTCAGAGGTAGAGCACTTGTCTAGGATCCACAGTGAGGGGCTGGGGGCGTGGCTCAGAGGTAGAGCACTTGTCTAGGATCCACAGTGAGGGGCTGGGGCCGTGGCTCAGAGGTAGAGCACTTGTCTAGAACCCACAGTGAGGGGCTGGGGGCGTGGCTCAGAGGTAGAGCACTTGTCTAAGATCTACAGTGTGGGGCTGGGGGCGTGGTTCAGAGGTAGAGCACTTGTCTAGATCCACAGTGAGGGGCTGGGGGCGTGGCTCAGAGGTAGAGCACTTGTCTAGAGTCCACAGTGAGGGGCTGGGGGCGTGGCTCAGAGGTAGAGCACTTGTCTAGATCCACAGAGAGGGTCTGGGGGCGTGGCTCAGAGGTAGAGCACTTGTCTAGAGTCCACAGTGAGGGGCTGGGGGCGTGGATCAGAGGTAGAGCACTTGTCTAGATCCACAGTGAGGGGCTGGGGGCGTGGATCAGAGGTAGAGCACTTGTCTAGGATCCACAGTGAGGGGCTGGGGGCGTGGCTCAGAGGTAGAGCACTTGTCTAGATCCACAGTGAGGGGCTGGGGGCGTGGCTCAGAGGTAGAACACTTGTCTAGATCCACAGTGAGGGGCTGGGGCGTGGCTCAGAGGTAGAGCACTTGTCTAGAACCCACAGTGAGGGGCTGGGGGTGTGGCTCAGAGGTAGAGCACTTGTCTAGGATCCACAGTGAGGGGCTGGGGACGTGGCTCAGAGGTAGAGCACTTGTCTAGATCCACAGTGAGGGGCTGGGGGCATGGCTCAGAGGTAGAGCACTTGTCTAGGATCCACAGTGAGGGGCTGGGGGCGTGGCTCAGAGGTAGAGCACTTGTCTAGGATCCACAGTGAGGGGCTGGGGGCGTGGCTCAGAGGTAGAGCCCTTGTCTAGATCCACAGTGAGGGGCTGGGGGCGTGGCTCAGAGGTAGAGCACTTGTCTAGGATCCACAGTGAGGGTCAACAGGCATGGATCAGAGGTAGAACACTTGTCTAGGCCCCAACGTGAGGGCTGGGGGTGTGGCTTAGAGGTAGAGCTATTGTCTAGAATCCACAGCTGGGATCAAAGGCCTGCACCACCACACTCAGCACTCAGGCTTTTAAAAAAATATTTTATATTTACTTATTTATTTGACAGGGATAGAGGGAGATAGAGAGAATGGGCATGCCATGGCCTCCAGCCACTGCAAATGAACTCCAGACTAGTCCACTTTTGCATCTGTCTAACGTGGGACCTGGGTAATTGAACCTGGGTCTTTTGGCTTTGAAGCCAAATGTCTTAACTGCTAAGCCATCTCTCTAGGCCCCACTCAGGCTTTTTTTTTTTTTTTTTTTTTTTTTTTTGGTTTTTCAAAGTAGGGTCTCACTCTAGCCCAGGGTGACCTGGAATTCACAATGGAGTCTCAGCGTGGCCTCAAACACATGGTGATCCTCCTAGGTCTGCCTCCAGAGTGCTGGGATTAAAGGTGAGCACCACCACGCCCAGCCTACTTAGACATTTTTATGAACGGTGTGTGGCATGCACCTATCTGTGTGGTGTATGCATGTACACTGACGCTGACATGCATGTAGACTGCGTTCTGACTTGCTTGGTAGGTGTGAGAAGGAGGCTTGCTGCTTAAATGTCAGTGTGCAAGGGAGTTTGGATGGTATGTGCTTGGGTGCCTGTGTGAGTGTCCAAGTGGATGTTACTACAGACAGACAAAGAGCACTTCACCGTGACCCGAGTGAGGATTTGAGTGCCTGGGTTAGCCTGGACCTCTTTGAAGTGACTTGTAACTGTCTCTCTTCGCGGGAGGGGACCCTGCCTGCAGGACCCAGTGAGCTTCCAGGGTTGGTAAAAAGCTTCGGAATGTGTGCCAGGCTTCCTTCCTGAATGTCTGGGACACTTGGCACTGAGGGTCATTGTCCTGCAAACACTTCAGTGCCGTCTCCTGATGCTGCACCCTCGACCGCTCGCTTGCTGTCTCCCAGCCTGGCTTGTCGGCCTCATCACATGTCTGGGTGTCCCTGTCTGTGGGCTACTTGTGTCGTCGGCAGTCCCCAACCCCCCTTCCTTTCCAGGTACAACCTCCATTTTTATGCCCCCCCCCCAACGACCCAGAACAATGGCTTGGTCAGAGCCAAGCGTGACTCAGCTTGGAGGCTGCCTCTGGCTGGCGGTAAATAGGAAAGGGTGTGGGTCAGCTTGGGAATGAGAGTGGGGGGATGGGGAAAACCCCAGGGAGAACCTGGGAGCCGTGGGCCAGGGTCCTTCCTCTCTGCAGAGGGCTCTCTGTCCCTCGGGAAGTCCATTCTCCTCCGTGTAGTTCTCACCCTGGGGTCTACAGAGGTTTGCAAGGAGGCCCTGTTAAATCTTAAAAAATGTATCCCTTGATATAACAGCTGGTGATTACATAATGCTCAGCGCCAGGCACTGTTCTCAGTGCTCGGTGTCTATTTGTTAACTTGACATAGGCGGTAGGTAATACCCAGTTTCCCCGGCCTTCCTGCTGAGGATGCAGAGGCCCAGAGAGGGTTCTGGCTTTGGCCTCGTTCACTTGGCCAGGACACAACCACTAGCGTTTTGGACCCAGATGTTTGGCTTCAGCATTCAGAGTTTAGTCTGTGATGTTGTCGTGGTGATGGTTTTGTTTTGAGACGGCTGGTTAGGTAGCCCAGGCTAGCCTCAAACTTGTGATCCTTCAGAGTCAGCCTGCTGAACGCTGGCATGACAGGCACATGCCACCATGCCCTGCGTGGGGATTGTGCTCTTTGCCATAATCTCTGCTGTGCTGTTTTTTTTTTTTTTTTTTTTTTGAGGTAGGGTCTAGGGTCTCACTCCAAGCTGGCATTTTACATGGGTGCTGGGGATCTGAACTCAGGTCCTCATGTTGTGTAGCAAGCACTAGACAGAGCCATCTCCCAGCTCCCTTGTTTGTTTGTTATTTTGGTTATTTATTTATTTTTGTTGTTGCATTTTTTTTCAAGGTATGGTCTCACTGTAACCCAGGCTGACCTGGAATTCATTATGCTATGTAGTCTCAGATTGGCCTTGAACTCACAGCAATCGTCCTATCTCTGCCTCCCAAGTGCAGGGATTAAAGGTGTGTGCCACCATACCCAGCAATTTTTTGTTGTTGTTCTTTTTTTTGTTTTTGAGGTAGGGTCTGACTAGCTCAGACTGACCTGGACTCACTTAGTAGTCTCAGGGTAGCCTTGAACTTACGGTGATCCTCCTACCTCAGGCTCCAGAGTGCTAGGATTAAAGGCATGTGCCACCATGCCCAGCTCCTTGTTTTAATATTAATGAAGAAGCATATGCAGTTATTCAATAGGCACTTAAGATTTTAAGGCTCTTTGATCCAAATGTGTTCTGGGTCACTAAAAACTATAAAGACAACTATGGGTGTGTTTCTGCTTTTCCTCTGGAAGTTAGCTGGTCTAGAGTGTTTTTGATTTTGTTGCTTTTCAAGGTAGAGTCTTGCTCTACACCAGGTTGACCTGGAATTCGCTATGTAGACTCAGGCTGACCTCAAACTCACAGTGATTCCCCTACCTCTGCCTTCCAAGTGCTGTGATTAAAGGCATGCGCCACCATGCCTGGCTGGTCCAAAGTCTTATACAATGTCCTCAACCAGAAGCTATTTTACAATCACTAGGGAGACGAGGTAGGTGGGCCAGATTCTGTGAGGTCTTGGTCCAAATCTGCACTTTCTGGGACTCAGCTTCACCAGGAATGACTCAAAAGGACCCTTTGAGAAACTTTACAAGTTCTGGTCCGTCCATTCGGATTAAGCCACCCTGAAATGCATTGTCTGTGTGTATGCACGCTCCTATGTGGGTGTGTGAGCACACGTGCAGACCTCCCTAGTTCCACATTTCTTATTCTTCCTCAGTATAAGAGACAGAATTTAGGGCCTTGCAATTGTTAGGCAAGGGCCCTACCTGAGCCACGCCCCTAGCCCCTCATTGTGGACCCTAGACAAGTGCTCTACCTCTGAGTCATGCCCCTAGCCCCTCACTGTGGACTCTAGACAAGTGCTCTACCTCTGAGCCACGCCCCCAGCCCCTCACTGTGGACTCCTAGACAAGTGCTCTACCTCTGAGCCACGCCCCTAGCCCCTCACTGTGGACTCCTAGACAAGTGCTCTACCTCTGAGCCACGCCCCTAGCCCCTCACTGTGGACTCTAGACAAGTGCTCTACCTCTGAGCCACGCCCCCGGCCCCTCACTGTGGATCCTAGACAAGTGCTCTACCTCTGAGCCATGTCCCCAGCCCCTCACTGTGGACTCTAGACAAGTCCTATACCCATGAGCCACGACCCCAGCCCTCACTGTGGATTCTAGCTTGCTTTCTTTCCTTTTTTTCAAGAGAGGAGACAGACAGAGTAAGAATGGGAGTGCCAGGGCTTCTTGCCACTGAAACATGAACTCCAGACACATGTGGCTCCTGTACATCTAGCTTATGTGGGTTCTTGGGAATCGAATCTGGGTCCTTCAGCTTTGCAGGCAAGCGCCTTAACTGCTAAGCCATCTCTCCAGCTTACTTTCTATTTTGAGCTAGTGTCTTGCTAAGTGACCCCAGAAAGCCATGAATTCATGATCCTCCTGCCTAAACCTCTGGAGTAGCTGGGATTACAGGCCACTGTCACACTCTTGGTCTCTCCACTGTCATTTCTCATCCATACCTGTCATTAATATGTAACATGCCACTCCTCAGCCTTTCCCGTTTCCCTAGTGCATTCTTTTTTTTTAAATTATTTATTTATTTATTTGAGAGCGACAGACACAGAGAGAAAGACAGATAGAGGGAGAGAGAGAGAATGGGCGCGCCAGGGCTTCCAGCCTCTGCAAACGAACTCCAGACGCGTGCGCCCCCTTGTGCATCTGGCTAACGTGGGACCTGGGGAACCGAGCCTCGAACTGGGGTCCTTAGGCTTCACAGGCAAGCACTTAACCGCTAAGCCATCTCTCCAGCCCTCCCTAGTGCATTCTTAACTGACAGTTGCAGGTTTCGCCACTGGCATCCCTGCTCTGTGTCATGTGCCCTCTCTGAACTCAGCCCTGTCTACTTTCCGTTGTCACTGCTGTGGGTTCTGTCTCTCTAAATTGAGATCCAAAAGAGCAAAGCTAGAAAGTTCTATCATTTCAGCTGGGCGTGGTGGCGCACGCCTTTAATCTCAGCACTCAGGAGGCAGAGGTAGGAGGATCCCTGTGGGTTTGAGGCCACCCTGAGACTACATAGTGAATTCTGGTCAGCCTAGGCTAGAAAGTGAGAGTCTACTTCGAAGAAATAAACAACAAAAAAGTTCTAACATTCTGTGTCCCCACGTCTGTCCAGCTTGGGACTGTCATGGAGGAGGTGCCCAGAGAATATATGTCAGTGAATGAATGAATGAATGAAAGGATGTCAAGCAGGAGCCAAGGGAAGTAAGTTGCTGGTCTTGCATTAAAAAAAAAAAAAAAAGTGCTCTCCGGGCATGGTGGTGCACACCTTTAATCTCAGCACTCAGGAGGCAGAGGTAAGAGGATCCTCATGAATTGGAGGCCACCCTGAAACTACAGAGTGAATTCCAGGTCAGCCTGGGTTAGAGTGAGACCCTACCTCGGAAAAAAAAAAAAAACCCAAAAACAAAAACAACAAAAAACTCCCCTCTCTCTCTCTGCCTCTTTCTGTCTCTCAGATAAATAAATAAATAAAATATATTTTAAAAAGGGAGGGGCTGGAGAGATGGCTTAGTGTTTAAGGCATTTGCCTGCAAAGCCAAAGGATCTCTGTTCGATTCCCCATGACCCAGGTAAACCAGATGCACAAGGTCACACATGTGTCTGGTGTTTATTTGCAGTGGCTGGAGGCCCTGGCATACCTATTTGCTTTCTTCCTTTCTCTCTTTCAAAAAAATAGATAAATAAAATATATTTTTAAAAAATCTTGGAGCTGGGCGTGGTGGCGCACGCCTTTAATCCCAGCACTTGGGAGGTAGAGGTAGGAGGATTGCAGTGAGTTCGAGGCCACCCTGGAACTCCGTAGTGAATTCCAGGCCAGCCTGAGCTAGAGTAAAACCCTACCTTGAAAAAAACAAAAACAAAACAAAAAAATCTTGGGCCAGGCATGGTGGTATATGCCTTTAATCTCAGCACTCAGGAGGTAGAGGTAGAAGGATTGCTGTGAGTTCAAAACCACCCTGAGATTACATAGTGAATTCGAGGTTAGCCTGCACTAGAGTGAAACCCTACCTTGAAAAACCAAAACAGCAACAAGAACAACAACAACAAAATCTCTATTTCAGGCAGGAGAGATGACTTAGCAGTTGAAGAACTTGACTGCACAGCCAAAAGACCCAGATTTGAGTCCCCAGGACCCATGTAAACTAGATGCAGAACCCCCCCACAAAATCAAGTATTTAAAAATATAATTAAAACTTTATTATTATTATTATTATTATTTTGGTTTTTCAAAGTAGGGTTTCACTTTGGAATTCACTATGTAGTCTCAGGTGGCCTGGAACTCACAGCGATCTTCCTACCTCTGCTTCTCAAGTCCTGGGACTATTGGCATGTTCCACAATATTTGGGTCCAGCTTAAAATATTTTTTTGTTTGTTTGTTTTAGTTCCTGTAGGTCCTTGAATGTTCTAGGGTGAGAAGATCAGAACTAGGATGGAGATGGAGTGTGGAGTTGTATCCTGTGTGTCCTTGCTATGTAATCTGGAAGTTCCATGCAAGAGCCAGTCGCTTGTTCAAGGGTTGTTAACAAGACCCAGGCTTGGGCTGGAGAAATGGCTTAGCGGTTAAGGCACTTGCCTGTGAAGCCTAAGGACCCAGGTTCAATTCTTCAGGTCCCAAGTGAGCCAGATGCACATGGTGGCACTCATTCTCACTCTTTCCCTCTCACCCCTCTCTCTGTCTCTCATGGATAAATAAAAATAAATCTTAAAAAAATCTTTTAAAAAAAGACACATGCTTATGTTGCTTTTAGTCTGAACAGTCTGGCCTAAGAGAGCCAAGGACTGTCCCAAGGAGTGTCTCTGCAGCCTAGCCCAAGGGGCGAGTCACTTAGTTGGGGAAGGAATGACATGTCTCATGGCACAGAATGTGATCGGAGGCAAGGAGCCAAGTGTCCTCGGATGAATGTCCCTAGCAGAGGTCTTATCCACATCTTGTGGGCTTAAGGGGACAGGGGAAACTGGGCCAGGATGGAAGAGGACAGGAGGCACCTGGCTCACCACTCTACTCTCTATACTGTGTCAAAGCTGCTCAGGGAAATGGGAGGCAGGGAGGGGAGGGAGGAAGAAGGGAGGTGAAGGGGACAGAGAGCGATAAGAGGAGAGGAAAGAGGAAGGAAGGAAAGAACAGAGGAAGAGAAGAGAGGGTGTCAGGGAGGGAGAGGGAAAATAGAGGGAGGAGGCAAGAGGGAAGGAGAGGACAGAGGCAGAAAAAAAGAGGGAATAGTGGGAAGGAGGAGAGGAAGGAGACAGAAGGAAGACAGAAGGAAGAAGGGACAGGAAAAAGAAAGGAGAGAGGGACAGACAAAGGGGGAAGAGAGACAGAAAAATGTACCCAGACCTTGCGCTCCAACGCTGTAGTGTGTGACCTAAAAAAAAAACATCCAAGAGGATTAAGGATAAACTAGAACCTGTCAGTGAACTAAAGATGCAATTCCGGGAACGCCCCTCGGCCTGCTAGAGGTCAAAGCGGACATTGCTCCTGGAGGAGAGTCTGCAGAGGGGGAGAGATATTGAGGAGAGTCATGGAGAGCAGAGGAGAACTGAAAATGTGTGGTTGGGAGGGAGACAGAGGCAGTCAAGAAAAAGCAGAGAAGGAGTTGGGTTCAGAGGGAGAAAAAAAATGAAGAACCATCGGAGACCCGGGACTTCGGAGGGGAGAAATGTAATGAGAGACAGAGCTAGGCAGAACCAAATGAGCAGCGCCCTCACTTGATCCATGAACTAAAGCACAAGTGAGTTCTGAGTTGGGGGTGGGGGAGGGCGGAGAAAGAAAAAAGGGAGCCGAGAGAACTGCAAGTAAAAGGAAGAGACGGGAGCACAGAAAAGGGGGGGGGGCAGAAGGAAGGACAGATGGATGGGATGGAAGCCACAGGGGACAGGAGATGGGGATACCCAGAGAGGGAGAGAAGGGCAAAAAGAGGTAGCAAAGATTGAAAAGGGCAGAAACCAAAGCAGCAGGAGAAACATCAAGAATGACCCAGAAAGCCAGCCTTGGTGGCTCGCGCTGTAATCCCAGCTGGCAGGAGGCTAATGTTGGAGGATGGACTTAGCCAGCCTGGGCTACAGAGTGAGTTCCAGGTCAGCTTGCACTACAGTGAGACCCTGCCTCAATCAAAGAATGGCCCAGAATCTAGGCATTGTGGCATGTACCTGTAATCCTAGCACTTGGAAGACTGGGGAAAGGAAGGTCACAAGTTCGAGGCCAGCAAAGACTACAGTGTGAGACCCTGTCTCTCAAAACTTCAAAACAGGGCTGGAGAGATGGCGTAGCAGTTGAGCGCTTGCCTGTGAAGCCTAAGAACCCCGGTTCGAGGCTCGGTTCCCCAGGTCCCACGTTAGCCAGATGCACAAGGGGCCGCACGCGTCTGGAGTTCGTTTGCAGAGGCTGGAAGCCCTGGCGCGCCCATTCTCTCTCTCTCCCTCTATCTGTCTTTCTCTCTGTGTCTGTCCCTCTCAAATAAATTAAAAAAAAAAAAAACCTCCAAAACATACATTTGGCATACTGGTGCACACCTTTCATCCCAGAATTGGAGAGGTGGAGGCTGTAGGACCAGGAGCACAAGTTCATCTTCTGCTACACAGTCGTTTCTGGACATGTTGGGTTACATGAGACCATGACTCAAAACAACAAAAGAGGGGGGCTGGAGAGATGGTTTAGCCATCAAGGTACTTGTCTACAAAGCCAAAGGACTCAGGTTTGATTCCCCAGAACCCACATAAGCCAGATGCACAAGGTGGTGCACGCGTCTGGAGTTTGTTTGCAACAGTTCGAGGCCCTGGCATGCACTCTCTCTCTCTCCATATATGTGGCTGGAGGGATGGCTTAATGGTTAAGGTGCCTGCCTATAAAGCCAAGGGACCCAGGTTTGATTCCCCAGTACCCACGTAAACCAGATGCACATAGTGGTGTGTATGTCCGGAATTAATTTGCAGTGGCTGGAGGACCTGGTATGCCCTCTCTCTCTCACACACACACACAAATAAAAGAAGAAAGGTAAAATAACAAAATGTTAAAAAAAAAAATACTCAGGGCTGGAGAGATGGCTTAGTGGTTAAGCGCTTGCCTGTGAAGCCTAAGGACCCCGGTTCGAGGCTTGATTCCCCAGAACCCACATAAGCCAGATGCACAAGGTGGCGCATACATCTGGAGTTCGTTTGTAGCGGCTAGAGGCCCTGGTGCCCCCATTCTCTCTCCCTCTCTCTCTCTGCCTCTTTCTCTTTCTGTCTGTTGCTCTCAAATAAATAAATAAATAAATACTCAGGTAGAAAACCAAGAAAATATGCTGGATGCAAGTGAGGGTATCAACTGCAAAAGAAGGGGGTATGCGTAACATGGATAGCTGTCTCCACCCAGTCCTGCCACCTGCCACACTGGCAGCTCCAACTGACCCAAAACGGCAGGTGTGTGGGAAGGGACTCGCCTCCCGGTCCTCATGCAAATGAGTCATGAATATGCAGCAGGCACACTGTCTGGCCCTGCCCCCACCCCCATCTGCTCAGGCCAGGCCCTTTGGGCTAAGGGCGGCCCAGTCTCCTTTGGGAGAGGGCAAGCCTGCCATTCCTCTTACTGCCCCACCCCCCAGGGCCTTCATTCCTGACCTCCAGGGTCCAGGAAGGAGGAAAGGAGGGAGAGTGACCCCCCCGCTCCCTGCAAGGCCTGGCAGGCATGTGCCTGGGCCTGGGTCTTACCTGGGTAGAAGTCTTTGGACTTGGACAGTTTGATGGTGGCGCCGGTCTCCTTCTGCAGTTGCACAATGGTCTGGCCGCCTTTGCCAATGATGGAGCCGGCCGCGTAGCTGGGGATGAGCACCTTCAGGAAGTATTCGCCTTCCTCTGCGGGACACACAGCGGGGGGAAGTGAGCCAGGGAAGGCCTAGGGTCTCCCCCACAGGAAGGTACTCACAGTGAGTTCCCAGAGGAAACCACAGCCGTGAAGGAGTGATGAGCATGGGATGACAACAGCATTCAGCAATCCCATTCATTCACTCATTCATTCATTCATTCATTCATTCATCAATCACTCACTGAGTGAGTCTGAGCATGCGTTATGGCCTTTCCAACAGTGTGGTATAACAGCCACTAAGAAAAGAGATTTCCCAGTGAGTGGTGGCACACGTCTTTGATCCCAGGACTTGGGAGGCAGAGTAAGAGGATCACTCTGAGCTCCAGGCCACTCTAGGACCACATAGTGAACTCCAGGTCAGCCTGGGTTAGAGCGAGACCCTACCTAAAAACAAAAACAAAACAAAAACAGGAGGCTGAGGTAGGAGGATCTTGAGTTTGAGGCCACCCTGAGACTACATTAGTGAATTCAGGTCAGCCTGGGCTAGAGTGAGACCTTCCTCAAAAGACAAAACAAAACAAACAAAAAAAGAAAAGTTAGAAAGAAAGAAAGAAAGAAAGAAAGAGGGAAAGGAAAGACAAGACAATAGAAGCTTTTCGACTTTGTGTGCAAATTGGGCTGAAAGAATTTTAGTGATCCAGCCAAGAGCTCAGCTACCTTCTCTTTAGAGGGATGACAAGCTACCTTTCATGTCAGATGACAGGAGTGAGTAGAAAGAAAACCAAAGGAAAAAAAAAAAAAAGCAGAAATGGGGACTAGGAAGGATGGAGAAAAGTAATACAGATTTGAAAGCCAGGGAAGGCCCTGCAAGAATGCAACCCCCCCCCCCCGGACCCACCATGCCCTGCCCTTTGTTCTTTTCTTGGCCAGGGGTGGGGTTGGAAATAGAGCCTCACTCTAGCCCCAACATTGACTTGGAACTCACTCTGTAGTCCCAGGCTGGCTTTGAACTCACAACGATTCCCCCACCTCTGTCTGCCTCTGAGTGCTGAAATTTAAGGTGTTAGCAACACATCTGGAACATTTTCCTTTTTAAATTTTTTTTGCAGTACTGAGGATCAAACACAAGGCCTCTCACAAGAACTTTACTACTCAGACACTCGCCTAGTTGATGGGAGACACTAAGCTGTACTCTACCTCTGAGCCACTCCCCTAGCACCTCACTGTGAATTCTAGACAAGTGGTTTACCTCTGAGCCACTTCCCCAGGCCCTCACTGTGGATTATAGCTAGTCAAGTGGTCTACCTCTGAGCCACGCCACCAGCCGTTCACTGGACTCTAGACAACTGCTCCACCAAGCCACGACACCAGTCCCTCACCGTGGATCCTAGACAAGTGCTCTACCACTGAGACATGGCCCCAGCCCCTCAATGTGGACTCTAGACAAGTGCTCTACCTCTGAGCCACGCCCCCAGCCCCTCACTGTGGATCTAGACAAGTGCTCTACCTCTGAGCCACGCCCCCAGCCCCTCACTGTGGATCTAGACAAGTGCTCTACCTCTGAGCCACGCCCCCAGCCCCTCACTGTGGACTCTAGACAAGTGCTCTACCTCTGAGCCACGCCCCCAGCCCCTCACTGTGGACTCCAGACAAGTGCTCTACCTCTGAGCCACAACCCCAGCCCCAAACTGTGGATTCTAAACAAGTGCTCTACCTCTGAGACACGCCCCCAGCCCCTCACTGTGGATCCTAGACAAGTGCTCTACCTCTGAGCCACATCCCCAGCCCCTCACTGTGGACTCTAGACAAGTGCTCTACCTCTGAGCCAAGCCCCCAGCCCCTCACTGTGGACTCTAGACAAGTGCTCTACCTCTGAGCCACGCCTCCAGCCCCTCACTGTGGACTCTAGCTCATCATCATAGAGTAGAGGCAATGTTCATAAGGTCTCCAGTCCAGCTTTCTTACACCTCTCCAATTAGTGTGCTCTGTGTCTTACTACCTTCCATGTTTTGCCTGGACAGACCACTGCAGTGACCTCACCTTGTGACACCCAGCTCTTTTGCTCTTGCTCCTTATGGCCTAATATCTGCATGGACATCAAAGGAACATTCTTTTTTTTTTTTTTTTTTTTTTGGTTTTTCGAGGTAGGGTCTCACTCTGGTCCAGGCTGACCTGGAATTAACTCTGTTATCTCAGGGTGGCCTTGAACTCATGGCAATCCTCCTACCTCTGCCTCCCAAGTGCTGGGATTAAAGGCGTGCGCCACCACGCCCGGCTGCCCAAAGGAACATTCTTAAGCCCTAAGTCAGATCGCATTCCTTTGATATTGCCATCTTGCTTGGTCTTCACAAATCATTACTACCAGTACCTCTGACTGCTTTCCGTTCACTCTCCCATCTGTCTGTCCTTATTCGCTCTTGAGCAATTCACAACCCCGCACCACCCCAGGGACTTTGTACTTGCTCATCTTGTGCACAGCCACATGATAATAGTTCATTACATGTACTCTGAAGCCAGGCCAAGTTCAAATCTCAGCTCTCTTCCTTGCTAACTCTGTAAATCTTGAGTGACTTCTTCACCTTATTTTCTCATCTATAGAATGGGTCTTGGGGACGGGAAGATGGCATCGTGGTTGAAGGTGATTGCTTGCATGCCTGGCCTGCTGGCCTGGGTTAAATCCCCAAGCCAGTCAAGTAAGCCAGCTAAGAAAAGTGGTGCAAGCCAGGTGTGGTGGCACATGCCTTTAGTCCCAGCACTTGGAAGGCAGAGGTATGAGGATTGCCATGAATTCCAGATCAGTCTGGGCTACAGCAAGACCCTCCCTCGAAAAAAAACATAATAAATAAGTAAATTAAAAAAAAGAAAAGTGGAGTTGGAGAGACGGCTTAGTGGTTAAGAGCTTGCCTGTGAAGACTGAGGACCCTGGTTTAAGGCTTGATTCCCCAGGACCCAAGTAAGCCAGATGCACAAGGTGGCACTTACATCTGGAGTTTGTAGTGACTCTCTCTCTCTCTCTTTCCTTCCCTTTCTCTCTCTGCCCCTCTCTCTGCCTTTCTCTCTCTCTCTCTCTCTCTCTCTTTCTCTTTCTCCACACCTCTCTGCCTTTTTCTCTGTCTCTCTCAAATAAAGAAAGAAAGAAATGTGGTACAATTAGCTGGTGATCATTTGCAAAAGGAAGAGACTCTGATGTTCTCTCCACCCCAACACATAAAAATAAAACAAAAATCTGTACAGAATAGGTTTTGTATAATACCCTCCTCATTAGACCAGAGTGAAAAATCAAAAAGGCTGATATGTGTAAAGGATGTGCAGCCAAGTCTGTAACGTATTAGGTGTTGGGAGATGAATTACGATGCGTCGTCAGAGCTTGGTGGATGGCCAGAGGACTGCAACCCCAGATATTCAGGAGACTGAGGCAGGGGGATCAAAAGTTAAAGCCTGAGTGATGGGGAGATGGCTCTGCGGGCAAAGTGCATGTTGCCCAAGCAGAAGACCTGGGTTTGGCTTGGCTTCCCAGCACCTATGTAAAAGTCAGCCATGGCAACACGCATTTGGAACCTGAAAACTGGGAGACAGAAATCAGAGGATCACTAGCTGGTCTAACCAAATCAGGTGAGTTGTAAGTTCAGAGTTCTCCATCTCAATTATAAGGTGCACAGCAACTGAGGAAGAAACAAATATTGACCTCTAGTCTCGTCAGGCCCACACAGGCTCATGCACACCCGCACAGAAATATACACGTGCATGGGTATCACACACACATTCACACACAAAAACGTTTGAAGCTAGGTGTGGTGGTGCACAGCTTTAATCCCAGCACTGGGGAGACAGGGGTAGGAGGATCACTGTGAGTTCAAAGCCACCCTGAGACTACACGGTGAATTCCAGGTCAGCCTGGGCTAGAGTGAGACCCTAACTTGTAAAACAAAACAAGAGAAAACTTTTTTTTTTTTTTTTTTTAGGACTGAGGGGATGGCTCAACAGTTAAAGGCACTTGTTTGCAAAGCCTGATGGCCAGGGTTCAGTTCTGCAGTATCCATGGAAAGCCAGATGCACAAAGTAGGACATGCATACATCTAGAGTTTGTTTGTAACTGCAGGAGGCCCTGCTGCAGTAGTATTCTCTCTCTCAAATAAAAATTTCGGGCTGAAGAGATGACACTGATTAAGGCACTTGCCTGCACAGCAAAAGGACCAAGGTTCAATAACCCAGGACCCACCTAAGCCACATATACAAGGTGGTGCGTGCATCTGGAGTTTGTTTGCAGTGGCTTAGAGGCTCTGGTGTGCTCATTCTCTCCCCCTCTCTTTTTAATTTTTTTTGTTTATTTTTATTTATTTATTTGAAAGCAACAGACATAGAGAGAAAGAGGCAGATAGAGAGAGAGAGAATGGGCTCTCCAGGGCCTCCAACCACTGCAAATGAACTCCAGATGTGTGTGCCCCCTTGTGCACCTGGCTAACGTGGGTCCTGGGGAATTGAGCCTTGAACCACGGTCCTTTGGCTTCACAGGCAAGCACTTAACTGCTAAGCCATCTCTCCAGCCACACCCTTTTCTTTTTGCAAGGGTGGGGGGAGAGAAAAAGTTGAAGGCCAGCCTGGGCTACACAATGAGTTCAAGGACAACCTGAGCAACTTATGTAGACCTTGTCTCAAAAATAAAAAGGTAAGGCTGGAGAGGTGGTTTAGTGGTTAAGGTGCTTGCCTGCAAACCAAGGGATCCAGGTTTGACTCCCCAGGACCCACATAAGCCAGATGCACAAGGGGGTGCAAGCATCTGGAGTTCATTTGCAGTGGCTGGAGGCCCTGTTGTGCCTATTCTCTCTCTCCCTCTCTCTACCTACCTATTTCTGTATCTCTTTCTTAAATAAAATTAAAATAAATTATTTAAAAAATAAAATAAAAAGGTAGGATAGACAGATGACTTAGTGGTTAAGGCACTTGCCTAAGAGCTTAATATCCTGATTCGACTCCCCTGAATCCATGTAAGCCAGATGCACAAGGTGACACATGCATCTGGAGTTTGATTGAAGTAGCTTGAGGCCCTGGTGGGCCAATTCTCATTCTAACCCTCATAAAATAAAATAAAGTATAACATAGCTAAGTGTGGTGGTGCAAGCCTTTAATTCCAGAACTTGGGAGGAGTGAGTTTGAGGTCAGCCTAAGACTACATAGTGCAGTGTACAAGATCCTGGGCTACAGGGATACCCTACCTCAAAAAAAAAAAAAACCAAAAAAAACCAAAAAAAACCCACATCAAATCAAAAGTACAATGTGATCATAAATGTTGGCAGGGATGTGGAAAAAGAGGAACCCTTCTACACTGTTGGTGGGAATGCAATCTGGTCCAGCCATTGTGGAAATCAGTGTGGAGGTTCCTAAAACAGCTAAAGATTGATCTACCATATGATCCAGCTATAGCACTCCTAAGCATATATCCTCAGAAGAAGTACGTGCTCAACCATGTTTATTGCTGCTCAATTTATAATAGCTGGGAAATGGAACCAGCCTAGATGTCCCTCAACTGATGAGTGGATAATGATGTGGCACATTTATACAATGGAGTTCTACTCAGCAATAAAGAAAAATGAAGTTATGAAATTTGCAGAAAAATGGATGGACCTGGAAAGGATTATACTAAGTGAGGTAACCCAGGCCCAGAAAGCCAAGTGCCACATGTTCTCTCTCATATGTGGATCCTAGCTACAGATGACTGGGCTTCTGAGTGACAATGGAAATACTTAGTAGCAGAGGCCAGTAAGTTAAAAAGGAGACATAAAGGGAAGAGAAAGGAAGGGAGGAGGGTACTTAATAGGTTGATATTGTATATATGTAAGTACAATGATTGTTATGGGGAGGTAATATGATGGAGAATGGAATTTCAAATGGGAAAGTGTGGGGGGGAGGGAGGGAATTAACATAGGATTTTTTTATAAACATGGAAAATGTTAATAAAAATTTTAAAAAAAGGTACAATGTGAGCTGGGGGCGTGGCTCAGAGGTAGGGCACTTGTTTAGGATCCAAGGTGAGGGCCTGGGACGTGGCCCAGAGGTAGAGCACTTGTCTAGAATCCAGTGAGGGGCTGGGGACGTGGCTCAGAGGTAGAGCACTTGTCTAGGATCCATAGTTGGGGGCTGGGGGCATGGCTCAGAGGTAGAGCACCTGTCTTGGATCCACAGTGAGCGGCTGGGGGCGTGGCTCAGAGGTAGAGCACTTGTCTAGAATCCCCCAGTGAGTGGGATAGGGGGCGTGGCTCAGAAGTAGAACCTTGGCCTAATATTCCACCCCCTTAAAAAAGGTAAGAGCCAGGCATGGTTTTGCACACCTTTAATCCCAGCACTGGGGAGCAGAGGTAAGAGGACTCCATGAGTGCTGGGTTATCCTGAGACTACATAGTGAATTTCAGGTCCGCCTGGGATAAAGTGAGTCCCGACCTCAAAAAAAAAAAACAAAAGAAAACAAATCAAAACAAAATTGCCAGGTGTGGTGGCACACGCTTTTAATCCCAGCCCTGGGAGGCAGAGGTAGGAGGATTGCCATGAGTTCGAGACCATAGTGAATTCCAGGTCAGCCTGGGCTAGAGTGAGACCCTACCTCGAAAAACAAACTTAAAAAAAAAGCAAAACCAAAAAACAAAGAAAAAAACTGACTTAGGGCAAGGTGATTCCTGAGTTCTTTCCACCTTATGCAGGGCTTTTTAGGATGAAAGTTCTGGATTCTCTGATATATGGTGATGTGTGTGGGGGGGGAGAGGTCAGGAGGTGGCCTTGCAGACATGAGGAGGTGGTCAAGAATAAAGGGGTTTTGCTGAGCCCAAGGCAATCCTCTTAGAATGGCCTAATCAGACTATTAAGCCTATTAGGCAATTAACCCCCCAGGGAGCCTCCTCATCCATCATCTAGACCACTCCTGAATTCTTGTTTTTCCTTTCTGTTTTTCTCTTGGGTTTTTTGTTTTATTTTTCGGAGGGGGGGGGGTGACAAGATCTAACTGTATTTACTACAGGCCGGTCTCATACAATCCTCCTGCCTTAATCTCCCAAGTACTAGGATGACAGGCCCGACATAACGCGCCCCAATTTTCCCTCTGGAAGACCAAAACGGGTTATCTTCTCTGAAAACCTGCACATCCGCACCCTATCAACCCCCTTTGCCCGCTTGCACTCCCTCACACATTTCACATGTGCCACCTTGTGCATCTGGCTTGTGTGGGTCCTGGAGAATCAAACCAATGTCCTTTGGCTTTGCAGGCAAACGCCTTAATCCCTTAACCGTTAAGCCATCCCTCCAGCCCATTAGCTGGAAATTTCCGTATGAAAGAGCCCCCAACCTTCCAGGATGGAGTATAAATGTGAATTTTGCTGTTGAGGGGTCATGTGGTTTGGGATAATGTGCCTCACCTCATTCAGCCTTGGATTCATCGTCCATAAAATGAAATGGCACTAGCCTGGCCCCGCCGCTGTTACTCACTAAATGCTGATGTTGAAAATATTCAGACAACTCAGAAGGTATTATGGTGCTAAGAAGAAGTGACAGAGGAGTGCTCAGCACTGCAATATCTCTATCACACCTTCCAAGGCTCAGGGTCCATTGCGGAAGACGTGGTGGAAAGAATGTAAGAGCCAAAGGAAGGGTAGGACTCCTTACAACGTGCTCCCCCCAGACACAAAATGACCTGGATATCCATGACCTCAGTGCCTGACACTACCTACACAAGATCATCATAAGAGGAGAGAAAGAGCATGACATCAAAATAAAAGAGAGATTGATTGAGAGGGGGAGGGGCTATGATTGAGAATGGAATTTCAAAGGGGAAAATGGGGGGAGGGAGTACATTACTATGAGATTTTTTTTATAATCATGGAAAATGTTAATAAAAATTGAGAAAAAAAAAGAAAGAAAATATTCAGGATGCTGCTTTGGGACCCACGGAGCGGTTAAGACATTACTGTTGTTACCCACATCAGTAAAGTGGTCTTATTTATGCATTTCTTTTTTTCGGTTTTTCGAAGTGGAGTCTCGCTCTAGCCCAGGCTGACCTGGAATTCACTTTGTAGATTCAGGGTGGCCTCGAGTTCATGGTGATCCTCCTACCTCTACTCCTGAGTGCTAGGATTAAAGGTGTGTGCCACCACGCCCAGCTAGTAAAGTGTAAAATATAAATACATACATACATATATATATATATATATATACACACACACACATACATACACATACACACACACATACATACACATACACACATACACTAACTTGGAATTTTCGAGGTAGGATGTCTCTCTAGCCCAGACTGACACGGAATTCACTGTAGTCTCAGGCTGGCCTCGAACTCACTATGATCCTCCTACCTCTGCCTCCCAAGTGGTGGGATTAAAGGCGTGTTGCCACCAGGCCTGCCTGATTATATATTTTTATTTTTATTTATGTGCATGTGTTTGTTGTCTCTGTGTGGGCGTACCAGGGTCTCTTGCTACTGCAAAGGAATGTCCATCAGACTTTATGTGAGTGGCCAGGGACTCGAACTCAGGCCTACAGGCTTTGCAAGCAGGTTCTGTAAACCACCAAGCCATCTCCTCAACTCGTTTACTTTTAATTTAGTAGAGATACACAGAGGGAGGGAGAAAGATAGGGAGAGTGAGGATAGGCATGCCAGAGCCTCCAACTCCAGATGTATGTACCAACTTGTGCATCTGGCTTACATGGGACCTGGAGAATTGAACATGGGTCCTTAGGCTTCGTAGGCGGGCACCTTAACCACTAAGCCATCTCTCCAGCTTCAACACGTTATTCTAGACATGTTATCATTATGTAACTCAGGCTTGATACTGTGACCTCCCTGACAGCATTCTCAGTGAAGTGATCTTCAAGGTGCAATACAGACTGGGTACTCTGTGAATTAGGAAGAGCACTTAAGGCTTGGTTGGAGCTTTTGTTGGGAGGTAGAAAAAAGAGAGGAAGAGTGGGGTATATTGGTGCATGCCTTTAATCCCAGCACTTGGAGGAGGCAGAAGTAGGAGGATCACCATGAGTTTGAAGATACAGAGACTACAGAGTGAATTTCAGGTCACCCAGGGCTAGAGATTCCCCTACAGAAGGAAAGAAGGAAGAAAGGAAGGAAGGAAGGAAGGAGGACTCCATTTTTGTATGTCCCTATCCTGCTAGGAGCCTGCTCTGAGTTACTCCCTGCTTCCAAAAGGAGAAATGTAAACAACATTTCTCTTTTTGTGACAAAGAATGGAACTGAGCAAGGTGGAGTAGAACACACCTTTAATCGCAGCACTTTGTAAGCTGAGATAGGAGGACTGTTGTGAGTACATGGCCACCCTGAGACTACAGAGTGAAATGCAGTTCAGCCAGGGCCAGAGTGAGACCCTGTATCAATCCACACCACTCCAAAAAGGAACTGAACTAAGGGTCTCACACATGCTAGCCAAGAACTCTAAAGTTCAACCACAACCTAGTCCTACACTGCGGACTCTAGACAAGTGCTCTACCTCTGAGCCACGCCCCCAGCCCCTCACTGTGGATCTAGACAAGTGCTCTACCTCTGAGCCACGCCCCCAGCCCCTCACTGTGGACTCTAGACAAGTGCTCTACCTCTGAGCCACGCCCCCAGCCCCTCACTGTGGATCTAGACAAGTGCTCTACCTCTGAGCCACGCCCCCAGCCCCTCACTGTGGATCTAGACAAGTGCTCTACCTCTGAGCCACGCCCCCAGCCCCTCACTGTGGATCCTAGACAAGTGCTCTACCTCTGAGCCACGCCCCCAGCCCCTCACTGTGGATCTAGACAAGTGCTCTACCTCTGAGCCACGCCCCCAGCCCCTCACTGTGGATCTAGACAAGTGCTCTACCTCTGAGCCACGCCCCCAGCCCCTCACTGTGGATCTAGACAAGTGCTCTACCACTGAGCCACGCCCCCAGCCCCTCACTGTGGATCTAGACAAGTGCTCTGCCTCTGAGCCACGCCCCCAGCCCCTCACTGTGGATCTAGACAAGTGCTCTACCTCTGAGCCACGCCCCCAGCCCCTCACTGTGGATCTAGACAAGTGCTCTACCTCTGAGCCACGCCCCCAGCCCCTCACTGTGGGTTCTAGACAAGTGCTCTACCTCTGATCCACGCCCCCAGACCCTCACTGTGGACTCTAGACAAGTGCTCTACCTCTGAGCCACGCCCCCAGCCCCTCACTGTGGATCTAGACAAGTGCTCTACCTCTGAACCACGCCCCCAGCCCCTCACTGTGGGTTCTAGACAAGTGCTCTACCTCTGAGCCACGCCCCCAGCCCCTCACTGTGGATCTAGACAAGTGCTCTACCTCTGAGCCACGCCCCCAGCCCCTCACTGTGGATCCTAGACAAGGGCTCTACCTCTGAGCCACGCCCCCAGCCCCTCACTGTGGACTCTAGACAAGTGCTCTACCTCTGAGCCACGACCCCAGCCCCTCACTGTGGACTCTAGACAAGTGCTCTACCTCTGAACCATGCCCCCAGCCCCTCACTGTGGATCCTAGGCAAGTGCTCTACCTCTGAGCCACGCCCCTAGGCTTTCACTTGTGGATTCCAGGTGAACACTGTCTCTTCCGCCCTTTAATTAATTAGCAAGTTGATTAATTTTTGAGGTAGGTTTTCACTCTAGCACAGGCTGACCTGGAACTCTTTCTCCAGGCTAGCCTGGAACTTTGTGCCTTTGCCTTGAATATTACCTCTTTCTTTCTTCTCTTCTTCCTTTCCTTCCTCCATGACCACCCACTCGTCACAAGGCTGTATTCTTTAAATTTGTTTTACAACACATAAACACAACTATTTATTTTATTTTTTGGTTTTTCAAGGTAGAGTCTCACTTCAGCTCAGGCTGACCTCGAATTCACTATGCATTCTCAGGGTGGCCTCGAACTCATGGTGATCCTCCCACCTTTGCCTCCCAAGTGCTGGGATTAAAGGTGTGTGCCACCAAGCCTGGCTCTTTATTTTTATTTTTGCATGTGTACCTGTGTGGTCTCTGTGTGTACATGTGTACGTGCACTTGTATGTGTGTGCAGCAAGGGCAATTTTATGTTTCGGGCACGTGTGGTGGTCAAAGTTTTACTTCTGGTGTCATCTTCAATCTCTCTTCACTTTATTACTGAGGTATTTTCTCAAACCTAGAGCTAGAAGAGTCTCCTAATCTACCTGGCAAGCTTGTTCTGGTGACCCCATTTCTGCCTCCTGGGCACTGGGATCACAGGTGGGCAGTGATACCCACCAGCCACGAAATGGATGCTGGTTCTGAATTCTGGTCCTCATGTTTGTACGCCAAGTGCTTTAACCACTGAGCCACCTCCCTGGCCCCAACCAATCTATGTAAAGAGAAAAGTAAGTCAGGCACGTGTACACTCTGGTAGTTGCAGCCCTCAGGAAGTTGAGTCACAAGAATCAAAAGTTCCAGACCAATGCTGGAGAGATGGGTCGGTAGGTTAATGCACTTGCCTGTAAAGCCTAATGACATGGGTTCAATTCCCCAATACCCACATTAAAAAAATGCACAGAATGGTGCATACATCTGGTGCGTGTTTGCAGTGGCTAGAGGCCCTGCTGTGTCTCTTCTGTTTCTCTTCTTAACTCTACCTCTCTGCTTATAAATAAATAAAAATACATATTTTTTAAAGGAGGATCTCGCTGTAGCCCAGGCTGACCTAATTCATTACATGGGACCTGGATAATTGAATTGGGACCTTTTGGCTTTGCAGGCAAATGCCTTAATCACTAAGCCATCTCTCCAGCCCAGGATCTTGAACTTCTTTTTTAAAATATAATTTTTTAAATTCTTCTTTATTTATTTATTTGAGAAAGGGGGGGTGGTAGGAAGAGGCAGAGAGAAAGAGAATGGGCGTGCCAGGGCCTTCAGCCACTGTAAAGAAACTCCAGACGCATGCACAGCCTTGTGCATCTGGCTTACATGGGTCTTGGGGAATTGAACCTGGGTCCTTAGGCTTCACACGCAAACACCGTAGCCACTAAGCCATCCCTTCAGCCCAGGATCGTGAATTTCTGATCCCAGCTGCTGGGATTTAGAGGTGTGCACACAACACCACACCTAGCTTTTAATATTTATCTTCTGTTCATTTCCACGTTTGTTTGTTGAAACATGGTCTCACTTTCTAACCCAAGTTGGCATGGAACTTTAAACAAAAAAAATTATGCTTGGCATGGTGGAGCATGCTTTTAATCCCAGCACTCAGGAGGCAGAGGAAGGAGGATTGTTGTGAGTTTGAGGCCACCCCGAGACTCCATAGTGAATTTTAGGTCAGCCTGGGCTAGAGTGAAATCCTACCTCGAAAAAAAAATAATAATAAACAAATGAATAAAATCATTTAAAAAGAAAGAGGGGCCTGGATAGATGGCTTAATGGTTAAAGCACTTGCCTGAAAAGCCTAAGGACCCAAGTTCGATTCCCCAGGACCCACATAAAGCAGATGCACAAGGTGGCGCATGCATCTGGAGTTCATTTGCAGTGGCTGGGGGCCTTGGAGTGCCCATTTTCTCTTTCTGTCTTTCTTAAATAAATAAATATTTTTACAAAAGAGAAGGGAGGAAACGAGAAAAGGAAGGGAGAAAATTCTTATGCATTCTCTCCTTTGCAGAATCTGTTATGAAATCATCTAGTGTTTATATGTATCTCTACGTGTATATGTACGTATTTATGTCTGTCTACATAAGACGTAGAAGAAAGCTGAGGGGAACTATTATATTGAAGGGAATGGGAGACAATGGGCAAGAGATTATGACTGAGGGGCAAGTATGATCAAAGCAGGTTGAATATTGTACTAAAACCCATTACTGTGCACACTAAAAGAATTAATTGAAGCCGGGCGTGGTGGCTCACGCCTTTAATCCCAGCACTTGGGAGGCAGAGGTAGGGGAATCGCCATGAGTTCAAGGCCACTCTGAGACTACATAGTGAATTCCAGGTCAGCCTGGGCTAGAGTTGAGACCTTACCTAGAAAAACCAAAAATGAAAATTGATTGAAGGCTGGAGAGACGGCTCAGCGGTTAAGACACTTTCTTGCAAAACTTAATGACCTGGGTTTGGTTCCCCAGTACCCACATAAAGTCAGATACACAAAATGGCACAAGACCTGGAGTTTGTTTGCAGCAGTTAGACGCCCTGGCATGCCTATTCATTCTCGCTCTTATTCAATCTCTCTCTCTTTCTCTGCTTGCGGATAAAAAAAAAAAAAAAATGAGACAATATAAACAAAACAATAAGGCCCATATTTAAAGCCGTTTCTAATAATTAGGACTGAGGCTTTTCTTTTACAGCATATCAACATAAACTTACAATGAGAAAAAAATGGCTTTATCCATAGATCATTTTGACCCACTCAGGGGTGGTGAGACCTCCTGCCTGTGGATAACTAAACCTGGGAGTCTTTGCTGCAAACCTCAGCCTGCTGCTGGTCCTTTCAAGAAATTTCCACCCATCCTTCCTGTTTGGGGTGTATCTCAACAAGGAGCCCCACCTCCCCTGTTGCTTAGAGTTCCTTGTAACAAGGACAGAGATATGACCTCAGCTGAACTTGGAACCCCTAGACATCACACAAGCTCACCCTGCTGAAACAACAAAATGTGGACTTTTGGTACCTGCCAGGAAGTACTTTCTTGCACAAAGGCAGAACCCAGAAGCCAAAGTTTTCTGCCAGCCCCTTCCCAGCAATCCCCTTGGGGACCAGGCAGCTTTCTAGATCAAGTGACAGTGAGGCACCAATGGGGACAGCCCACACCCCCTCCATGCACCTGTCTCCTTTGGGCTGCAATTTCAAACTTCTTTTTTTGTTTGTTTGTTTTTTTGAGGTAGGGTCTCACTCTAGCCCAGGCTGACCTGGAATTCACTATGGAGTCTCAGGGTGGCCTCGAACTCACGGCGATCCTCCTAACTTTGCCTCCCAGGTGTTGGGCTTAAAGGCATGCGCCACCACCCCCCAGCTCAAACTTTAAAAAAAAAATATTTCTTTCTTTATTTATCTGATAGAGCAAGAAAAAGGAAGGGGACAAGGGGGGGAAATGGGCGCGTCAGGCCTCCAGCCACTGCAAAAGAACTCCAGACACATGAGCCCCCGTGCATCTGGCTTATGTGGGTCCTGGGGAATCAAACCTGGGTCCTTTGGCTTTGCAGGCAACGCCTTAACTGCTAAGCCATCCCTCCAGCCCTCAAACGTTTCTACTGTGGGAAGTTTCTGGCGTGGCCTTCTTCTAGGTACCAAGACCCTGGACAACTCCTCCGCTTGAAGTCCTCCTCCCTCTCTTGGGGACAATTTCCAAACTCAATCAACACTACACTATTCATCCTCCACAGATAATGCTTGTTGACCCAAGAGATGCAGGCTGTCCTAAGAGATGCGGGTGTATGAATAAGAGAAGGCCAACAGTCAGCCACAGTGTTGACCCTAGAAGCACGGTGGCCTGAACCTCTGAGGTTCATCAGTGATGGAAGTATATCCTAGAAGCATTGTTTAAGGTGACAGGATATGTAGAGGGAAGCAAAGTTGGGGTGCTGTCCTCATGGTACCTATTCCTTCCTGGGGGAGAGTTGGCGTGTTCTATGAAGGGAAGAGGAGGCTGGGGTGCGAGATTTGTATTGTCGTTGGGAGTGTGTCGGCATGTCAACAAGGGAAAACCGGGTGATGGCTTGGGTAGTGCGTGAGCAAGGTGGGGGGGGGGCAGGATGTCAAGTGTGCGACATCCCTGAACGACTGATGTCATGCACCCGGAGCATTCGTGCGCAGGGACAAGGTGCTCAAGGCTCGCTTCATGTTCTTAGAGAGACTGAGAGGAAGCCGGGCGTGGTGGCGCATGTCTTTCATCCCAGCACCCGGGAGGCAGAGGTAGGAGGGTCGCTGTGAGTTCGAGGCCACCCTGAGACTCCATAGTGAATTCCAGGTCAGCCTGGACTACAGCGAGACCTGACCTCGAAAAACAAATAAATGAAACAAAGAGAGAGAGAGAGGCTGAGAGAACAGGGTAGTGGGGCTGAGGGAATAGTTTAGCAGTAGAGCATTTGTCCAGTAGGTGTGAGGCACTGTATTCAACTCCTGAGCAGTCCAACAAAAGGGGGAAAGGAAAGGGTAGAGTCCCCTTGGGACAGCTCTCCCTTGTCAGCTTAGTGCTTTCAGTACTGCAGTTAGAAGTCAAGGCCTGAGCCTGGCATGGTGGCCTACGCCTTTAATCCCGGTACTTGAAAGGCCGAGGTAGGAGAATCGCCATGAGTATGGGGCCACACTGAGACTACATAGTGAATTCCAGATCATCCTGAACTACAGTGAGACCCTACCCCAAAAAACCAAAAAAAAAAAAAAAAAAAAAAAAAAGGCAAGGCCTTGCACAATCTAGGCTAGCATTCCTATGCTGAGCCACGCCCCCAGCCCCTAATTATGGATTCTAGACAAGTGTTCTACCGCTGAGTCATGGCGCCTGCCCCTCACTGTGGGTTCTAGACAAGTGCTCTACCTCTGAGCCACGCCCCCAGCCCCTCAGTGTGGACTCTAGACAAGTGCTCTACCTCTGAGCCACGCCCCCAGCCCCTCACTGTAGGTTCTAGACAAGTGCTCTACCTCTGAGCCATGCCCCCAGCCCCTCACTGTGGATTCTAGACAAGTGCTCTACCTCTGAGCCACGACCTCAGCCCCTCACTGTGGACTCTAGACAAGTGCTCTACCTCTGAGCCACGCCCCCAGACCCTCACTGTGGACTCCAGACAAGTGCTCTACCTCTGAGCCACACCCCCAGCCCCAAACTGTGGATTCTAGACAAGTGCTGTACCTCTGAGCCACGCCCCCAGACCCTCACTGTGGATTCTAGAC
The DNA here is from genome assembly GCF_020740685.1 of Jaculus jaculus. Taxonomy (NCBI): domain Eukaryota; kingdom Metazoa; phylum Chordata; class Mammalia; order Rodentia; family Dipodidae; genus Jaculus; species Jaculus jaculus. Next base: position 5,129,813 of record NC_059115.1, on the reverse strand, counting down.
AAGTGCTCTACCTCTGAGCCACGCCCCCAGACCCTCACTGTGGACTCTAGACAAGTGCTCCACCTCTGAGCCACGCCCCCAGCCCCTCACTGTGGACTCTAGACAAGTGCTCTACCTCTGAGCCACGCCCCCAGCCCCTCACTGTGGATCTAGACAAGTGCTCTACCACTGAACCACGCCCCCAGCCCCTTATTGTGGATCCTAGACAAGTGCTCTACCTCTGAGCCACGCCCCAGCCCCTCACTGTGGATTCTAGACAAGTGCTCTACCTCTGAGCCACGCCCCCAGCCCCTCACTGTGGACTCTAGACAAGTGCTCTACCTCTGAGCCACGCCCCCAGCCCCTCACTGTGGATTCTAGACAAGTGCTCTACCTCTGAGCCACGCCCCCAGCCCCTCACTGTGGACTCTAGACAAGTGCTCTACCTCTGAGCCACGCCCCCAGCCCCTCACTGTGGATTCTAGACAAGTGCTCTACCTCTGAGCCACGCCCCCAGCCCCTCACTGTGGATTCTAGACAAGTGCTCTACCTCTGAGCCACGCCCCCAGCCCCTCACTGTGGGTTCTAGACAAGTGCTCTACCTCTGAGCCACGTCCCCAGCCCCTCACTGTGGGTTCTAGACAAGTGCTCTACCTCTGAGCCACGCCCCCAGCCCCTCACTGTGGATCTAGACAAGTGCTCTACCTCTGAGCCACGCCCCCAGCCCCTCACTGTGGATCCTAGACAAGTGCTCTACCTCTGAGCCACGCCCCCAGCCCCTCACTGTGGATTCCAGACAAGTGCTCTACCTCTGAACCACGCCCCCAGCCCCTCACTGTGGTTCTAGACAAGTGCTCTACCTCTGAGCCACGCCCCCAGCCCCTCACTGTAGATTTTTAGCACTCTACCACTAAGCTGGATCCTCAAACCCTTTTTTTTTATTTGGAGACATGGTCTTTCCAATTTGCTTCAGAATGGCCTCAAACTTGCCAAGTAGTTCAGGCTGGCCTCCACATTAGGTGGTGATTTTGTTCTAAGTTTCTCCAAAGGATTTTTTTTTTCCCCTCATGGTAGGGTCTTACTGTAGCTCTGGCTGACCTGGAATTCACTATGTAGTCTCACGGTGGCCTCAAACTCTTGGCGATCCTTCCACTTCTCCCTCCCAAGTGCTGGGATTAATTAATTCATTAATTTGACAGTGACACAGAGAGAGAATGGGCGCGCCAGGACTTCCAGCCACTGCAAACGAATTCCAGACGCGTGCGCCCCCTTGTGCATCTGGCTAGCATTGCTCCTGGGGAATCGAGCCTCCAACTGGGGTCTTTAGGCTTCACAGGCAAGTGCCTAACCACTAAACAATCTCTCCAGCCCAAGTGCCTGGATTAAAGGCATATATTTCCCTCCAATCTTTTAGTGGGAGTCCTCCTCCTTTTAGTGTTGCCTCTTCCTCCCAATGGCAAGTAAGTCCCTGGAACCCAATCTGAACAGCCACTGCTGCCTCTGTTCTGTCTAGGAGCACACAGGAACGCGGGACTAGCTCTTAGGTGAATAATGGGATCTGGTCAGGCGTGGTGACGCACACGTTTAATCCCAGCACGCCGGAAGAAGAGGTAGGACGATCCTCATGGGTTCAACGCCGGCCTGAGACTCCGTAGTGAATTCCAGGTCAGCCTGGACTAGAGTGAGACCCTACCTCGAAAACCCAAAAGGAGTGGGATCTGTTCAGTCTGCCCTTCTGTTACTACTTGTGACACCCAACCAGAGCCCCTGCCCCTGTGAGCATGGGTGTGATTACTTGAACAGGGCATCTTCAGTGTGGGATGAGCACACACACACACACAGTTCATCCAGCCTCTCCAGGCCAAATCACTACCACTGTGCCTCTGCTCGGCTGAATGACGTTAGCTTAGGCAAGTTACCTAACCTCTTCTCAGTCTCTCATTGGTTTGATGGGTAACGGAATTGTAAGAATTACATGACCCACGTCAAACGGTTCCCATAATACTTCCAGGCACCATAAATGTTAGCCATGATTATAATTTATTAGTATTGTGATTACATCATAGGGTGTTGGGAGACTTATATGAAACTGCGTGAAAGGCGTTAAACAATAATGTCACTAGCTGTTATGGCATTATCACTGTGGGTATGACCATGGTACCATTTGGCAGCTGTGGATGCAGAAGCTCAGAAAAGAGAGGGTTCCTAGGTTCCGACAGCCACAAAAGTCCATCACTGAAAGAAGCTATCAATTTATTTTTATTTTTAATATTATTATTATTTTCTGAGGTAGGGTCTCACTCTAGCTCAGGTTGACCTGGAATTTACTATGGAGTCTCAGGGAGGCCTTGAACTCATGGCCATCCTCCTACCTCGGCCTCCCAAGTGCTGGGATTGAAGGTATGCGCCACCATGCCCAGTTTTGGAGCTATCAGTTAAAAACAAAACAAAACAAAACTTATTTATTTGAGAGAGACAAAGAGGCAGATAGAGTGAGAATGTGCACACCAGGGCCTCCTGCCATTGCAAATGAACTCCATCCACAGAACCACTTTGTGCATCTGGCTTCATGTGGGTAGTGGGGAATTGAACCTGGCGCTCTCAGGCTTTGCAAGCACTTTTTTTCACCACTGAGCCATCTCTCCAGCCCCAGGAGCTATCAATTTTGAGATCTAAGTCATGAACACTTGTCTTGCCCCTGAGTATTTCTATCAAGGAAGGACTGTCCCTTTGCATCTTCTAGCCTCAGTTTCCCCAAGGATACCCTGGAAGTGTATGTGTGTGTGGGATCTGCCGGAGATAGTCCCCATAGGAGAGACCTAATTTTGCCACGTCAGAAGGAGGTACGATTGGGCAGTCAAAGCCTCTGTACCCCAGAACCAAGCAGCCCGGGTGACAATAAATTCTGATGTCACCACTCAAGAGCCCTGTGACCTTGGACAAGCTGTTTCATTTTACTGAGCCTCAGTTTCCCTTGTCTGTAAAGCCAGACCTTAAGTCATCTCCCGGGGGACTGTATTGAGAAATTCATCCGTCTCAGAGCCCGTCTTGCTTGTAGTAAGTGTTACACGCAGTGGAGGCGACAGTCATTACACTAGCAGCCATTCACTGTAATATTGTGCAGCTGAGCCAAATCTAGAACACCTCATTCCCTTTAAGATGAAAGAGGGACCCCCTTCCCTGTCGCCCTGAGAGCTGAGCAGCCAAACTGGGCTCAGGGAACTCCTGGGTCCCCCTATCCTTGCCAGGACTGGGAATGGCCACAGGGCAGGAAGCAGGGAAGGAAGTCGGTGTGGACATTTTCATGTGTGTGCTGAGGGTGTGGGGGTGCAGGAAGACGGACAGGAAATTCTCTTCCACCCCTCCCCCAACTTCCCTTTCCTCCAATTTCTTTTGCACACCCTCAAAGGCCTCCAAAGGGGGCCTTAATTCCTGTCCCCACCTGCCTGGAGGTGAGGGGCCCTGAGGTGAGAGAAAGGAGGAGAGGGGCTTGGGTTTCTCCCAGGGGAGGTGTGGGAACCCGCCCCCGCCCCGATGCACACACTCAGCCCCAGGAGGGAAGGAAGAGTACACCCCACCAGCCATCTCTCTTCTAACCGGGGGGAAAAGACCAGAGAAAGAAGGGATTTGGGGCAAGATGATAGGGGCGGTGGAAAGGAGTTTGTTCTAGGGTCTCCCTCCTTGCAGGAGCCAGGTTCTGGGGACCCCCTCCACAAAGCCTGCCTGCTCCCTGCAAACAGGAGCACTTGGCCCCCTGGCTTAGCGTTGGGTTCTCTGCTATGTGCCTGTCACCCTGGTCACACACATGGAGGGGTTCTCGTGCCACCTACACACCTCTGTGGTATCTGACATTCAGTCACCTGACAAATTCACATGCACACACGTGTCCTCTGCTGTCACCCTCCCCCCAGAATCACTCCCCCAACTCTGGTGCGACACACCCAGCCACTCCACACACACCTCTCCTCGTTACACACACACACACAAATAATCCCTCTCCAAGATGTCATACGCAGACGTCCTCTGTCGCTCAGGACCCCGTCTTTCCCTTTTCTGGTTAACCTACCTTCTCGGGTTTCACCCACCAGCCCCTTGTCATAACCCCCACCTGCTTCTGTTACACACACCCCCCTAGATGTCACCGTTGCACACTTCCATGTGTCACACCCAGCCACACAGCCTCTCTGGAGTCACACCCACACCCTTTTCTTGTCACATCCCCTCAAGCAGCTTTTCCCAGCCCCACTCCACCCCGTTCATGCCTATGTCACACACGCTGAACCCCTTTCTCTCATCCTGGGTTTCTCAGGGCTCACAGCCAGAGCCAGCCCACTTGGCCTCTCCCACACGCCCCCTTTACTTGCCACACACACCTTCTCACTAATGTGTCACACTGGCACAGCCCTCCCCCCGCCCCCCCAGTGACAGGCACACACCTTTCCCTGTGACACGTCTCCCATGGAGGGGCTCCAACATGGAGCCCAGCCCCTCTGATCACACACACACACCCTACCCTGTCATATTCATGGCACCTAATGTCACATACCCAGGCCTTACTGGGTCCCACCACGGACACACAAACCTGTCCTAACCTCCCACCCAGCCTTTTCACGCCCACCCAGCCTGGCCCCACTCACGATCGCGCGCACGGTCCACACCTGCCTCCCTGGAGGAGACAACCCTCCCTTAGGACATCCCCAGGGAGGGACGCTGAGAAGCTCCGCCGTCCACAGGCCTGTCTCTTACTCCTTCCCCTCCCCCCACCGGGACAGCAAGCCAAGCGGAGGTGGGCCGGGGTGCAACACCCCTGCCCCAAAAGGGTCACATCACACACCCCTCAAGGACACACTGGCCCACAAGGGGTCCCATGCCCCCTTCCCTTACCCTTAGCGCTTCTTCCCCCCCAAACACAAGGACACTCACCACCCCCTCCCCCCCAGCCCCTCCGGTCGCAGACAAAGCTCTCAGCCCCCAGGGCCTCGGCGGCAGCGGCGGCGACAAGAGAAAGGGGTCTGTCCCCGGGTCCCCCCAGCTCCTCCCCATCCCTACAGCGCTTGCACCTGCCAGCCGGTGGAGGGGGGTGGGTGGGAGGAAGGGAGAGAGAGAGAGAGAGAGAGAGAGGGAGAAAGGCGAGCTCCCCCCATCCCGTGCGCGCGCCCCCCCACCCCCACCACCGCACACACACCCCATCGCACCCCACCCCACGCCACGCCGGGGAGTCCCGCGGCCCTTGAAAACTCACCTCCCGTGTTGCTACGCTTGTTGCAGACCACCTCGGGGGGCGTTTCGAGGGGTCTCTTGCGGGAATCCGGGGCCTCGGGCTCCATGGGGGGGGCCTGGGGCGGCGGCTGCTGCTGCTGCTGCTGCGGCGGCGGCGGCTGCGGCGGCTGCGGCGGCGGCGGCGGCGGCTGCTGTGGCGGCGGCGACGGCTGCTGGGGAGGCTGGGGATGCGGCGGCGGCGGCGGCGGCGGCGGGGGCGGCGGCGGCTGCGGGGCCGCGGAGGCCGTGAAGAGGCCGTGCACCGCGCCGGCGGCCATCATCCTCATGGTGGGGGGAGGGAGGGAGGGGGAGGGGAGGGGGAGGGGGCGGCGAGGGCTGGGGGAGGGAGGGAGGGGGCTGAGCGCTGACAGAGCCTGGAGCACGGATGGGAGGTGGCGGCGGCGGCGGAGGAGCAGGAGGAGGAGGAGGAGGAAGGGGGGGTGGTTCTCGATGGAGAAGTGAGGGATGAGTCTCTCTCTGTTTCTCTTTCTCTCTCTAAGATTCACCCAAGCTGGGGACTTGGTTGAAGCCACTGGGATGCGAGGGGAGAATGAGACCCCCTTTTTCCTCTCTTTCTCGGGGCTTCCCCCTTTCCCTCGCTCCCCTTCCCCGTCCCCCCTCGCCCCGGAGGAGCGGAGGGCTGAGCCCCCACCCCACCAAAGTCCTGCTCAGGGCGAGGGGAGGGTCCCGGAGAGATAGAAAGGGGAGGTTCGCCGCTAGCTAGTAAGGGCGGCCCGAGGGTGGCGGGCACGGGAGGCGGCGGAGACACGGCTGCCGGTGGCTGCTGGCCCGAGCATCTTCTTCTCCCGAGGCTCCCACCGCGGCCCGTGGCCCCGCCCACGCTCGCAAGGCCACGCCCATGCCGGGCAGAGCCACGCCCTCCGGCGCCCCCATTGGTCCGCCCTTGAAGCCTGGGCCGCGGTCCTCGGGGTTGGCCACGCCCCTCGCCGCGATGGAGCGCGGCCGGGACCCAAGTACCCCTCAGCGCAGGGGGGTGCAAGCCGTGGGGGTTCCTACACGCCTTCCTCCTTGGTTTGTTTTCTGAGGCAGGGTCTCACTCTAGCCCAGGCTGACCTGGAGTTCACTATGGAGTCTCAGGGTGGCCTCGAACTCGCTGCGATGCTCCTACCTTTGCCTCCCCAGTGCTGGGATTAAAGGCCAGTGCCCGGCTCATCCTTCACTTTTTAATTTTTGCCCTCTCGGACATGGTCTCATGTAGCCCAGGTTAGCCTGGAACTTACTATGTAAACTAGGCTAGCCTTGAACTTGTGGGTGACCCATTTCCCTCTGCCTCCTGGGTGTGGGGATTACATACAGTGAGCTGCCACCAGGCTGGGCTCTTTAACAAGCGTTTCCTGAATGCTTGCTATGTATTAGGACTGGTTCTAAGTCATTATTGCACTTGTCCCCAGAGTAAGCAATTACGTGAGATACTTTCATTGTCCTTATTTGACAGATTTGGACACTGAGAGCAGACAGGCATCAGTCGGGTGTGGTGGCTTACACCTGTCATCCTGACACTGCAGAGGCAGAGGCAGGAGGATTGCCGCGGGTTTGAGACCAGTTTAGACTACTTTGTGAATTCTAGGGTCGCCGGGCTACTGTGTGAGACCCAGTCTTCAAACAAACAGCAAACAACCAAAAAAGAAAGAAAGAAAGAAAGAAAAAAGGGGCTGGAGAGATGGCTCAGTGGTTTAGGCCCTTGCCTGCAAGCCTAATGACCTGGATTCAGTTCCTCACTAGCCATGTAAAGCTAGATACATGCAACTGGAGTTTATTTGCATAGGCCGGAGGTGGTGGAGTGCCCATTCTCTCCGTCTATCCTCTCTATCTCTCTCTATAATTGCAAATAAATAAGAATATTTTAAAGCAGAAGCAAAAGGATTGATGTGCAAAATAAGTGTCAGACGGGAGGGTCTTCTCCATTACATCGTCCATATAGGTCATGACTGAAGTCAGTGAGCGCCTAAGTTCCAACCGGAAGTAGTGGTCACAGGCATGGATGGTGTCTCTCAGTTCCAACAGCAGTACTTAGTAGGGAGACCCACCTACTCAGTGCCACACTGTCCTAGACCCAGGGGCACAACAGGGAGCAAACCGGCCCTTTGTCGACTAACTATTGCCATTCCAGTCATTCGTGAGGAAAAAGGAAAAAAAAAATTTTTTTTAATTTTCAGATGACAAGATAAGAGACCCAGAAAAGTGGAGTGTGACTTGTCCAAGGATATACAGAGGGGAAAATTGGGGTTTGAATGGAAGAGAAGCCTAATTTCAGAACCTGAAGGCTTCGGCAATAGAAGGCTCTTCCTTGGGATGACTCACGGACAGAATCCTATGTTCTAATATACATACACATTTTCTGCTCGCTGGATTCCTGGTCTCCAAGGAGTCCTTCCTTTTCGGTTTCACTTGGCCAGTGGCAGGATTAGCCTCGGAGGAGGCCTGGGCAGGGGCAACTGTGGCAGCAGGAGAGTGTGTGGCATGGGGGTCTGCTCATCTCCACCTGCTACCCCCTTGCTATATGCTCCCAGGTCGCTGGGATCCTGGAGGTAGCAGATGGCCTGGGGTGGATGAGGTGGCCGCCCATCTGTCCCCTCCCCCCCCATTGTCCCTAGAGCCAAGGGGGGGATGGGAAGGGGTTGTGGTCCACTGCAGTCTCTGGATCCTCCCCCTCCATCTTCCTGGAGGGAGCCGAGGAGCTGGTTGCCATGGAGACAGGAAAGAGGCAAGAGGGATGCAGAGAGATACTGAGGTTGGGCTGAGGTCCACACCTTTAGGGCCTTGGAGTCACATAGATTCACACCACACAGGTAACATATCCCAACATCCGTGGAGCTGTGTGTGAAGTTCCTCCCTCATGTAAAAAGCATCACACAGGAGCTGGGCGTGGTGGCGCATGACTTTAATCGAGGCACTCGGGAGGCAGAGGTAGGAGGATCGCTGTGAGTTCGAGGTCACCCTGAGACTACATAGTGAATATAGTGAATTCCAGGTCAGCCTAGAGAGTGAGACCTTAACTCTAAAAAACTAAATTAAATAAATCGCATAGGGCCAGCTGTGGATATACACGCTCAGGTTTCACCGTGATGTGGGAAGACTAACAGGAGATGACCCTCTGAGGCACACGTGCGGGAGCACACACGTACACTTACCTATAGTGCACACTCAGTGATGGGGAGTCAACGCTGTATTATAGGTTCTCACCCGCAAAAAGAAAAAAGAAGAAAGACGAATGCAATGTGATATCGAAGCACTCCAATCTAACACTCAAGTCCGTCCCAAGTTTGCACATTGAGACCCGCGGCTCCATGCTGGGTACCGCATACACTCCGAGAAGTGACACATCCGGGAAACGTGAACAACCTCCCTCTACATTACGCGTGCATGCCAGTGACCTGACACGTCTTACACGGATGTGTAACCTTGGCTTTCGGCTTGGACACAAACTGGTAACACACATTTAAATACGGGACCCACACAGTTGGAAGCACACAATGACCACCTCAAGAGCCAAATGCACAACACACAAGACTTGCGGTGTGCCACACAGCGCCCTTGTCATGCTTGCCCACCGGCTCCACCCAAGCCCGCCCGAATGCTCCCGTTTGGACGTGTGCACAACAGCCTGTTCGGTCACGCACTCACACTCACACACAAACACAAACCTCCTCTTAGATATTTTTAAACCAAGGCTAGTTCTGCTGTCATGGTAACCGCCCCAAACCCATCACCATAGCAACGCAACGTCAGCTTCCCAAGCACCAAATCCTGGGGGATTGCAGGGCCCCAATCACAGGCAGGTGGAGGGATCTGTACTGTCTTCCTTCATCTGTGGCCACCCCGGTGGCCTTCCTGGGTGGGACGCCCTAAGCTGGGCAGGGACCAGGACCAGTGGTGGGCAGGGACCAAGTAGGAGCAGTGCAGCCCCCACCTTTCCTCCCGTCCTATACAGGGCTCACCGGCACACTCTGTACTCCTAACGCTGAGCACAGGTCAGCCTGAACCTAGCCGCAGAACCTAGCCTGGGTTTGAACCTTGTCATTTACACACCACAGGACTTGGACACATCCTTATCTTCCCTGAGTCTTATGTCCCTCATTTGGGAAAACACTAGCATTCACACTGCCACACCTCAAAGGACTGCTGTGTCAAAAGGGGGTCAAAAGTCCAGGCGTGAGCCAGGCGTGGTGGTGCACGCCTTTAATCCCAGCACTCGGGAAGCAGAGGTAGGAGGATCACCATGAGTTCAAGGCCACCCTGAGATTACAGAGTTAATTCCAGGTCAGCCTGGACCAGAGTGAGACCCTACCTCGAAAAACAAAACAAAACAAACAAACAAACAAACAAACAAAAAAGTCTAGGCGTGTGTGAATTTTCCCTGAGAATGATGAGATGCCTCTTCTCTACAACAAAGTTGGGAGACCAAGGGCACCACTCCATACAATGTTGGGGTCAGGTGGCCATTTTCCTAAGAAATTTGCATGCATTCTAACTTAAGACGTAAGCATGGATTTATGGGTAGGTTCTTAATCTATATTGAAGAGAAGGAATGAGACCAGAGAGCTTTCCTCGTTAGACACTTTTTTCCTCGTCTTTAGGGTATTAGGAATTGAGCATAGGACCACTGAGCCACACCCCAAGCCATTCACTGTGGATTCTAGACAAGTTCTCTACCTCTGAGCCACACACCAAGCCCCTCACTGTGGATCCTGGACAAGTGCTCTACCTCTGAGCCACGCCCCCAGCCCCTCACTGTGGATCTAGACAAGTGCTCTACCTCTGAGCCACGCCCCCAGCCCCTCACTGTGGACTCTAGACAAGTGCTCTACCTCTGAGCCACGTCCCCAGCCCCTCACTGTGGATCCTAGACAAGTGCTCTACCTCTGAGCCACGCCCCCAGCCCCTCACTGTGGACTCTAGACAAGTGCTCTACCTCTGAGCCACGTCCCCAGCCCCTCACTGTGGATCCTAGACAAGTGCTCTACCTCTGAGCCACGCCCCCAGCCCCTCACTGTGGATCCTAGACAAGTGCTCTACCTCTGAGCCACGCCCCCAGCCCCTCACTGTGGATCTAGACAAGTGCTCTACCTCTGAGCCACGCCCCCAGCCCCTCACTGTGGACTCTAGACAAATGCTCTACCTCTGAGCCACGCCCCCAGCCCCTCACTGTGGACTCTAGACAAGTGCTCTACCTCTGAGCCACGCCCCCAGCCCCTCACTGTGGATCTAGACAAGTGCTCTACCTCTGAGCCACGCCCCCAGCCCCTCACTGTGGGTTCTAAACAAGTGCTCTACCTCTGAGCCTCGCCCCCAGCCCCTCACTGTGGATTCTAGACATGTGATCTCTCTGAGCCACGCCCCCAGCCCCTCACTGTGGATTCTAGACAAATGCTCCTCCTCTGAGCCACAGCCCCATCTTATTTTTTTTTTTTTTATTTGAGAGCAACAGACACAGAGAGAAAGACAGGTAGAGGGAGAGAGAGAGAATGGGCTCGCCAGGGCTTCCAGCCTCTGAAAACGAACTCCAGACGCATGCGCCCCCTTGTGCATCTGGCTAACGTGGGACCTGGGGAACCGAGCCTGGAACCAGGGTCCTTAGGCTTCACAGGCAAGCGCTTAACCGCTAAGCCATCTCTCCAGCCCCCCATCTTATTTTTTTGTTGTTTTATTTCTCTCAATTTTTATTAACATTTTCCATGATTATAAAAAATATCCCATGGTAATACCCTTCCATCCATTTTTCTGCAAATTTTATGACTTCATTTTTCTTTACTGCTGAGTAGAACTCCATTGTATAAATGTGCCACATCATCATTATCCACTCATCAGTTGAGGGACATCTAGGCTGGTTCCATTTCCCAGCTATTATAAATTGAGCAGCAATAAACATGGTTGAGCACATACTTCTTCTAAGGATATATGCTTAGGAGTGCTATAGCTGGGTCATATGGTAGATCAATCTTTAGCTGTTTTAGGAACTTCCACACTGATTTCCACAATGGCTGGACCAGGTTGCATTCCCACCAACAGTGTAGAAGGGTTCCTTTTTTTCCACATCCCTGCCAACGTTTATGATCATTTGTTTTCATGATGGTGGCCAATCTGACAGGAGATGGAATCTCAATGTAGTTTTAATCTGCATTTCCTTGATGACTAGTGACGTAGAACATTTTTTTAGATGCTTATATGCCATTCATATTTCTTCCTTTGAGAATGTTCTATTTAGCTCCAAAGCCCATTTTTTGATTGGCTTGTTTGATTCCGTATTAGTTAACTTTTTAAGTTCTTTGTATATCCTAGATATTAACCCTCTATCAGATATATAGCTGGCGAAGATTTTTTCCCATTCTGTAGGTTGCCTCTTTGCTTTATTCACACTGTCCTTTGCAGTGCAAAATCTTTCTAATTTCATGAGGTCCCAGTGATTAATCTGTGGTTTTATTGCCTGAGAAATTGGGATTGTATTCAGAAAGTCTTTGCCAAGACCAATATGTTGAAGGGCTTCCCCTACTTTTTCCTCTAGCAGTTTTAGAGTTTCCGGTCTGATGTTAAGGTCTTTAATCCATTTTCAATTAATTCTTGTGCGTGGAGAGATAGAAGGATCTATTTTCATCCTTCTACAAATACATATCCAGTTTTCCCAACACCATTTGCTGAAGAGGCTGTCTTTTCTCCAATGAGTATTTTTGGCATTTTTATCGAATATCAGGTGGCTATAGCTTCCTGTACTTACATCTGGTTCCTCTATTCTGTTCCATTGATCTACATGTCTGCTTTTGTGCCGATACCACACTGTTTTTGTTACTATGGCTCTGTAGTATAGGTTAAAATCAGGTACGGTGTTACCACGAGCCTTATTTTTGTTGCTCAGTATTTTTTAGATATTTGAGTTTTTTTGTGATTCCAAATGAATTTTTGGATTATTTTTTCTATTTTCATGAAGAATGCCATTGAAATTTTGATGGGGGTTGCATTAAATGTGTAGATTGCTCTTGGTAAGATTGCCATTTTCACAATATTGATTCTTCCAGTCCAGGAACAAGGGATGTTTTTCCACTTCCTAGTGTCTTCTGCAATTTCTCTCTTGAGTGTTTTAAAGTTCTCATTGTAGAGATTCTTTATTTCCTTGGTTAGGTTTATTCCAAGGTACTTTATTATTTTTTTGATGCAATTGTGAATGGGAGTGATTCTCTGATTTCATCCTCTGTGTGTTTGTTGTTAGCGTATATGAAGGCTCCTGATTTATGTGTATTTATTTTGTATCCTGCTATGTGGCTGTAGGTTTTGATCAGCGCTAACAGTTTGGTAGTAGAGTCTTTAGGGTCCTTTACATATAGAATCATGTCATCTGCAAATAATGATAACTTGATTTCTTCCTTTCCAATTTGTATCTCTTTTATGTGTGTCTCTTGCCTTATTGCTATGGCTAAGACTTCCAGAACTATATTAAATAAAAGTGGGGACAGTGGACACCCTTGTCTTGTTCCTGATTTTAGTTGAAAAGCTTCCAGTTTTTCCCCACTTAGTAATATGTTGGTTGTAGCTTGTCATAAATAGCCTTTATTATATTGAGATATGTTCCTTCTATTCCCAGTCTCTGTAGGACTTTTATCATGAAAGGATGTTGGATTTTGTCAAATGCTTTCTTTGTGTCTAATGAGATGATCATGTGATTTTTGTCATTCAATCCATTTATATGATGTATTACATTTATAGATTTGCATATATTGAACCATCCTGTATCTCTGGGATAAAGCCTATTTGGTCAGGGTGAATTATCTTTCTGATATATTCTTGTATTCTGTTTGCTGAGAATTTTTGCATTTATGTTCATGAGGGAGATTGGTCTGTAATTTTCTTTTTTTGTTCTATCTTTATCTGGTTTTGGTATCAGGGTGATGCTGGCTTCATAGAAAAAGTCTGGTAGAATTCCTTCTTTTTCTATTTCATGGAAAACCTTAAGAAGCAATGGTGTTAGCTCTTCCTTGAAGGCCTCGTAAAATTCAGCAGTGAGTCCATCTGGGCCTGGGCTTTTTTTAGTTGGGAGATTTTTGATAACTGTTCGGATCTCCATGCTCTTATTTGAGAAAGAAAGAGGCAGATAGAGAGAGAGTAGGTGTGCCAAGGCCTCCAGCCACTACAAATGAACTCCAGACACATGCACCACCTTGTGTATCTGCCTTATGTGGGTCCTGGGGAATCGAACCTGGGTTCTTTGGCTTTGCAGGCAAGTTCCTTAACTGCTAAGCAATCTCTCCAGCCCTCTCTGGTGGATTCTAGACAAATGCTGTACCACTGAGCAATGCCCACATCTCCTCCCTGGCTGATTCTGAGAGTGCTCTACCACTAAGTTACATCCTCAGCTCACTTTTTACGTTTTATCTGGAGATAGGGTCTCGCTCTAGCCCATGCTGACCTAGAATTCACTATGTAATCTCAGGCTGGCTTCGAACTCACAGAGGTTCCTCCTACATTGGCCTCCTGAGTACTGGGATAAAGGTGTGCAACACCACCCCAGACATGGAAGCAGATTCACATTTAGTTGCTCAGAAATAATAAAATCAAATAAAATGGCCAGGTGTGGTGGCACATGCCTTTAATCCCAGCACTCAGGAGGCAGAGTTAGGAGGATCACCATGAGTTTGAGGCCCCCCTAGACTACATAGTGAATTCCAGGTCATCCTGAGGTAGAGTGAGGCCCTACCTCGAAAAACAAACAAACAAAAAGAAAGAATTACATCTTGTTCCAATATTTGATGCTGTAGAATGTAGAACATTTTTAGCATTTTTCACAGAACTCTGATATTTTTATTTATAATCAGTAATTCTGGGAATACTGCTGTGCATTATTAATACACTGTACAAAATGACAGAAGTAGGTATCCAGCCATATCAGAAATTGTTGGAAAGCTGGGCATGGTGGCGCACGCCTTCAATCCTAGCACTCAGAAGGCAGAGGTAGGAAGATTGATGTGAGTTCGAGGTCAGCCTGAGACTAAATAGTGAATTCTAGATCAACCTGGGCTAGAGTGAGACCCTACTTAAAAAAAAGAAACCCAGAAATTATTGGAAATTTTGTCCTAGTCTCAAAGTATAATGTATTTACCTTTTTAAAAATATAGGGGCTGGAGAGATGGCTTAGTGGTTAAGGCATTTGCCTGCAAAGCCAAAGGACCTTGGTTCAATTCTCCAGGACCCATGTAAGCCAGATGCACAAGGTGGCGCAGGCATCTGGAGTTCGTTTGCAGTGGCTGGAGGCTCTGGAGTGCCCATTATCTCCCTCTCTCTCTCTCTCTGTCTGCCTCTTTCCCTCCCTCACTCTCTCAAGTAAATAAATAAAATTAAAAAACTATAATATATATATATACATGTATATATATGTATTTATATTCATATTTATATTTATAAGAAGAATGAGGCAGAGAGACAGAGAATGGACACACCAAGGACTCTAGCCACTGCAATGAATTCCAGATGTTTGCACCATTTTGTGCATCTGGCTTTATGTGGATACTGGAAAATTAGACCTGGCCCATCCAGCTCTGCAAGCATGCACCTTTAACCACTGGGCCTTCACCCATTAGCTTTTAAAATATATTTTATTTGACAGAATGAGGCAGAGAGAGAGAATGGGTGCTCCAGGGCCTCCAGCCGCTGCAAACAAACTCCAGACATATATGCCACTTTGTGCATCTGGCTTACATGGGTCCTGAGGAATTGAACCTGGGTCCTTTGGCTTTGTAGGCAGGTGCCTTATGCCATCCTCCCAGCCCTAACTTAAAAAAAAATTTTATTTAATTAATTTATTTATTTGAGAGAGAGAGAGAGAGAGAGAGAGAGAGAGAGACAGACAGACATATATAGAGAAAATGGGCACTCTAGGGCCTCTAGCCACTGCAAACGAATTCCAGATGCATGTGCCACCTTGTGCATCTGACTTACATAGGTCCTAGAGAATTGAACCTAGGTCTTTTGGCTTTGGAGGCAAGCCCTGTAACAGCCAAGCCATCTCCACAGCCCAACTTTTTTTTTTTTTTTTTTTGTAACATAGCCTAGCAACTCAAACAGCTCTTTTCAAGATTTGGGTTTTTTGGCTGGGTGTGGGGCCCATGCCTTTAATCCCAGCACTTGGGAGGCAGAGGTAGGAGGATTGCTGTGAATCTGAGGCCACCCTGAGACTACACAGTCAATTCCAAGTCAGCCTGGGCCAGAGTGAGACCCTACCTCAAAACCATCCCCCCCCCAAATTTTTTTTTTAACATTTATTTTTATTTATCTGAAAGTGGCTGAGATAGAAAGAAGCAGATAGAGAACGAACATGCCAGGGCCTCCAGCTGCTGGACATGAACTCCAGATGCATGTGCCTCCTTGTGCATCTGGTTTACATGGCTCCTAGGGAACCAAACTTGGGCCCTTTGGTTTTGCAGGCCTTAAACGCTATGCCATCTCTCCAGCCCTGTTTTGTTTTGGAGATAGGGTCGCATGTATCCCACTGACCTCAAATTCCCTATGTAACCGAGGCTGGTCTTGAAGTCCCGATTCGCCTCCCTCCACCTCCCAAATGCTGAGCTCACAGGAGTGGGCCGTGGCCTCTGGCTTGGCTGGCTACAGTGTAAATGGGGCCGGCAGAGAAGGCCTAGCTAAGGAGTTGAGCAGAGATCTGAAGAAAATGAGCTGGGCATGGTAGCACACGCCTTTAATGCCAGCAGAGGTAGGAGGATCACTGTGAGTTCGAGGCCACCCTGAGACTGACTACATAGTGAATTCAGGTCAGCCTGGGCTAGAGCAGAGACCCTACCTCGGGAGGTTGGGGGGGGGGGGGGCGGGGGAACAGCTGGGCGTGGTGGAGCACGCCTTTAATCCCAGCACTAGGGAGGCAGAAGTAGGAGGTTCGCTGTGAATTCGAGGCCACCCTGAGACTACATAGTGAATTCCAGGTCAGCCTGGGCCACAGTGAGTCCCTACCTTGAAAAACCAAGTAAGTAATAATAAGTAAAACTGAGAACATGTGCCATGTGGGTCTCTGAGGGTAGGGGGTCCCAGGAAGAGGAAAGAGCAGGTACAAAGGCCCAGAGGCAGGAACACACCTGAGGCAAAGGAAGGGGCCTGGGAAACTTGGAGGAGCATAAGGGAGTGGAGGGAGGAGAGCTGAGGCCAGAGAGGCAGGGAACAGAGTGTTATAGGCCTTGTGAGCCACTGGATGGACTTACATTTGGCTCTGAGTTAAGTGGGACATACAAGAAGCGTGTGAACTCGGGTAGATAGGAAAGCGAGGAGCAAGAAGGGTCCAGCGAGATGGCAACGGGCCATCAAAGTGGGAGGTGTCAGGAGACCAGTGGCTGTACAAGTGTGGAGGTGCATGGGAGGCTCTCTTTGTCCCTGTGATGTTAGGCAAGCCATGTTACCCCTCTAATTGCCTCAATTTACTCATCCTACGAATGAGGGTGTCTGTGAAAGCACCTGATTCCAAAGGTGCCTCCGTGGTTGGAGAATGACTGTGTGTGACCACTGTTGACCACAGTGGGTGACCACACAGACCACGAGTCATGGCCATGCCCTCCAGGTTTTGGATCAGGACTCTTTTTTTGGGGGGCGGAGGTTTTGAGGTAGGGTCTCTTTCTAGTCCAGGCTGACCTGAAATTCATTATGTAGTCTCAGGGTGGCTTTTAACTCACAGTGATCCTTCTACCTCTGCCTCCCAAATTCTGGGATTAAAGGTGTGTGCCATCACACCTGGCTAGGATTCTTTTTAAATAATATATATTTATTTTAGCCAGGCATGGTAGCACATGCTTTTAATCCCAGAACTTGGGAGGGGAGGCAGAGGTAGGAGCAGAGCCGTGCATTCAAGGCCAGCCTGAGACGATATAGTGAATTTCAGGTCAGCCTGGGCTACAGTGAGGACCTACCTCGAAACAAACAAAAATTTTTTAGGGCTGCAGAGGTGGCTTAGCAGTTAAGTCTTTGCCTATGAAGCCTAAGAACCCCGGTTAGAAGCTCGATTCCCCAGGACTGACGTAAACCAGATGCATAAGGTGGCTCATGCATCTGGAGTTCATTTGCAGTGGCTGGAGGCCCTGGCATGTCTATACTTTCTCTCTCTCTCTCTTTCTGTATCTCTCTACTTGCAAATAAATAAATACTTTTTTAATAAAAAATAAGGCTGGAGGAATGGCTTAGTGGATAAGGCACATACCTGCAAAACCAAAGGACCCAGGTTCAACTCCCCAGGACCCATGTAAGCCAGATACACAAAGTGGTGCATGCGTCTGGAGTTCATTTGCAGTGGCTAAAGGCTCTGGAGCATCCATTATCTCTCTCTGTCTATCTATCATCTATCTATCTATCTTTTTCTCTCTGTATCTCAAATAAATAAATAAAATAAAAATTTATTTAAAAAATGTAAAAAAAATACTTTATTTGCCTGGCGTGGTGATGCACATCTTTAATCCCAGCATTTGGGAGGCAGAAGTAGGAGGATTGCCATGAGTTTGAGGTCATCATGAGACTACATAGTGAATTCCAGGTCAGCCTAGATTAGAGCAAGTATTTACCATAAAAACACACACAGATACAAAATTATTTACTTATTCACACAGAAAAAGAGAGAGAGAGAGAGAGAGAATGAATGAATGAATGAACACGGGCATGCCAAGACCTCCAGGCTCTGCAAGCAAACTCCAGATGCACATGCCATTTTGTGCATCTGGCTTTGTATAGATAGTGGGGAATTGAACCCTGGTCATTAGGTTTTGCAGGCAAGTGCCTTAACCTCTAAACCGCCTCTTCCACCCCAGGACTCTGTGTTCTATCCATGGGTGCAAGGATGGACTGGGAAGGGCAGAGGAGACAAGATTTTGCCTGCAGGCTAACTTGATGCTCAATAGAGCCTGTAGCTGGCTGAGTGAGGTTTGTGTTTGTTTGAGACAAAGTTTCACTCTGTAGCCCTTAAACTCACGGTCTCATGAATGCTAGGGAAGTGCTTTACCAGAAAACTTACATCTCCAACCTCCTAGCTTGCCCATTTTCTTTCTTTTTTCTCTGTCTTCCCCTTCTTCCTTCCCTCTCTCTCCCTCTCTTGTTTTTGGAGGTATGGTTTCCCTCTAGCCCAGGCTGACCTGGAATTCACTATGGAGTCTCAGGGTGGCCTTGAACTCACGGCGATCCTCCTACCTCTACCTTCCGAGTGCTGGGATTAAAGGCGTGCACCACCACACCTGGCTCCCTCCTTTTTTAAAAAAGTGTATATATATATATATATATGTATGTATGTATGTATGTATGTATGTATGTATGTATGTATGTATGTATATGTATTTGAGAGAGAGAGAGAGGGCGGGAGAGGCAGACAGAAAGAATGAGTATGCCTGGGCCTCAAGCCACTACAAACTCCAGATGCATGTGACCCATTGTGCATCTGGCTGATGTGGGTCCTAGGGAATCGAACCCGGGTCCTTAGGCTTTACAGGCAAATGCCTTAACCTCTAAGCTATTTCTCCAGCCCCTTAAAAGTGTGTATTTGTGTTTATGTGTGTATTTGGTCATTAATGTATGCGTGCATGTGTGGAAGCCTTGGGTGTCAGGAACACCAACTCCTTTTATTTATTTTTATTGACAGCTTCCATGCTTAGGGACAATAAACTATGTTAATTTCCTCCCCTCCCCCACTTTCCCTTTACAAATCCACACTCCATCATATCTACTCCCTCTTTCCGTTAGTCTTTTATTTTGATGTCATTGTCTTTTTCTCCTTAATATGAGGGTCTTGGGAAGGCAGTGCTAGGTGCTGCAAGGTCATGGATATCCAAACCAGTTTCTGTCTGGGATATTGCATTGTAATCAGTCCTATCCTTCCTCTGGCTTTTACATTCTTTTTTTTTTTTAATTTTTTTGTTCATTTTTATTTATTTCTTTGAGAGTGACAGAGAGAGAGAGAGAGAGAGAGAGAGAGAGAGAGAGAGAGAGAGAGAGAATGGGCATGCGAGGGCCTCCAACCACTGCAAATGAACTCCAGACACATGCACCCCCTTGTGCATCTGGCTAACATGGGTCCTGGTGAATCAGTCCTCGAACCAGGGTCCTTAGGCTTCATAGGCAAACACTTAACCACTAAAACATCTCTCCAGCCCTAGCTCTTACATTCTTTATTTTCTAAATCTTTTATTTATTTATTTACTTATTTATGAGAGAGACAGAGACAGAATGGGCATTCCAGGACCTCTAGCCACTGCACAGGAACTGCAGACACATGTGCTCCCTTGTGCATCTGGCTTATGTGGGTCCTGGGGGATCAAACCCATGTTTTTAGGCTTCACAGGCAAATGCTGTAATCGCTAAGCCATTTCCCCAGTCCCCTTTACTTTTATTTATTTCTTCTGGTTTTTCAAGGTAGGGTTTCACTTTAACCCAGGCTAATCTGGAATTCACTCTGTAGTCTCAGGGTGGCCTCCAACTCACAGCGATCCTCCTACATCTGCCTCCTGAGTGCTGGAATTAAAGGCGTGAACCACCACGCCCAGAGGCTCTTCCCTTCTTCTCACCACCTCCCTGGCCTAGAAAGGTGTGATAGCGATGTTTCTGTGCTGAGCACTCCTCTGTCACTTCTCCTCAGCACTATGGTATCTTTTGGGTGATCCCAGCGGTCACTGTCATCTGAGAAGAGAAACTTCTCTAATCAAAAGTGAGGGTAGCATTAATATTTGGGCATGAAGGCTGGAGAGATGGCTTAGTGATTAAGGCGTTTGCCTGCAAAGCCAAAGGATCCTGGTTTGATTCCCCAAGAGCCACATAAGCCAGATGCACAAGGGGGCACATGCATCTGGAGTTTGTTTGCAGAGGCTGGAGTGCCCTAGCGTGCCCATTCTCTTTCTTTCCCTCTCCCTCTTTCTCTCTCAAATAAATAAATAAATAAATAAATAAATAAATAAATAAATAAATAAATAAATAAATAAAATGAGAAAACATATGGTATGAACGTTAAGTGAAGTGGTTACAAGCCAGTTTGGTGAACATAATATATGCATTTTGCCAGACAAGAGCAGGAGTTACACTCCTAAGGCTCATGGCCTCCCCCACCATAGGCTTTCCATTAGGTTTTCAGTACCAGGCATGTATTCCCCACCCACCTCCTTTTGAGACAGAATGTCCAATTAGGCCACACTGGCTGGCCAGAGAAGCCCAGCAATTGGCCTGTTTTTTTTTTTTTTTTTTTTTTTTTTTAGTCTTCCCAGCACTGGTTTCTCGATGTGTGCCACCATACCCAGCGTTTTATGTGGGTTCTGGGGATTGAATGTAGGTCCTCGCGCTTGCAAAGCAAGCACTTTGCCAACTGTGCCCTCTCCCCCAGCCCCACTTTATGTATTTTTGATGTTGCATCTTACGACGTACCGAAGATTGGCCTGGTACACCTGATCATCCTGCCCCTGCCTCCCTAAAGCTGGGATTACAGGCATCCACAGAGAGGATTTTATGTTGCCCTGGAGCTAGCTCATGGGGTATCGCGGGCCAAGACAGGCCTAGAATTCTTTCCTTTTCTCTTGTCTCTCAGGCCTGTGCTCCTGGCAGCGCTGGCTGCCACCTTGGTGTTTTGGCATCTGATTGAGTCCCTACCCCCACCCAAGCCTTAGTGTCCTCCTGGGACTCAGTACTGCCTCTGGGATCAATTCCAAATGCTGTCAGTTGCTTAGGCCAGAAACCTTGTGGTTGCCCCACAGGCAAAACACCAGTAAGTGCTTTCTGTCGGACCTTAAGGCTGCAAATCTCACCCTCTACCACTTTAGCCAGTACCCCCTATGGTCCGTAACACTGCCTATGAAGATATTTTAGGGGTCTCTTTCTTCAGCTGCTTGTTTCAACCTTAGGTCCACCCTTGCCTGGCCCACCCTTTTCAGCCAGCAGCTAGATATATCTTTTTTTTTTTTTTGGTTTTTCGAGGTAGGGTCTCACTCTAGTCCAGGCTGACCTGGAATTCGCTGTGTACTCTCAGGGTGGCTTCAAACTGACAGTGATCTTCTTATCTCAGCCTCTTGAGTGCTGGGATTAAAGGTGTAAAACATCATGCCTGATTTTTATCTTGTAGCTGGGCATGGTGGCACACACCTCTAACCCCAGAACTTGGGAAGCAGAGGTAGGAGGATCGCCGTGACTTCAAAACCACCCTATAACTACATAGTGAATTCCAGGTCAACCTGAGCTAGAATGAGACCCTACCTCAAAAAATTGTAAGGAGAGAGACAGAAATAGAGAGAGAGAGAGAGGGAGGGAGGGAGAGTATGGGTATGCCACGTCCTCTTGCCACAACAAATAAACTCCAGACGCATGGCTTTATGTGGGTACTAGGGAATTGAACCTTCGCAAGCAAGCACCTTTAACTACTGAGCAATCGCTCCAGCTTTTTCTGTTTTTGTTTTTGTTTTTCGAGGTAGGGTCTCACTTTATGTCAGGCTGACCTGGAATTCTCTATGTAGTCTGAGGGTGGCCTTGAACTCATGGTGATCGTCCTACCTCTGCCTCCTGAGTGCTGGGATTAAAGGTATGTGCCACCACACCTGGCTTATTTTTTATTTTTATTTATTTATTTATTTTTTTTTGAGACCGGTTCTCATGCATCCCAGGTTGGTCTTAGACTGGTTATATAGCCAGAGGTGATGACCTTGAACTGCTGATCTTTCTCCTTCCACCTCCAAGTGTTGCAATCATAGGCATGTGTCACCACACATGGCTCTTTCATTGTTTTATTTATATGCAAGGACTGAGAGCGCAAGCGCGAGAAAGACAGAGAGAAGGAGAGACAGATAATGGGCATGTCAGGGCCCAGCGTCCCTGCAAACAAACTTCAGACACATGTGCCACTGTGTGCATCTGGCTTTATGAGGGTACTGGGGGATTAAACCCAGGCCTTTAGGCTTTGTAAGCAGGTGCCTTTAACTGCTAAACCATTTCTCCATCCTCAGATTCTTCTCTTTTAATTTTTGGTTTTTCGAGGTAAGGTCTCACTTTAGCCCAGGCTGACTTAGAATTCACTATGCAGTCCCAGGGTGGCCTCAAAATCATGGCAACCTGCCTATCCCTGCCTCCTGAGCACTGGGATCAAAGGTGTGCAGCACCATGCTCAGCTAGGTTCTTTCTTTACTTTTCTCTCTTTCTTCTTTCTTTCTTTCTTTTTTTTTTTAAAGATACTTGAGAACTTTTATTTATTTATTTGAGAGCGACAGACACAGAGAGAAAGACAGATAGAGGGAGAAAGAGAGAATGGGCACGCCAGGGCTTCCAGCCTCTGCAAACGAACTCCAGACGCATGCGCCCCCTTGTGCATCTGGCTAACGTGGGACCTGGGGAACCGAGCCTCGAACCAGGGTCCTTAGGCTTCACAGGCAAGTGCTTAACCGCTAAGCCATCTCTCCAGGCCTCTTTCTTCTTTCTTTTCTCCTTTTCCTTTCCTTCCTTTTTGCATGTGCATTGTGTGTGTGTGTGTGTGTGTGTGTGCATGTGTGTGTGTGCACATGTATGTACGGAGGCCAAAGGACAGCCTTGGGTCCTTGGGTATTATCTCCAGGTACAACATTTGTGTTTTTTTTTCACTATGGAGTCTCAGGGTGGCCTCATACCCCCACCGATCCTCCTCCCTCTGCCTCCCTGATTCTGGAATTAAAGGTGTGTACCACCACACCTGGCTACAGAGGGCCTCTAGGTGCTGCAAACAAACTCCAGATACATGTGCCACTTTGTGCGTCTGGCTCTATGTGGGCTCTGGGGAATAGAATTTAGGTCATCAGGCTTTTCAGGCAAGCGCCTTAACCACCGAGTCATTTCTCCAGTTCCATCCACCGTTTTGAGATAAGGCCTGTGGCTCTCTCCTTCACCTGGAACCCCCAAATCAGGCTAGACTGGCTGGCCAGCGAGGGATCCTCCTACCACACCCCCCCCCCAGCGCTGGGATTACAGGTGCATGCCATTGCAGCCAGCATTTTTATTTGTGTACTGGAGATCAAGCCCAGATCCTCATGCTTGCAAGCCAAGGACGTTACCTACTAAGCTATCTCTGTATGCCTGGCTCATTCATTTAAAAAATTCCTGAGGGCTGGAGGGTTGGCTTAGTGGTTAAGGCACTTGACTGCAAAGCCTAAGGACCCAGGTTCAATTCCCCAGGACCCATGTAAGCCAGATGCACAAAGTGGCACATGCTTCTGGAGTTCATTTGCAGTGGCTGGAGGCCCTGGCGTGCCCATTCTCTCTGTCTCTCTCCTCCAGCCCCCCACTCTTTCTCTACTTGCAAATAAACAAACAAATATTAAAAAAGTTAAAAACCTCCCAATAGTGGAAGAGTTTGTAACGTGAATTTTGTGTATCATTTCATTGGCTGATGGACACTCGGCTGATCCGTGTCGTGACTCCTGGAAACCTCATTGCACGAGCATGAGAGTGCACCATCACGTGTGCAGTGTGCGCACGCCTGCTTCCTGCCCGGGCTTGCGGAGAAAGGAGCTTTTTGTGCCTCTTTCTTTTTCTTTTCTTTCGTTTTTAAATTATATTTTTATTTACTTATTTATTTGATAGAGACAGAGGGAGACAGAGAGAGAGAGAATGGGCACACCAGGGCCTCCAGACACTGCAAATGAACTCCAGATGCCTATGCCACTTTGTACATTTGGGTTAGGTGGGACCTGGGGAATCAAACCTGGGTCCTTTGGCTTTGCAGGCAAGCAGCTTAACCGCTGACCAAGCTCTCCAGCCTTCTTTTTTTTTTTTTTTGGTTTTCTGAGGTAGGATCTCACTCTAGCTCAAGCTGACCTGGCACTCACTATGTGCATCTGGTGTACATGGGTCCTGGGGAATTGAACCAAGGTCCTTAGACTTCGCAGGCAAATGCCTCAATCAAGAAGCCATTTCCCCAGCCCCTTTTTTGGACTTTTTTGAGGTAAGGTCTCACTCTAGCTGACCTGGAATTCACTATTTAGTCTCATGGTGGCCTCGAACTCATGGCAATCATGCTACCTTGGCCTCCTGAGTGCTGGGATTAAAGGTGTGTACCACCATGCCCAGACCTGATGGCCAGCTTTTGAATGTAGGTGCTGGAATTTGAACCCGGGGCCTCATGCTTGGGAGGCATGTCCCTAGATTGCTAGGGCTTCCTGCATGCTACCCAGATCCAGAACGGGGCTTGGACGCTGCAGGGGTCCAGCCCCTCTCCTCAGTGTCTTCCCCCCCTGGGTGTATCTCCATGCCTCCCTGGCTCAGAGCCATGAATGCATAGACTTGTGTTGACTCTATGCCATCATCTTTGGTGAACTTAACTTTAGAAATTCCTTCTTTTCATCTGTGTCCCATAAGCACCCACTGCAGCATGTTTAATCCTGGTCTTTCCAATTTTCTGCTTTTTAAAAAAAAAAAAAATATATATATATATATATATTTAAATTTATTTAGTTGAGAAAGAGAGAGAGAGAGAGAATGGTGTGCCTGGGCCTCCTGCCACTGCAAACGAACTCCAGACGTTTATGTCCTATCTTGTGCATCTGGTTTACATGGCTCCTGGAAAATTATACTGGGGTCCTTTGGCTTTGCAGGCAAACGCCTTAACCACCAAGCCATCTTTCCAGCTCTTTTTTTAAAAGCAATTTTCTACTCTTCCCCCCGACCCCCAGATCCAGTTTCACTCTAGCCCAGGCTGACCTGGAATTCACTATGTAATCTCAGGGTGGCCTCGAATTTATGGCGATCCTCTTACCTCTGCCTCCCGAGTGTTGAGATTAAAGGCGTGCGCCACCACGCCTGGGTTGTCTATTATTTATACTCTACGTGTGAGGTAGTTCATCTATGCACCACGCCTGGGTTGTCTATTATTTATACTATGTGTGAGGTAATTCATGTATGCATCTATCCACTGTCTAATCATTCTGTCATCTATCATCTAATCTATTTATCCATGTAATCTATATTTTTTTTCAGAGAAGCCATGACCATTTTTACTTTATTCTCTCAACCAACATTCAAGCTAGACCCCTTTGAAAGTGTCACTTGGCACTTTCCTACCCAAACTCCAGTTAGACCACAAGGCAGAGGAAAAAAGCGTATACCTCCAGCTCAGGTTAGTGGAAATCCTAATTCTCAGCATGGGAATGAAGTGGTTTGTATTTTGATTCATAAGTGAAAGCACTGATGAGATTTACCCCTAGAGCCCAGAATAACCCATCTCGTCATTTACAAAGACATAGTCATACAATCGATGTTTTTTTTTTTTTTTTTTTGAGGTAGGGTCTCATTCTGGCCCAGGCTGACCTGAAATTCACTAAGTAGTCTCAGGGTGGCCTCGAATTCACGGTGATCCTCCTACCTCTGCCTCCCGAGTGCTGGGTTTAAAGGCGTGCGCCACCCATGCCCAGTAGGTTCTTTGGCTTTGGTGACAAGTGCCTTAATCGTTCAGCTCTCTCTCTAGTCTCTCTAGCTCACTCTCTTTTTGTTTTGAGAGAGAGCAAGATAAAGGGGGGGTGGGGGAGAGAGAGAGAGAGAGAGAGACAATGAGCATGCACACGCCTTCAGCCACTGCAAACAAACTCCAGAGGTACGCATCCCTTTGTGTTCATGTGTGACACTGAGCGCTTGTTTCCCTGTGTGTCTGGCTTACATGGAACCTAGAGATTTAAACATGTGTTCTTAGGCTTCACAGGCAAGTGCCTTAACCTCAGCACTAAGCAATCGAGTACCACCCTTTTTTTGAGAGATTGTCCCATGTAATGCAGGCAGACCTTGAACTCACTATGAGGTGAAGATGGACTTCAACCTTTTTTTTTTTTTTTTTTTGAGGTAGGGTCTTGCTCATTCCAGGTTGACCTGGAGTTCACTGTGTACTCTCAGGGTGGCCTAACTCACCGCGATCCTCCTACCTTGGCCTCCCAAGTGCTAGGATTAAAGGTGTATGCCACCTTTAGGTAGAATTTGAACTCTTGATCCTCCTGTCTCCAAATTTCTGACATAACGTACTCTGGAAATATTTTCAAAACATATAGCTGGGGGCTTCAAGTAAAGCGACGTATACATCACTCATTTGGAGCTCCTTTGAGGCTTCTCCAGACCTTGGTGCACCCATTCTCTCTCTCTCTATTTTTCTGCTTGCAAAAAAGAGAAGAAGAAGAGGAAGACAAAGAAAAGACCAAGCCGGGCATGGTGGCACTTTTCCATGCCTGTATTCCGAGGAGGATGAGTTCAAGGTCAATGTACTGACTCCACAGTGAGTTCAAAGCCAGCCAGGAGCACCTGACTCAAAACCCCAAACCAAAGCCCTGGAAAGCGCCGCTTAGGGCTGGCTGACAACCGCTGAGCTTTAAGAAATCTCACCCTGGTGTAGACCTTTGACAACATTCCCTCAGCAAAGCCTTCAGGTGCGCACGACCGAGTCTGCCCTCCAGCCCCTCCCTTCTCTGTGGGCGGGGCCTGCCTGGCCGCAGGGGGCGTGGAGGGCGGAGTAAAGAGGCTACTTCCGGGACCCTCCCTCCAACGCGCTCCCAGAGAATTACTTTTGTATGATTGGCAGCACATACATCCAATAGTAGCTTGAAGCCGCGACCACGCCCACTCAACCTGACCAATGGAAAGCTTGATGAGGCGGGCTCTCTTCCATGGGGCGGGACAGAGTGATGGGCGTGTGTACTGACGAATAAGAATATGGCCGTGCGTAAGCTCGGGCCAATGAGGAGTGAGAAGGCCGGATCTGGGGCGGGGCTGGAGCTTCGGCAGTTGAACCGCTCGCGAGCTGAGGAATCCTGGTGAAGAAGGTGAGTGGCTGCGGCGACGGTGGGATTGCCGGGTGCCCGGGGCGAGCTGGGCTTTTCCCAGGGGAGCGAGGGCTAAGGTGGCCGGTGACCCCGTGGCGTGGGAGTCGGGAGAGGGGTGCCCCTTTAGCACGCGAGGGCCGAGGTGCGAGGTAAACAAGTCCTGTCGGGGGCACTTGATGGAAGAGGGGATCCTTGCAGAACTGGCGCTTAGTGGGAGATTGTCATGCAGAATGGAAAGACTTGGGGTGGGGGCGGTTCCCCCTGCCCCCCGTGTGTTGAGAACTTGATTTGGAGGGACGGTGTGTGCAGAAGCAAGCCTTCCTGGGCTGAGGATGTGCCTGTGGTATGTGAAGGCAGTGCCCTACTGTGTGCGTGCCCATCGCAAGTCTACAGGAACTCCCTTTCCCCTCCCCCTCCCGGCTCTGCTGTGCTGGGGATCGAACCCAGAGCCCTGTGCACGCCGGGCGTGAGCTCTGTCACCAGTCCCTGCCTAAACCTTTCAACTTCCTAACAAATGCAACCTTAGTGGTGGTGTCCGCCTGTAATCCCGTCGCTGGGCAGGCCGAAGGAGGAGAGTGGAGAGTTTGAAGACATGAGTGTGAGGTTATCATGGGTTGCATAAGGAACCCCCGTTTAAAAGAAAACCAACACAGGCGCAAGACGAAAAGAAAAAGAAAAAATGGGTCCTAGCAGTGCACACCTTTAATCTCAGCACATGGGAGGCAGAGGTAGGAGGATTGCTGTGAGTTCAAGGCCACCCTGAGACTACATAGTGAAGTCCAGGTCGGCCTGGGCTAGAGCAAGACCTACTTTGAAAAAACAATAAGAAACAAACAAAAAAGAGTGGTTTGCGTGTCTGGGAGACAGAGGTAGGAGGGTCACCATGAGTTCCTGGCCACACTAGCTTTGGGCCAATTATTTAACCCTCTTGTGTCTGAGTTTCATCTTGGGTGGAATCACTTATTTTCTCTTTCTTTTTTCTTTTCTTTTTCGTTTTTCTTTTTCTGAGTTAGAGTCTCACGCCAGCCTAGGATTACTTGTAATTCACTATGTAGTCTCAGGGTGGCCTCAAACTTTCTGGAATCCTAATATCTCTGCCTCCCAAGTGCTGGGATTGAAGGCATGCCCCACCACACCCAGCTGACTTCTTTGTCTCTCTCTCTTTCCTAGTAGCCTTACCGTCTTGCTCCAGTGGCAACTCCCAGGGGTCTCTTCCTGGCATCCACCTCTGCCCCACACTCCAGTGTCACCAACCCAAAGGCAGGCTCTTTGCCCACACGCCCAGTTGGCATGTAGACTTAAAGTCTTCAAACAAGCTGGGCGTGGTGGCGCACCCTTTAATCCCAGCACTTGGGAGGCAGAGGTAGGAGAATCGCTGTGAGTTTGAGGGCATCTTGAGACTCCATAGTGAATTCCAGGTCAGCCTGGACCAGAGTGAGACCCTACCCCAAAAGACAACCAACCAACCAAAGTCCTCAAACAAACTTGTAGTATTGTTGCTCAGCCTCCAAAGTGGCTGGTGGCAGGTCCCTTCCCTTCAGGTACTCAGGATGGAGTTGTTCATGGCTTTTCTCTCACCCAAGTATGTAGTCAGGCTAGGAGCACATTTCTTGTCCAAGGTCAGGTTTGCCTGTATGCCTAGATTGTTAGTTTGGGCTAAATGTCAAGACCATCTCAAAAAATTAAAGTAAAAATGAGTTTAATCTCCAGAAGTTAGGTGAGTTAGCCTGGTATATGGTGGCATGAGCACTTTTTAAAGTAAAATTATTTTTGTTTGTTTATTTGAGAGCGACAGAGAAAGAGGCAGATAGAGAATGGATGTGCCAGTGCCTCCAGGCACTGTAAATGAACTCCAGATGCATGTGCCACTTTTTGCATCTGGCTTATGTGGGTACTGGGGAATCAAGCCTCGAACTGGGGTCCTAAGGCTTCACAGGCAAGCACTTAACCACTAAGCCATGTCTCCAGCCCTGGCACGAGCACTGTTAATTCCTGTGCTGGGGAGATAGAAATATGATCCCTGATGCTTGCTAGCCTGCCAGTCTAATCTAATTGGAGTGCTTTAGGCCAATGAGAGATCCTGTCTCAAAGAAAAAAAAAAAAAAGTTTGGTGCTGGAATGATGGCTTAGAGGTTAAGGTACTTGCCTGTGAAGCTTAAGGACCCAGGCTCAATTCCCCAATATCCACATAAGCCAGATGCACAATGTGCCACACACATCTGCATTTTGTTTGTAATTTCCAGTGACTGGAGGCCATTGGTATGCTCATTTCTCTCTGCTTGCCTCTGTCTCTTTCAAATACATTATATTTATTTGAGAGGAAGAGAATGGGCAAGCCAAGGCCTCCACCTGTGGCAAATGAACTTCAGGTGCATGCACCATCTTGCATCTTTCTTATGGGGGTCCTGGGGAATCAAACCTGGGTCTTTTGGCTTTGCAGGTAAGTGCCTTAACTGCTAAGCCTTCTCTCCAGTCCCATACATTTTCTTTCTTTTCCTTTTTTTCATTTTCAAAAAGGTGGATGAGCCTTAGGAACGACACCTAAGGTTGCCCTCTGACCTCCACACACACACACGGGCACACGTATGCTTACGCACTTGCACACACAGGAACACGTAAAAGTCTGGTCTTTTGATTTTATTGTTGAGAGAGTGGTAGAAAGAGGGAGGGGGAGAGAGAGAGAGAGAGAGAGAGAGAGAATGGGCGCCCCAGGGCCTTTCAGCCACTGTGAAGGAACTCCAGACGTGTGTGCCCACTTGTGCGCATGTGCAACATTGCCCTGTTGCGTCACTTTTGCATCTGGTATATGTGGGACATGGAGATTCGAACAAGCATTCTTAGGCTTCCCAGGAAAGTGCCTTAACCACTAAGCCATGTCTCCAGCCCAAAGTCAGGTCTTTTTTTTTTTTTTTTTTTTTAAGGTAGGGTCTCACTCTAGCCCAGTCTGACCTAGAATTTACTACATAGTCTCAGGGTGGCCTTGAACTCTCGGTGATCCCCATACCTCTGCCTCCTGAGTGCTGGGATTAAAGTCATGCACCACCACGTCTGGCTTAAAATATTTTTATTTATTTGCAAGGAGAGAGAAAGAGCATGAATGAATATGACTGTGGGAATGCTGGGGCCTCCAGCCACTGCAAACCAGCTCTAGATGCCTGAGCCGCTTTGTGCATCTGGCTGTGTGGAGGTACAGGGGAATTGAGCCCTGGTTGTTAGGCCTTGAAGGCAGGCGCCATAAACACTGAGCCGTCTCCCCAGCCCCCAGGTCAGGTCTCGATACTCGTCTGTGGAGACCCTCCCCCGGCTCCGTGCCACTCCACAGAAGTCCCCACCGCACTCGCGGGCCCTCCTCCCTCCCGTCCCACTGTCCCCAGCTCCCTTCCTCACTGCCCGAGCCCCCTTGGTCTCCTGCTGTGCTTTAGACATGACACGTGTACACCGCCACAGCTGTTGTCACAGTGCTGTCCCCCATCTGGATTTGTGAGCCTTTCCTCTTCCCCCTGCCTCTCAACCCCCCTTAGGCCTCTTTGGGAGGCAGCTCCGCAGATGGGCCCTCACCCCACTGCCTGATCTGTCACCTGGTTTATGTGGTTATGTTGTTAGAGCCTTTGTTATACTTACCCGGCTTCTCAGGCTTGCCCGCTGGAGTGTTAGGCTCCAAGTGGCACCTGGAGGAGCTCGTAGGTGTCTAAATGTTCACCATGCCATCCCATCCATTCTCCATCCTCCCCCCCGAGTCTCCCCATGGTAGGAGGTTAGGTGTTAGCTGAAGGGGCTCCTATCTGGTAGTGGGGTCCTAAACCAGACACATCATGGTGCCCAGGCAGAGGGGTTCAGCTTGAGTGTCTGAAGGAATTTGCAGAAGATGTACAGGAGGCTGAGCCCCGTAGTGGCGCATATTTGGAAACCCAGCACTGGGGAACTGGAGGCTGGAGGATCAGGAGTTGGAGGCCAGCCTGGATGGACTATATAAGCCACTTTCTCAAAAAAACAAAAACAAAATAAAAAAAAAAAGAAAGAAAGAAAGTAAAGGGAAGGAACTGCAGAGTCCTGCCCTCTATCAGAGATTCTGGGTCTGCAGGCTGGGGTCAGGGGCCAGGCCCAGGAACCTGCATTTTCAGAAACGCCTGTGGTCATGCTGATGTAATGTGTCAGTCACTCTGAGAAGCCTTGTTAGGTGGGCTCAGGGAAGGCTGCAAGGAAGCGACTTGATGCTCTTTGTCAGCCTACCCCTATGTGTGCGAGCCTTTGCAGACAGAGAGGGACATGGTGCTCAAGACGGCTCCTGAGCCTGCCTGGGAGCCAGGGTGAGCTGAGACCTGGAGTGTGACCAGCAATGACCTTGGCTGTTTCCCCAGTGCCTAGGACACTGTTCCTGGCATCTCCATTAGATTGGCAAGCAGTCCCAGAGCTGTGCCAAGCCAGGGTACTGAAGGTGTAAGAAGGACAATGAGACAGTTCTGTTCTGTTTATTTACAGTGTTGGGGATTGACCCTGGGTCTTGTGCATGCTCGATAAATGCTCTACCTCTAGCCACGCGCCCAGCCCCTCACTGTGGGTTCCAGACAAGTGCTCTACCTCTGAGCCACGCCCCAGCCCCTCACTGTGGATCTAGACAAGTGCTCTACCTCTGAGCCACGCCCCCAGCCCCTCACTGTGGATCTAGACAAGTGCTCTACCTCTGAGCCACGCCCCCAGCCCCTCACTGTGGATCTAGACAAGTGCTCTACCTCTGAGCCACGCCCCCAGCCCCTCACTGTGGACTCTAGACAAGTGCTCTACCTCTGAGCCACGCCCCCAGACCCTCACTGTGGATCCTAGGCAAGTGTTCTACCTCTGAGCCACGCCCCCAGCCCCTCACTGTGGACTCTAGACAAGTGCTCTACCTCT
Source organism: Jaculus jaculus (assembly GCF_020740685.1). Lineage (NCBI taxonomy): Eukaryota > Metazoa > Chordata > Mammalia > Rodentia > Dipodidae > Jaculus > Jaculus jaculus. The sequence continues at coordinate 5,097,915 of NC_059115.1, read as the reverse complement.
GAGCCACGCCCCCAGCCCCTCACTGTGGATCTAGACAAGTGCTCTACCTCTGAGCCACGCCCCCAGCCCCTCACTGTGGACTCTAGACAAGTGCTCTACCTCTGAGCCACGCCCCCAGCCCCTCACTGTGGATCCTAGACAAGTGCTCTACCTCTAGCCACGCCCCCAGCCCCTCACTGTGGGTTCCAGACAAGTGCTCTACCTCTGAGCCACGCCCCCAGCCCCTCACTGTGGATCCTAGACAAGTGCTCTACCTCTGAGCCACGCCCCAGCCCCTCACTGTGGATTCTAGACAAGCTCTATGTCTGAGCCACATTCCTATCCCTTCACTGGTGGGTTTTAGGCAAGTCTGGACCACAGAACTCCATCCCCAGCCCTATTTATTTTGAGAGAGGATCCCAAGCTGGTCTTGAACTTGGGTCTCCCTGCTTTGGCCACCTCAGGGCTGGGATTATAGGCCTTCCCCACCAGGCCCTGCTTTTGCTGTTCTTTACTAATAGGAAAAGGTTCAGAGAAGACAAGCTCCTCAACCAGTCATACTGGGGTGAGAGGGGGGACCTGTGATCTGAATCCGGCATCCCCAGCCTGTTCCACAGGCCACGCGTAGGGCGTGAGCCTCATTAGTGCCTAGAGGGAGGGAGCGGGGAGCTGTGGGAGGATGGTCAGGGAAAGCAGGTGGGTGGTGAGTAGGGGATGACCACAGTTCCTGGCAGGGGCGCGCTCAGTTTCATCTGTAAAATGGGGAGGAGATGGTTTTATTACCACTAGGTCGAGCTGTTGAGTAGGTAAGTGTGCTTGTCCTTGTCCAAAGCAAAGAATTTGAGGGACATGATGGGCCTGGACGTGCTGCGGAGTGTTGGGGCACTTTGGGGTGTCTTATACTTGATCGTAGCCAGAAGCCGAGAAGCCTGGTGGGCTGTCTTAAAGTGCTTCTGTTTCTGTGTATTCCAGAGGACTATGGACTATGGCATGTCCTGGGAGAGTGCAGGCGGAGGGAGGTGCAAGCTCACATTCACCCAGGGGTGGGGAGGCCAGCTCAGTGGGGCTGCAGCCCGGGCTGCGGGTGTCGCTGTGTGCGGTGGAGGGTTAGTGTGCTGGGCTAGGCCACGGCTAGCTGGCGATGTGATACGTGGGTGCTGCCTGCCAAGCGTGGGTGGGCAAACAAACCTCGGTGGGTGTGGGGTGGGTGTGGGTGGGCGGTCTGCCCACGAGGCTGATGAGAGATGGTGGTATGCATGAATCAGGGGGAAGTCGGTGTGTAGATTTCTTTCTGCTGAGGGGCTGAGGGGTTTGAAATCGGGGAGCTCAGTTTGGGAGGAGGAGCCAGGGATAGTGACATAATTCCAGAAAGAAGGGGAACCTTAGTGGAAGATGTCAGGGGGAGAGCTAGAGGATGAGTGCGAGCGGAGCCTTGATGTCTTGAAGCCGGACACTGGGTCACAGTGGGTCACTGGGATGCCCCCACTGAGGCTGGGCTGGAGTGAGACGTCACGGGCTGGTGGGGGCGGGGCCTCGACCCCTCTCCCTCCCCTTCCTCCGGGGCACTGTGTGGAAGAGGAGCCCGGAGGGGCTTGGCTTGGCAATGGAATCGGTGACAGGAGGGGCCGCGGGTCCCAGGACAGACACACAGCATGCAGGTAGAGGAACGGACCGGGGTCGGGGGATGCAGAGCCCAGGGTTCCCCAGAAATGGGCGTGCTGATGTTCTGTGAGGCTCTCCTTGGGAAGGAGGGGTTTACATACAATTTGGGCCGTTCCAGGTGAAATGTGCGGTAGATGGAATGCTGGCTGAAGGAGGATGCATGTCTGTTAGACCCTCGAAGAAATACGTGGGCAGAGTAAAGGGGCGTGATAGAGTTCAGGCAGGAAACGTGGGGAGCCCTAGGAGAGCATGGGGGCTGGCGTAGGGAGAAGCAGTGGGTGGCCCCCCATTACTCAGTGGAGAGCAGGATGGAGGTAGGAGACTGTGGGGAGATGGTGTGGCTTCTGGGGAACACAGCACTAGGGGCAGGGACGTGGAGGGGGTCCTGAGAGGGAGTGAGGGAGGAGGTACCCCAAAGGAGAGGGAGCTGGAGTGCTGTGGCCGTGTGGGGCGTGTGGTGGCAGCCGGGTCAGGGAGGGACTGCAGTGTGCGTTGGTTGTGGGGGAAGTTGGGGCGCAGGAGCGTGCTGTCCAGCTGATGCGGGGGCCCCCGTGGCGGGTGCAGTGAGGAGTGCTGGGAAGCGCGGCAGGGCCCGTGGCGGGAGAGAGCGGCTCTGCTGCGGGGAGCGCGGCAGGACCCGCCCGGAGGTGGGGGCAGAGGGAGGCGGGCTCCTGTCCTGGGTCCTAGGACCCCTTCTCCAGCCCTAGTCACCCCCAGTGCCTTGGTAACGGCGACGGCGCGGCTTCTGATTGGTGCTTGGAGAGAGGGCAGGTCTGTGGGCAGGGCCCAGAACACCCAGCGGGGCGGGGCGGGCACTGCCAGGCTCTGCACCTGGTGCCAATGAAGGAAGCTTAGGTTCTGAGCTCTCAGAAAGTGAAAGCACAACTGTTAGGGTACCCCAGATTTAGTAAATCCCTCCAAAATGCACCAGACACCCCTCTCCCGGATTAGAGGTCGGTTCTAAGGCTGCAGAGTGAGTCTAAGGTCAGCCTGGGTTAGAATGAGAACCTACCTTGAAAAAACAAAACAAAAATATGAAAAAGGGAGCCGAGCATGGAGGCACACTCCTTTAATCCTAGCACTCGGGAGGCAGAGGTAGGAGGATCGCCGTGAGTTCGAGGCCACCCTGAGACTACAGAGTGAATTTCAGGTCAGTGTGAGCTAGAGTGAGACCCTACTTCGAAAAGCCAAAAAAAAGGGAGGGGAAGTGGGGCTGGAGAGATGGCTTAAAGATTAAGGTTCGATTCCCCAGTACCTAGTAAGCTAGATACACATGGTGGCACATGCATCTGGAGTTTGTTTGCAGTTGCTGGAGACCCTGGTGTGCTCATTTTCTCTCTCTTTCAAATAAATAAATAAAAATTAGAAACAATGTAACAAACAACAAAACCTATACTACTGAGCCAAACCCCTAGCCCTTTCTGTTGGGTTTTAGGCAAGTGAGCCACACCCCCAGCCTCTCACTGGTGGATTCTAGACAAGTATTCTATTGCTGAGCCCCTCCCCAGCCCCTCACTCATGAATTCTAGATGTATGGCTTATTGCTGACCTACATCCCAGCCCGTCTTTTTTAAAAAAAATTATTTATTTGAGAAAGATAGAGAAAGAGGCAGATAGAGCATGGGCACACCAGGGCCTCCAGTCACTGCAGATGAACTCCAGACACATCACCTAGTGCACCTGGCTTACATGGGACCTGGGGAATTGAAACTGGGTCCTTAGGCTTTGCAGGCAAGAGCCTTAACCCCTAAGCCATCTCTCCAGCCTCTCTCTCCTTTTTTTTTTCAGGGTAGGGTCTCACTGTAGCCCAGGCTGACATGGAATTCACTATGGAGTCTCAGGGTGGCCTCAAACTCACGGTGATCCTCCTACCTCTGCCTCCCGAGTGCTGGGATTAAAGGCTTGGGCCACCACGCCCGGCTTCCAGCCTCACTTTTAAAAGTATATTTTATCTACTTGAGAGAGAGAAAGAGATTATGGGCGCAGCAGGGCCTCCAGCCACTGCAAACGAACTCCAGGTGCATGCGCCCCCTTGTTCATCTGGCTTATGTGTGTCCTGGAGAGTCGAACCTGGATCCTTTGGCTTTGCAGACACACACTAACCGCTAAGCCATCTCTCTGACACCCCGCCCCCTTTTCTCTGAGATGGTGTCACTCTGCAGCCCACTCTGGCCTGGCACTTGTGATCTTCCCTTCTCAGCTGGGATCCTGGGTGCCACCACACCCTGTTAAGTTCTTTGGGCTTTTATGTATATTGCTTAATTTACTCCTCATGCTAGCTGTGAAGAAGGTGCCATTATGATTCCCATTTTCCAGATGAGGAAACAAAGGCATGGAGCAGTGCATTCATTGTCCTAAGGTATGCAAAGCGAATGATGGGTCCAGAAAGGCGCACCCTTACTTCTCAGCGAAGGAGCTGGGCTCTCAGCTGGTTGCACACCAGGCATCCCAGTGCTTGGGAGGCCAAGGCAAGGGGAGTTCTGCAAGTTTGAGGACAGCCTGGGGCTCATAATCAGACCCTGTCTGAGGGTTGGCTTACTGGTTAAGGTGCTTGCCTGAAAAGTCTGAGAACCCAGGTTCAATTCCTCAGTACCCAAATAAGCCAAGGTAGCACATGCATCTGGAGTTTGACTGTAGTGGCTGGAGGCCCTGCTGTGCCCATTCTCTCTCTCAAATAAATAGAGAAAGAAATATTAAATGAAAAACCCTGTCTCAGGCAGGCGTGGTGGCGCACACCTTTAATCCCAGCCCTCGGGAGGCAGAAGTAGGAGGATCACTGTGAGTTCGAGGCCACCCTGAAACTACACAGTGAATTCCAGGTCAGTCTGGGCCAGAGAGTGAGACTCTACCTGGAAAATCCAAACAAAACAAAACAATAAAGGCCATATCTCACACAAAACCAAACTCTGATGCTCAGTCTTTCTGGGTGTCTGTCTGTTTTGTCCCTTTCTTTAGGGTCCCTGGCCATGGACCAGCCCACTGGCTTGCAGGTGGACTATGTCTTCCGGGGTGTGGAGCACGTGGTGCGGGTGGTGGTTTCCGGGCAGGTCCTGGAGTTGGAAGTGGAGGACCGGATGACGGCCGACCAGTGGCGGGGTGAATTCGATGCCAGCTGTGAGTGTTCCTACTGGAGTGGGCTCACCTGCCCTCCCTGGGTTCAGCTTCCCTCAGCAACCAAGGCCAACCTTAATCATGGATCCCCTGCCTCTTCTGTCTGACCACAAGCTCTCCAGGGAGAAGGGGTGTGGGGCACCGCTGCTCATGCCAGAGGCACCGGGAGGAGGCAGAACTGGAGAGCTTGAGTGCCTTGCTTTGGGGTTGGACGAGTGGTCAGACCTCAGGAGGAACTTTTCTTCCCACCAGTCATCGAAGACCTGACTCACAAGACGGGGAACTTCAAGCAGTTCAACATCTTCTGTAACATGTTGGAGTCAGCCCTCACCCAGGTAGGGCCCAGGCTGTAGGGTCGGGTGAGGTGTGGAAACCCCCTGATGGATGCAGGACCCCGGGCTTTCTCTTGCTTTTGTCTTTTCTTCCCTCCCCTCTCCCCCAGGTAGGGTGTCACTCTAGCCCAGGCTGACCTTGAGCTCGCAGGGAGCCTCCTGATGCTGGGATTAAAGGTGTGCGCCTCCATGTCCAGTTGGGCTTTCGTTCACTGACGGGACAGGGCTTCCTCGTTCTCCAGTGTCAGTGGAAAATTCAGATCACAGGGAAATGTAGAGAAGAAAGTAGAACTCCACTGCTCATGTTCTTGTTGAGATGTTGGTGAGAATTGCCAATTGATTCAGCGTTTTCCTCCCTCTCTCCATCCCCTCTCCTCTCTGTCTGCAGATCTATAATTACACATATAGTCGATATATTTTCCAAGGTGTTCTGCAATCTGCCTTTTAAAAATATTTATTTATTTGAGAGAAAGGGAGAGAGAAGAGAGAGAAGAGAGAGAATTGGCATGCCAGGGTGTCCAGCCAGTGCAAATGAACTCCAGATACATGTGATACCTTGTGCTTATGAGGGTACTGGGGAACCGAACCTGGGACTTCAGGCTTTGCAGGCAAGCACCTTAATCGCGAATCCATGTCTCCAGCCCTTGCAATCTGCTTTTTTACAACTGAGAACTTTTTTTTTGTTTTTTGTTTTTTTCAAGGTAGGGTCTTGCTTTAGCCCGGGCTGACCTGGAATTCACTCTGTAGTCTCAGGGTGGCCTCGAACTCACGGCGATCCTCCTACCACTGCCTTATGAGTTCTGGGATTAAAGGTGTGCGCCACCACGCCCGGCAGGTTATATATACTGTTATGTTTCCTCTCCCCTGTTCCCATTCCCCTGAGGGTTGCTCAGTGGGGTTATGGGTAATCTCTGGAGGGGGGTCATGAATGTGCCACTTACATCTCTGTGAGGGGGCAATGCCTCATAATGCACGTTCCCACCCTATGGCTTTCACAGTCTGCACACGCTTCCGCCACGTTCCCTGTGCCTCAGAGGTCGTGTTAGAAGTCTCCCTCAATGTAAAAGAGGTAGCCATGTGCTGCAGTCAGGTTCTCATTGCTGGCAGAAATCACCCAAGAAGGGCTGGAGAGATGGCTTAGCGATTAAGCACATGTCTACGACGCCTAAGGACCCCGGTTTGAGGCACGATTCTCCAGGACCCATGTTGGCCAGATGCACAAGGGTTCGCACGGGTCTGGAGTTCATTTGCAATGGCTGGATACCCTGGTGCTCTCGCCCTCTCTCTCTGCCTCTTTCTCTCGCTGTCACTCTCAAATAAATAAATAAAAATGAACAAAAAAGAAATTAAAATAAAGAAATCACCCAATAGCCGCTTTTGGGAAAAAAGGGTTTATTTTGGTTTACGTACTCGAGGGGAAGCTCCATGATGGCAGGGGAAAACAGTGGCATCACCCCATGACCAACATTAGGTGGACAATAACAACAGGAGAGTGCGCCAAACACTGGCGAAGGGAAACTCTATAACACCCATAAGCCTGCCCCCAATAATACACTGCCTCCAGGAGGCTTTAATTTCCAACTGCCGTCAGCTGGGGAGACTGGCATTCAGAATACCTAGATTGAGCCAGGTGTGGTAGTGCATGCCTTTAATCCCAGCACTGGGAGTCAGAGGTAGGAGGATTGCATGAGTTCAAGGCCACCCTGACACTACATAGTGAATTCCAGGACAGCCTGGCCTAGAGTGAGACCCGACCTCGACGAACAACAACAAAAAGAATACCCAAGTCATGGGGACACCTGAATGAAACTACCACATTCCTCCCCGGCTCCATGAACTGATATCCATCCACACATTATGAAATACACTGCATTCAGTACAACTTTGAGTCCCTATAGTTTTTAATAATCCTAACGATGTTCAAACATAGCCATAATCCAAAGTCTTAACTGAGCCATAATACCAAAAAACCTCCAAAACCCCATAAGGGCACAGAAAAAACATTCACACTACAAAAGATGGCATTGGGCATAGAAAAGATGTATTCAACCAATACAAGATTTAAAATAACCAGGGTAAACACCAAAGTCTGTAGCTTCAAGTCCAACAACTCTAGTCAGTGACAAATTTCCAAGTCTGATAATTCTAACCAGCAACAAGTCTCTGGAGTTCCAATTCCGCTCCTCCAGCTGGGCTACTCACAGTCCTGGAAAACTTCATCCAAGGCCGGCAGCTTTCTTAGGCAGCTATCTCATGGTCCCGGCATCTCTCCTGCAAGCCACGGCTCACCCTCATGGCTCCATTGGGTCTCCATGCAGGCATCCAGCAAACCTTCTTCACACTGCCCAATACCATTTCCAAAACACAAGACTGTTGCAAATGTAATGACCATCTCTTTCCTCTTTCCTGCATTTCTTACACTCCACAATACCAGGTAGGGTGCCAGTTTCTTAATCCATGGGGGAATAAAGCAGACTTTGAAGAACAAGACACTCCTTCAACAGTCAGCCTCTTTCAACAGACTCCATTTTTTCCCGATGCATGTCAGCTGGCCCAAAATCAATGGTTGTAACCTCTCATACAACTGAAGCTGAACAGGCAGAAAGTTTGGCCCAGAGATTTCATTTGTGCCATGTCTCTGCTCAGAAGAGTCCATTTCTGTGCATCCTTGCACAAGTTCTCAGGACAGGGTCATAACAGCAAGCTTGTCACACAAACTGCTTCTAGCCCAGTCCAAGCAAAGCTCTTTCTCACCCTCATGAACCAAACCTCATAGTTCATAGTTCTTACTGCATTTAGGTCTTTCAGTTCTCACCAGAATAGTCCATCAAGCTGTATTTACAGCACTGCAAGCGTCTCTTAGGCCAAGGTTTCGACTTCTTCCACATTCCTTTTGAAAATCAGCTCCAAAAGGCCAGAAACACACGATCAGGTGTCTAGCAGCAACCCCACTCCTCAGTACCACTTTACTGTTACAGTCAGGTTCTCATTGCTGGCAGAAATCACCCGACCAAGAGCAGATTTTGGGGAAAAAAGGTTTTAGTTTGGCTTACGGACTTGAGGGGAAGCTCCGTGAGCAGAGGGTGGACATCACTCCCTGGCCAATGTCAGGTGGACCATAGCAACAGGAGAGTGTGACAAACACTGGCAAGGGGATACTGGCTATAACACCCATAAGCCCACCCCTAACAATACACTGCTTCCAGGAGACTTTTTTTTTTTTTTTTTTTGCTTTTTAAGGTAGGTCTCACTCTGCCTCAGGCTGTCCTGGAATTCACAATGTAGTCTCAGGATGGCCTCAGACTCATGGCGATCCTCCTACTTCTGCCTCCCGAGTGCTGGAATTAAAGGTGGTATGTGCCATCACGCCTGGCTCTGCTTCCAGGAGGCTTTAATTTCCAAATCTCCATCAGCTGGGGAGACTAGCATGCAAAACATGCAAGTTTATGGGGAACACCTGAGTCAAACCCCCACCCGCGTGAGGGTAGCCATCCTTCCTTCCGTTTGCTGAGCATCTGCCTTATGCAGGTCCTGGCCCAGGCGCTCGAGGTACAGCAGTGTCCTGAGGCTAGAGGCCCTGGGGTGCCTATTCTCCTTTTTTCTCACTAATAAGAAGATAAATAAAAATAAAATACTAAAAAATTAAAGAGGGGCTGGAGAGATGGCTTAGTGGTTATGTGCTTGCCTGTGAAGCCTAAGGACCCCGGTTCGAGGCTCGATTCCCCAGGACCCACATAAGCTAGATGCACAAAGTGGCACATGCATCTGGAGTTCGTTTGCAGTGGCTGGAGACCCTGGAGTGCCCATTCTCTCTATAGCTATCTGCCTCTGTCTGTCACTCTCAAATAAGTAAGAATAAACACAAACACAATAAAAATAAAATAAAGAGGAGAAGCCGGTTAGCGCTTAGAGGGACAGAACCCTGTGTGCAGAGCAGGCCGTGTTCTGGCGCCGCGCTGCGCTGCGTCTCTGAAGGTCGCTCTGACCTCATGTCTCTGACAGTGCCGGTGTGTGACTTGAAGCACCAGAGCACGTCGTGATCCCCCTTAAACATGTGTTTGCTTATTTACCAGCAGAGTGACAGAGAGAACAGAGACAGAGAGAATGGCCATGCCAGGGCCTCTAGTCACGCAAAATGAACTCCAGACGCATGTGCCACTTTGTGCATCTGGCTTATGTGGGTACTGGAGAATAAATCCCAGGCCATTAGTCTTTGCAGGCACGTGCCTTAACTGTGGGTCATCTCTCCAGCCCTTTTAAAATTATTATTTATTTACTAAGACACAGAGAGAGGGGGGGGGGGTGTGCGCGCGCGCGCGCAGCGGCTCCAGCCACTACAAATGAACTCCAGACGCATGTGCCCCCTTGTTCATCTGGCTTACGTGGGTCCTGGGAAATCAAACCTGGGTCCTTGGCTTTGCAGGAAAGTGCTTTAGCTGTTAAGCCATGTCTCCAGCCCTCATAATCCCCCTCTTAGTCTTTATCAAGGTTGTAACATTTTCATACTTGTAGGCATGGTAGCCAAGAACTCAAACTCCAAATTTGAACATATTATTGCTACTTTTACTTACTTGTTTTTCCTTTTAAAAATATTATTTTGTGGGTCTGGAGAGATGGCTTAGCGATTAAGGCACTTGCCTGCAGTGCCAAAGGACCCAGATTCTACTCCCCAGAACCCTCGTAAGCCAGATGCACAAGGGGCGCATGCATCTGGAGTTCATGGGCAGTGGCTGGAGGCCCTGGCGTGCCCATTCTCTCACTCTCTCTCCTCTTGCCTTTTTCTGTATTTCTCTCTCTCTCCCAAATAAATAAATAAAAATAAAATATTTTAAAAATATTATTTATTTGCAAGCAGAGAGAGAAAATGGGCATGCCAGGGCCTCCAGTTACTGCAAACAAACTCCAGATGCATGTACCACTTTTGTGCATCTGCCCTTACGTGGGTACTGGGGAATTGAACCTGAGTCATTAGGCTTTATAGGCAAGTGCCTTAACCACTGGGCCATCTCTCTAGGCCTTCTTTTCTTGAGGTAGGGTCTCATTCTAGTCCAGGCTGACCTGGAACTCACTGTGAAGCCCTAGGCTGGCCTTGAACTGACAGTAATCCTCCTACCTCTGCCTCACAAGTGCTGGGATTAAAGGTGTGAGCTATCATGGCCAGCCTTCCCCCACCCTTTTTTGAGGTAGGTTTTTGCTCTAGCCTAGGCTGACCTGGAATTCACTATGTAGTCTCAGGGTGACCTCGAACTCATAGCGACCCTCCTACCTCTGTCTCCTGAGTGCTGGGACTAAAGGTGTGCCCCACCACGCTTGGCTTCCTGCCACTTTTTTATGAGGACTCCTAAGCTAGTTACTTACCCTCACTGCCTTAGTTTCTCTAGCTACGTAGAGCCAGCAATAGTCGTTCCTCTGTCATTGTATTGTGGAGAGTAAATGTTGGTCTTCTGTAAAAGCTTGGCATCAGTGCTAACATAATTGCTGTGTAGGTAACATGGTTCTTGTTTGTAGATATTGTTTTTATTGGCAGCTTTTGTATTAATGATTCTTTTTCTAAAATATTTTATTTGTTTATTTGATTGAGAGAGAGCGAGTGAGAGAAGGAGAGAGAATGGGCGCGCCAGGGCCTCCAGCCACTGCAAACAAACCCCAGACACATGTGTCACCTTGTGCATCTGGCTTATGTGGGTTCTGGGGAATTGAACCTGGGTCCTTGGGCTTTGCAGGCAAACACCTTAACTGTTAAGCTATCTCTCTAGCCCTGTATTTATGATTCTTTTAGTTTTTATTTGCAAACAGAGGGAAATAGGAGAGAGAAAGAACAAGAAAGAGAGAGAGAGAGAGAGAGAGAGAGAGAATGGTCATATCAGGGCCTCTAGCCAGTGCAAGCAGACTCCAGATACATGGGCTACTTTTATCCAACTTTAGGTGGGTCCTGGGAAATTGAATCCCGGTCATTAGACTTTGCGGGCAAGCATCTCAACTGCTAAGCCATCTCTCCAGCCTGTATTTATGATTCTTGTTAGTTGTTGCTTAGTATTTCACTGTATTGGCACCTGACTAGTGGTTCCCAAGCTGTTCGGTCTCTTGACCCCTTTAGGCTCTAAAGTTTACTGAGGAAACTGAAGAGCTTTTGTTGATGCAGATTCTTTTTTTTTTTTATTCCTTCAACACTGGGATTGAACCCAGGACTTTGCATATGCTAGGTAAGTGCCCTATCACTAAACTATCAGATTTATTATTTTTAAGTGGAGATGGAGTTCTGCTAAGTTTCCCAGGCTGGCCTTGAACTTTGCCATTCTCCTGCCTCGGCCTGCCAAGTAGTAACCCCAGAACTCTGGAGACAGGAACAGAAGAATCCCTGGGGATCACTGGGTTGATAGCCTGGCTTAATTGGTGAGCTCTAGTTCAGCCAGAGACCCTGTCTCAAAGAATAAGGCTGAGGACAGATGGCTTAGTGGTTAAGGTGCTTGCCTGTGAAGCCTAAGTGCCCATGGTCAACTCTCCAGATCCCATGTAAGCCAGATGCACAAGGTGACGCAAGCGCGCAAAGTTGCACATGCGCACAAGGTGGTGCAGGCGTCTAGAGTTCGAATACAGTGGCTGGAGGCCCTGGCACACCAGTTCTCCCTCAGTCTCTTGCTCTCGTTCTTTCTCATAAAAAGAAATACAAAGAAAAGAATAAGGGTGACCCTGATGTCAACCTCTGGTCTCCACATCCAGGTGCAGACTCACACACATGCATATGAATGTGCATACATGCATACACACACAAAAATAAAATGATGTAGCTGGGCGTGGTGGTGCACACCTTTAATCCCTACACTTGGGAGAGAGAGGTAGGAGGATCGACGTGAGTTCAAGGATGCCCTGAGACTACCGAGTGAATTCCAGGCCAGCCTGAGCTAGAGAGAGACCCTGTCTCACAAAGAAAAAAAAAAGGTGTAGAGAACCCCTGCCTCACACAGGTGAGCAGTGGGAAGAGGAGGGCCGTATAATGCTTTCGCATCACTAAGGCTCCTTTGCTAACACTGTCACGTGCTGGACAAATGTAGCCCTGGAAGCTGGTTGTCACCTGGAATCTGCAGTGAACTGTTGCTGCTGCATTAGAATCCATTGAGGTAGCCAGCTGTGGTGGGGGCGGCAGGCCCATCAGAGGTTGACAGCCATCCTCAGCTGCGCAGGGAGTGCAGGGCCAGTCTGGGCCACATGAGACCTTGTCTCAAAAAAAAGCCAAACCAAGGCTGGGCGTGGTGGCGCACACCTTTAATCCCAGCACTCAGGAGGCAGAGGTAGGAGTATTGCTGAGTTCAAGGCCACCCAGGACTACAGAGTGAATTCCAGGTCACTCTGGGTTAGAGTGAGATCCTAACTCAGAAAACAAAACAACGTGCACACGTGTGCGCACACACACATACACACACTCCAACACCAACCACACAAACCAGAACAAACTCTGCATGGATCTGTTACTTTGCAATTTTTAAAAAATGTATTTATTTATTTGACAAAAGTGGTGGTGGGGGGAAGACAGAGAGAGAATGGGTGAATCAGAGCCTCCAGCTGCTGCAAACAAACTCCAGATGCATGTGCCTCCTTGTGCATCTGGCTTATGTGGGTCCTGAAGACTTGAACCTGGGTCCTTTGTCTTTACAGGCAAATGCCTTAATGGCTAAGCCGTCCCTGTAGCCCTACTTTTTGATTTTTGATTATGTTTTGGAAAATACTGGCTTATTGAGTTTTTATTTATTTTTTTTTGAGGTAAGGTCTCACTCTAGTCCAGGCTAACCTGGAGTTGACTGTGCAGCCTCAGGTTGACCTTGAACTCACAGTGATCCTCCTACCTCTGCCTTCCCAGAGCTGGGATTAAACACCTGCACCACCATGCTGGCCTGGTAAATTCTTTAGTTGCTGCTGTTGGCTTGGTTTTGTCCTCTTTTCTCTTTTTCTCTTTTTTTTTGGGGGGGGGCAGAGTCTCATGAAGCCCACAGGAGAATAACCTTGACCTCCCGCTCCTCCTGCCTCCACACTGCTGGGCGTGCTGGGGTGACTGTGTGCGCCACTGGCCAGATCCCTGCGGGGGCGGGGCGGTCGCTTCACCCACCAGTACTTGGGCCTCCCAGTGGGAAGGGCGCATGTGTTGTTAACGAAGGTCGTCTTGACTGCATGGCTGCTGCCTGACGCGCTCCTAGGCTTTTAGGGTTCTGTGGCCAGTACTAGGCGAGCTCTGGGGGTGTAAGGCATCTCCCATGGCGACCACTTAGCTTCTCTCCAGTGTATTCTTTGAATCTCACTGGGTCCTGTTCTGCGACAGGGTCTCTGTGACTGCAGCCTCCCGCGAGGGAAGCCCAGGGGTCCACTGACCCTGCAGAGTGGGGCCAGGAGGGGGGTACTGTGGGTGAGGCTGGCTGTGTCCTCCAGAGCGCCTGCCTTTCCCTCCAACAGAGCAGCGAGTCCGTCACCCTCGACCTGTTGACCTACACAGACCTGGAGTCCCTGCGGAGCCGCAAGTTGGGGGGCCGTCCGGGTGCCTTGGCCCCCAGGTCCGCCCAGCTCAACTCCAAGCGCTACCTGATCCTCATCTACTCGGTGGAGTTTGACAGGTGTGCTCCCGCCCAGGGGTGGGAGGAGCCGTGGTCTCTGGTGGGGGGGGGGTGTGCTAACTGTGAAGTCCTTGGGGTCTATATCATTTCCTATCGTGCTTGGCTGCAAAGAGCAGAGCAGCCGTGATCTGTACTAGTCTGTTTATATATTTATTTAATTTTGGGGTTTTTGAGGTAGGGTCTCATTGTATCCCAGGCTGACCTGCAATTCGCTGGGTAACATTCTCAGGCTGGTCTCAAACTCTGCCTCTCAAGTGCTGAGCTTAAAGGCATGTATCGCCATGCCCAGCTGGGTTTATTTATTTATTTATTAAATATTTTTATTTTATTTATCTTTTTATTTTTATTTTGTTTTTTTGAGGTAGGGTCTCACTGTAGCTCAGGCTGACCTGGAATTCACTATTTGGTCTCAGGGTGGCCTCAAACTCATGGCGATCCTCCTCCCTTTGCCTCCCTAGTGCTGGCTCTTGAATGATCTCGTAAATTTTTTTTTTTTTCAAGGTAGGGTCTCACTCTAGCTCATAATGACCTGGGATTTACTATGTTGTCTCAGGCTGGCCTTGAACCCATGGTGATCCTCCTACATCTGCCTCCTGAGTGCTGGGATTAAAGGCGTGAGCCACCACACTCGGTCTATTTTTTAATTTATTTTATTTTTTTTTTTATTTATTAGAGAGAGAGAGAGAAAGAAAGAAAGAGAGGGAAAGAAGCAGGTAGAGAATGGGTGGGCCAGGACCTCCAGCTGCTGCAAATGAACTCCCAATGCCTGTGCCACCGTGTGCATATGGCTTATGTGGGTCTTGGGGAACCAAACCTGGGTCCTTTGGCTTTTCAGACAATTGCCCTAACCACTAACCCATCCCTCCAGCCGTAAATGTTTATATTAACTAATTAATTTATTCACAAGCAGGGGGGAGGGAGGGAAAATGGACACACCAGGGCCTCCAGCTGTTGCAAACAAACTCCAGATGCAGGCACCACTGTGCATCTGGCTTGACGTGGGTCCTGGGAATCAAACCTGGGGCATTTGGTTTTGTAGGCAAGTGCCTTAAGTGCTGACCCATCTCTCCAGCCCCTTATTTATTTATCTGTTTGCGGTACTGAACATTGAACTCCGGGCCTCTTGCGTGCTAGACAAGTCCTCTGTCACTGAGCTCCATCCCAGCCCCAGGAGTGGCTCTTGGGTAGCTGGATGACAGTGTCTGCCCTGCCTCCTGGATCCTGCAGTGGGAAGTTATCACACCTGGGGTGGGGTGGGGTGGGGGTCAGTTCACAAAGCTTCCCTCAGCCCAGGTGTCACTCAGGCCCAGCCAACCAGAATCAACTGGTGTGGAGTCAGGGTTCGCATGAGCAGCGTGTGACAAGACACTTAGCCGAGATTGCCCCAGGACAGTCGGTCCCTGTGACCTCATAATCCCAGAACCAGAGGCTCCTGGACCTGAATGACTGGCACAGCGGGCGTGTGGAGCTCGCGTGGCCTGCAGTCGCGGGTAGAATGTGAGCTTTGCGTGGAGTAGTGACGCGCGCCTGTAGTCCCAGCTCTCAGGAGGCCGAGGCAGGATGATGGGGAGCTCAGAGTCACCTGTGCTATGGAGTGAGTTGTTTGCTCAAAACACACTGGGGCTGGAGAGATAGCTTGGTGGTTAAGGCACTTGCCTGCAGAGCCTAAGGATCCAGGTTCAATTCTCCAGAACCCACGTAAGCCAGATGTACATGGTGGCACATGCATGTAGAGTTGGTTTGCTGTGGCATGCCCATTCTCCCTCTCTCTCTCTTTCTAATATATAAATCAAGATAAAATATTAAGTCAGGTGTGGTGGTGCACACCATTAACCCCAGCACTTGGGAGGTAGAGGTAGGAGGATCGTCATGAGTTCAAGGCCAGCCTGAGACTACATAGTGAATTCCAGGTCAGCTTAGTGGTTAAGGCACTTGCCTGCAAAGCCAAATACCCAGGTTTGATTCCCCAGTACCCACATAAAGCCAGATGCACAAGGTGGAGCATGTGTCTGGAGTTCATTTGCAATGGATGGAGGCCCTCATGCACCCATTCTCTCTCTTCCTCTCTCTTTCTCCCTCTTTCTCTAATAAATTAAAAAAGAAAGAAAGCATGCCTTTAGTTCCAGCATTTGGGAGGTGCAGGTAGGAGGATTGACATGAGTTCGGGGCCACCCTGGGACTGCATGCTGAATCCCAAGTCAGACTGGGCTACAGTGAAACCCTACCTCGAAAACCAAAACGAAAGAAAGAAAGAAAGAAAGAAAGAAAGAAGGAAGGAAGGAAGGAAGGAAGGAAGGAAGGAAGGAAGGAAGGAAGGAAGAAAGGAAGGAAGGAAAGAAAGAAAAAGACTTGTAAAACAAGAACATGGGCATTGGGGAATATGTTTTTTGGTTGTCTTTTGGCTCTGAGAGCCTGTTCTGCTCCCCCTCCTCAGGATTCACTACCCGCTGCCCCTCCCGTACCAGGGCAAACCAGACCCCGTGGTCCTGCAGGGCATCATCCGCACACTGAAGGAGGAGCTGGGCCGCCTGCGGGGGCTGGACCGTGGCCAGAACCCCCGAGACACGAGGGAGACAGAGATTTGGCACCTGCGGGAGCAGTGAGTCTGGGTGGGGAGGTGGGTGTGCTCCCATTACCCTGGGTCTGTGTCCTGGTCTTGGGGATGCCGCCCTCCCTCACTGGCCCTCTTCCTTCTGAGCCCCCCCCCCCTTTTGTCAGCAGTGCTGGCCGCTCCTGCTCTGGCATAGCAGTGAGTGACAGTCTGGCTGTGCCCTCTGGGACTCCCAGGCCAGCGCAGGCGACGGACTGCCTGCGTGCTTGCATGCTGGGACAGTGAGGGCCCAGAGTGGGTGGGGCTGGGGGTCCCAGCAGGGTTACCAGCTCAGCCTGGTAGGCAGGGGTGCTGCCTCCAGAGATCACCGTGTTACCTGGAAAGACGGGCTGTACTGCTTTTTGCCAACACCGCTTTGCACTGACCCGTCCCCTGCCCCGTGTGTGCCCAGCCCAGCGTGGGTGGACGCTAGTCAGTAACCATGTGGGGGTATCAGCAGAAAGAGCTGGGGTGAGGGCGAGGCAGGAAGGAGAGCTGTAGCCGGGACCTGATAGGTCTTGAGAGGTGGTCAGGTGAAGAACTTGGGGATCAGTGTTCTAGGCAGAGGGAACAGCATGTGGGAAGACCTGGAGAGAGTGTGTGGTCAGAACAAGGGGACTGGGCCTGGGAGAACGTGAGGGCTTCTTACGTGTGTATGGACACCTCTGTGTTCAGCAAGCTGTGAGCAAGATGAATCCGCACCTGACTGCACTTGGAGGGGCCAGGTCTTTGGGGAGGACTAGTTTGAAATATATATAGGTTTTTTTTTAGGGTAGTGTCTCACTCTAGCCCAGGCTGACCTGGAATTCACTATGTGGTCTCTGGATGGTCTGGAACTCATGGTAATCTTCCTACCTCCACTGGGATTAAAGGCATGTGCCTGAATTTATTTTTTGGGGAGTTGTTTCGAGGTAGAGTTTCACTCTAGCCCAGGCTGACCTGGAATTCACTATGTGGTCTCAGGGTGGCTTCAAACTTAAAGCAATTCTCCTACCTCTGCCTCCTGAGTGCTGGGATTTCAGGCATGTGCTACCACGCTCGGCTATTACTTTCTTTTGTTTTTGAGCTAAGGTCTTGCTGTAGCCCAGGCTGAACTGGAATTCAGTATGTAGTCTCAGAGTCTCAGGGTGGCCTTGAACTCATGGCAGTCCTCCCAACCGTGCCTTCTGAGTGCTGGGATTAAAGGCGTGCACAACTATTCCAGACTATTATATTTTTTATTTTTTTTTAAATTATTTATTTATTTATTTAAGAGCAACAGACACAGAGAGAAAGACAGATAGAGGGAGAGAAAGAGAATGGGCGCGCCAGGGCTTCCAGCCTCTGCAAACGAACTCCAGACGCGTGCGCCCCCTTGTGCATCTGGCTAACGTGGGACCTGGGGAACCGAGCCTCGAACCGGGGTCCTTAGGCTTCACAGGCAAGCGCTTAACCGCTAAGCCATCTGTCCAGCCCAAGAAAAAACTTTTAAAAGGAATATATATGTATGTATGTGTGTTATTGCATATAGTGCAATTGTAGCAAGCCGAATGGACGGGATGTTTTTTTTAGAGAGAGAGAGAGAGAGAGAGAGAGAGAGAGAGAGAGAGTGTGTGTGTGTGTGTGTGTGTGTGGGGAGAGGGGGAGAGATGCCAGGGCCTCCAGCCACTGTGATCAGACTCCAGATGTGTGTGCGCACGTGACACCTGTCACACTCGTGTGACCTTGTGTGTGTGGCTTACGTGGGACCTGGAGCATAGCATGAGTGCTTAGGCGTGGCAGGCAGGTGCCTAACAGCTGAGCCACCTCTCCAGCCCTGCTGTGAATTTTATCATTAAGGTCTTATGTACTCTAGGATGGGCCTTAAACTGGCTATGTAGCTGAGGCTGACCTTGAACTTACGTCCTGCAGCCCACACCTCCTGCAGGAGTACCGGTGTGTAGCCTCGTGAGTGGTTTAGGTGGCACTGAGGGCCAAGTGCGGGGCTTTGTGCGTGCACTCTGCCAAGTTACATCCCAGTCTCAGCAGTTAACAAAAAACAATTTTGCCAATAATTGATGTTTATTGAGCAGTTAACTGCATGACCGGGACCTTGCTGAATATTCCATAGGTGACTTCATTTTATCCCCCTCACAGCTGTCCCAAGGGGCAAACTGCTGTCATTCCCATGTTCCAGAAGCCCAGAGAAGCTCAGGGCCTTTCCCCAGGGCACACCTGGAATCGGGCCAGTCTAGACTTTGGATCAGGGAGCGCTTCTGCTCTGTTGGCTAAGGCAGACTGAGTGCCAGGTACAGTCGGGGAGGACTGCACCCCCCCCAGGGAGGGGCGCTTACCGATGCGGGACCCATGGCCATGCTCTGCCGGGCCCAGGTGGAGGATGGCCAGGGCCGGAGCACGAAAAGCTTAATTTGCTGTGAGGTCTCCAGGATCTACCCTGAGGCAGGCTGGTAGGAGGTGTGTGCACTTCCCTGATGGGCCACAAGGTGGCACCTTCTACCTTTAGGACGGGACCACGGACTACAGAGCTGGCTTGAGCTCCCTCAGTGACCAGATCCTACAGCTCAGCTCAGCTGGCCTTGAGCTATTATTCCGGCCTCTGGGTGTAAGCACCACCATGACCACCTCCAGCCGGCCTCCATACAGAGAGCCCACAGGAGAAAAACTGTCCCCGAGGTGGCAATCCAGTCAGAAAGCAGACGGTCAAGTTGACAGGTGTCAAGTCGGCCGGGGCCTGGGCTAGGAAGGACATATAGGAGAGTCTACGTCATCTGGGCAGGCAGGCTTCCTGGAGTGAGTGGAGATCAAGTTGGTAGGAAGGAAGAACATTCTGGAAGGAGAGAGCCACAGTGGCAAAAGAACAGGCTGGCTGGAGCCCTGTGGGGTTGAGGGGGGTGGGAGGAGGGAAGGGGAGAAGTCGTAGGCCTAGCGGGAAGGTCCTTGGGGAGCTGGGTCCCCTAGCTGGGAACGTTTTATTAGGAGAATATCCAGGCACACAGGAGAGTGCGCAGTGATGCTCACGTGCGGGTCCGCTGGCTTCAGTGGTAACTCAGCCTCTTTTCCTCCTCTTTGAGCATCTTTGTGCCCTCCCGGGAACCAAAACCTAGGTATCATTATCTCTTCCAAAAACACTTACACATATGTCCTTAATGTGTACAAACACTGAGAAACAGCTGTGCCACACCTGTAACACCAGTACTTGGAAGGTGGTGGTAGAGGATTGTGAATTTGACGCCAGCTTGAGCTACATAGTCAGACCATTTCTCAAGAGACCAAGAACTGGTAATACGGCCTAGCTGTGGAGCATGTGCCTACAATTCAGAGTGAGGGGCTGGGGGCGTGGCTCAGAGGTAGAGCACTTGTCTAGATCCACAATGAGGGGCTGGGGGCGTGGCTCAGAGGTAGAGCACTTGTCTAGAACCCACAGTGAGGGGCTGGGGCGTGGCTCAGAGGTAGAGCACTTGTCTAGGATCCACAGTGAGGGGCTGGGGGCGTGGCTCAGAGGTAGAGCACTTGTCTAGATCCACAGTGAGGGGCTGGGGGCGTGGCTCAGAGGTAGAGCACTTGTCTAGGATCCACAGTGAGGGGCTGGGGGCGTGGCTCAGAGGTAGAGCACTTGTCTAGATCCACAGTGAGGGGCTGGGGGCGTGGCTCAGAGGTAGAGCACTTGTCTAGATCCACAGTGAGGGGCTGGGGGCATGGCTCAGAGGTAGAGCACTTGTCTAGATCCACAGTGAGGGGCTGGGGGCGTGGCTCAGAGGTAGAGCACTTGTCTAGAATCCACAGTGAGGGGCTGGGGGCGTGGCTCAGAGGTAGAGCACTTGTCTAGAGTCCACAGTGAGGGGCTGGGGGCGTGGCTCAGAGGTAGAGCACTTGTCTAGGATCCACAGTGAGGGGCTGGGGATGTGGCTCAGAGGTAGAGCACTTGTCTAGAGTCCACAGTGAGGGGCTGGGGGCGTGGCTCAGAGGTAGAGCACTTGTCTAGGATCCACAGTGAGGGGCTGGGGGCGTGGCTCAGAGGTAGAGCACTTGTCTAGATCCACAGTGAGGGGCTGGGGGCGTGGCTCAGAGGTAGAGCACTTGTCTAGATCCACAGTGAGGAGCTGGGGGCGTGGCTCAGAGGTAGAGCACTTGTCTAGGATCCACAGTGAAGGGCTGGGGGCGTGGCTCAGAGGTAGAGCACTTGTCTAGAATCCACAGTGAGGGGCTGGGGTCGTGGCTCAGAGGCAGAGCACTTGTCTAGAGTCCACAGTGAGGGGCTGGGGGCGTGGCTCAGAGGTAGAGCACTTGTCTAGAGTCCACAGTGAGGGGCTGGGGGCGTGACTCAGAGGTAGAGCACTTGTCTAGGATCCACAGTGAGGGGCTGGGGGCGTGGCTCAGAGGTAGAGCACTTGTCTAGATCCACAGTGAGGGGCTGGGGGCGTGGCTCAGAGGTAGAGCACTTGTCTAGGATCCACAGTGAGGGGCTGGGGGCGTGGCTCAGAGGTAGAGCACTTGTCTAGATCCACAGTGAGGGGCTGGGGGCGTGGCTCAGAGGTAGAGCACTTGTCTAGAACCACAGTGAGGGGCTGTGGGCGTGGCTCAGATGTAGAGCCCTTGTCTAGAGTCCACAGTGAGGGGCTGGGGGCGTGGCTCAGAGGTAGAGCACTTGTCTAGAACCCACAGTGAGGGCCTGGGGGCGTGGCTCAGAGGTAGAGCACTTGTCTAGAGTCCACAGTGAGGGGCTGGGGGCGTGGCTCAGAGGTAGAGCACTTGTCTAGAGTCCACAGTGAGGGGCTGGGGGCGTGGCTCAGAGGTAGAGCACATGTCTAGATCCACAGTGAGGGGCTGGGAACATGGCTCTGCTGTAGAACTCTTCCCTGGCATACCAAAGGCCCTGAGTTACTTTCCCAACACTGGGAAATAAAGAGCAGCCCTTCTCTCAATTGTCTCTACACCCAACACTAGTAAATTGTAGTTCTGTAATTTTATCTGCTACTCTGTGTGAGTATGTTCACACTTCTCTATCTCACCAGTATCTTCTGTTGCTGTTTGAAGTAGTATCCAAATACTTCTGATTACTGCTGTTTGTTAATGTGTTTCTCTTTAAAAAAATTTTTTTGTTTATTTATTTATTTGAGAGAGACAGAGAGAGAGAGAGAGAGAGAGAGAGAGAGAGAGAATGGGCACGCCAGGTCCTCCGGCCACTGCAAACGAATTCCAGACACGTGCGCCCCCTTGTGCATCTGGCTAATGTGGGTCCTGGGGAATCGAGCCTCGAACCGGGGTCCTTAGGCCTCACAGGCAAGCACTTAACTGCTAAGCCATCTCTCCAGCCCTCTTTTTTAATTTTAATTACTTGAGAGTGACACGGGCGGGGGGGGGGGGAGGGAGAGAGAGAGAGAGGGAGGGGAGGGAGAATGGGCACGCCAGGGCCTCCAGCCACTGCAGACTCCAGATGCAGGCACCACTTTGTGCATCTGGCTTACGTTAGTCCTTGGGTATGGAGCCTCAATCCTGGGTCCTTAGGTTTCACAGGCAAGCCCTTAACTGCTAAGCCATCTCTGCAGCCCAATGTGTTTTTAAGTAGCTTTTGTTTTCAAGGTGGGGTTTCACTGTAGCTCAGGGTCTCCTGGAATTCACTATGTAGTCTCAGGGTGGCCTCGAACTCACAGCAGTCCTCTTACCTCTGCCTCCCAAGTGCTGGGATTAATGGTGTGAGCCACCACACCCGGCTTGTTTTTTCCACTGACTCAATATACTGTACTTTGCGTAAGTATTCAGTGGACATTGGTAATTTTCAGTTTGGTTATCTCATACACATGCATGCGTGCACACACATCCACACACACTGCTTCAGAAGCTTGCATCTGGGTGTATCCAGCCCTCTGTTAGGCTGTACGAGATAATACCAACCCAACCATTCAAAGGGGTCATCTCATTTTGGGCTATCTCTTTGAGATTTGTTTTTTATGTTTGTTTGTTTGTTTTTCGATGTAGGGTCTCACTCTAGTCCAGGCTGACCTGGAAGTCACTGTGTAGTCTCAGTGTGGCCTTGAACTCAAAGTGATCCTCCTACCTCTGCCTCCCGAGTGCTGAGATTAAAGGCGTGCGCCACCATGCCCAGCTCTTTGTATGTTTTTTAGAGATAGTATCTCTCATCCAGGCTGACCTGGAATTCACTTTGTAGTCCCAGGTTGGCCTTGAACCCACATAGATCCTCCTGCCTCTGCCTGTAAAGTGCTGGGGTGAAGGTGTGTGCCACCAAGCCTAGTTCTCTTTGAGATTCTTTTTTGAGGTAGGATCTCACTCTAGCCTACACTCACTAGGACTTAAACTCACAGTGATCCTCCTACCTCTGCCTTCCAAGTGCTGGGTTTAAAGATGTGTGCCACCACACCTTGCGTCTTTTTTTAAAATTAATTAATTTATTTATTTGAGAGCAACAGACACAGAGAGAAAGACAGATAGAGGGAGAGAGAGAGAATGGGCACGCCAGGGCTTCCAGCCTCTGCAAACAAACTCCAGACGCGTGCGCCCCCTTGTGCATCTGGCTAACGTGGACCTGGGGAACCAAGCCTCGAACTGGGGTCCTTAGGCTTCACAGGCAAGCGCTTAACCGCTAAGCCTCTCCAGCCCACCTTGCGTCTTTTTGAGATTACAAAATTATTATTTATTAAAGGGGGGGGGGAAATGGTTGTGCCAGGGCCTTCAGCCACTACAGATAAACTCCAGACCCATCTATTACTTTGTACATCTGGCTTTATATGGGTACTGAGGAATTGAACCCCAGCAGTCAGATTGCAAGTAAGTGCCTTTAACTACTGAGCTCTCTCTCCAGCCCTCTTTGAGATTTTGTAAAAAATATTTATTTATATGAGGAAAGAGGAAGAGGGAGGGAGGAAGGAAGACAGACAGAGAGACAGAGACAGAGAGACAGAGAGAGAGAGAGAGAAAGAGAGAGAGAGAGAGAGAGAGAGAGAATGGGCATGCCAGGACCTCCAGTCACTCAGATGAAATCCAGATGCATGCATCCCCTTGTGCATTTGGCTTATGTGGGACCTAGAGAATAGAGCTGGAATCCTTTGGCTGTGCAGGCAAATGCCTTAACCGCTAAGCTACTACTGAGCTCTCTCTCCAGCCCTGAGATCTTTCTTTCTTTCTTTCTTTTTTTTTTTTTTAGTTTTTTTAGTTTTTTTAAAAAGAGATACACTCAAGATGACTTAAAAATTTTATTTGTTTATATGTTTGTTTATTTGAGAGAGGGAGGGAAGGGAGGGGGAGAGAAAGAGAGAGAGGGAGAACGAATGCACACCAGGGCCTCCAGCTGTTGCAAACAAACTCCAGATGCATGTGCCTCCTTGTGCATCTTGCTCACATGGGTCCTGGGGAATCGAACCATGGTCCTTTGACTTTGCAGGCAAGCAGCTCAACTGCTAAGCCATCTCTTCAGCCCTGAGTAGTGTCTTTTGATGAACAGAGGTTCTTTTCTCGTGTGGGTTAACTTCTACTTTTCAGGAGACTTGTTTATGTTCAGCTGGTGTTTTCATCAGCACTCCAACCTTTGAACAGAGCATATCTCTGGGTTTATTTGATGAGTAAATAATGTTCCATTTTTTATTTTTATTTTTATTGTTTCGTTTTTCAAGGTAGGGTCTCACTGTAGTCCAGGCTGACCTGGGATTCACTATGTAGTCTCAGGGTGGCCTCGAACTCACAGTGATCCTCTTACCTCTGCCTCTTGAGTGCTGGGATTAAAGGTGTGCACCACCACGCCCAGCTCTTTATTTTTATTTATTTATTTATTTGAGAACAGCAGAAAAAGAGAGGGGGCCACTGCAAACAAACTCCAGATACATGCGCCCCCTTGTGCGTGTGGCTTACATGGGTTCTGGGGAATCGAGCCTTGAACTGGGGTCCTTAGGCTTCACAGGCAAGTGGTTAACCACTAAGCCATGTCTCCAGCCCCCACGTTACATTGTTTGTGCATATGTGGCCTGTGTATGCGTGTTTGTATGTATGTGGGAGCACATGACCTGTGGAGGGCAGAGGGCAGCGCTGAGCATCTTCCTCAGTAGTTCGCCACCTTTTATTATCATCGTGTTTCCTGAGACAGGACCTCCCACTGAAACTGGAGTTCACAAGTCTGGTCATTCTTTTGTGTTTACTTGCCCAGTGCTGGGGTTTCAGGTGCGCTCCCCCACGCCCGGCTTCTGCGTGACTGTTGGGGTCCGAACTCTGGTCCTCATAGTGCACAGCAAGCGCTTCACCACTGAGCCGCCTCCCCAGCCCCTGGTCCCGTTAAACACTATTTATTTACTTTTGTTTATTTGAGAGAGAGAGAAATGGGTGCACTCGGCCCTCTAGCCACTCCAAGTGTACTCCACATGCACACCCCACCTCATGCCTCCAGTGCACGTGGGTTCTGGAGAATAGAACCTGGGTCCTTCGGCTTTGCAGGCAAGCGCCTTAACTGCTAAGCCATCTCTCCAGCCTTTATTCCGGTTTTTATTAGTTTTCTCCTCCTAATCTTTAGAGACTTTAAAAAATTTTTATTTATTTGTGGGGGCATGGGAGAGAGGGAGGAAGGGAGCGAATGGACACACCAGGGCCTCTAGCTGCTGCAAAAGAACTCCAGATGGATGTGCCACCTTGTGCATCTTGCATACATGGGTACTGGTGAATTGAACCTGGGTCCTTAGGCTTCACAGGCAAACTCCTTAACCACTAAGCCATGTTTCCAGCCTGGGGCTTAAAAAAACAATTTTTTTTCTTTGGTCTTTCGAGGTAGGGTCTCACTCTAGCCCAGGCTGACCTGGAATTTACTACATAGTCTCAGGCTGGCCTCAAACTCACAGTGAAACCTCCTACCTCTGCCTCTCAATTGCTAGGATTAAAGACATGCACCACCATGCTTGGCTCTTAAAAGTATTTCTTTATTTGCAAGCAAAGAGAGAGAGAAGTGAGACAGACAGACAGAACAGGTGTGGCAGGGCCTCCAGCCACTGCAAATGAACTCCAGACACAGGCGTACCCCTTTGTGCATCTTGCGCTTATGTGGGCACTGGGGAATCGAACCTGGGTCATTAGGCTTTACAGGCAAGCGCCTTAACAACTGAGCTATCTCTACAGCTCCCTTTTTGATTTTATAACTATCTTTTTCTGGTGGTGACAAATAGTAGTTTTCAGGGATAGTAACAAAATAATCAGTTTGTTTTACTGTAAATAATAACCAATTTAATTTTTTTATGAGAGAGAATTGGTGCACCAGGGTCTCCAGCCTTTGCAATTGAACTCTAGACATGTGTGCCACCTTACGGGCATGTGCACAACCTTGCGCCTGGCTTATGCGAGACCTGAGAGTTGAACTTGGGTCCTTAGGCTTTGCAGGCAAGCGCCTTAACCACTAAATCATATCTACAGCCCCAATGTGATTATTATAAGAGTTGGGAATAAAGGTGACGATGTCTGTGCAGACCACTTTAGTCCTCAGGCAGTGCCCCCTTGCTGCCACACTGTGTAGTCACACCACACGGTGCTCCAACACTGTACCAACTCTGATATCGAGTGAGTTCTTTTTATGCCAGTTTTCTTCTAGCTAGCCAAGCTTGCCCATAGTCCCAGCTATGTGGGAAGCTGAGACAGGAGGGCCACTGGAAGCAGGAGGTAAACACTAGCCCAGGAAACACAGTGAGTCTCTGCCTCTACAGAAAATATTTTTATAATTTCTGATTCCAGATTCAGAGCTAGAAAATGTGGTTTTGTTCAGAGACGCCTCAGTTTACCTCTGTGTTCCTCCCTTCTCATTTTATTCATTCATTTATTTTTATTTTTCTTGAGGTAGGGGCTCACTCTACCTCAGGTTGACCTGGAACTCACTCTGTAGTGCCAGGCTGGCCTTGAACTCAGTGATCCTCCTACCTTTGTCTCCCAAATGCTGGAATTAAAGGCATGTGCCACCACGCCTGTCAGTCATTACATATGTAATTTTTATTTTTTTCGAGATAGGATCTTGCTGTAGCCCAGGCTGACCTGGAATTCACTATGTCGTCTCAGGTTGGCCTCAAACTCACAGTGATCCTCCTACCTGTTCTTCCCGAGGGCTGGGATTAAAGGCCTGTGTATGTATGTATTTTAATGCATACACATATTGTAGTTGCTTACTTTTACAAAAGGGACTTCCTTAATATATTGTTCTGTGCCATTTAGTGTTTATTTGAGAGAGAGAGAGAGAATGTGCGCCCCAGGGCCCCTAGCCCCTGCAGACAAACTCCAGATGCATGCACCACTTTATTTTTTATTTTATTTTATTTTATTTTTTTTTCAGAAGCAACTTATGGTTTATTTCTTGCTGTCAGTTTTGAAGGGACGTCTCATCATGGTGGGGCAAGCATGGCAGAGGCAGACAGCCAGGCATCACACACTTCAAAGAGACACAGTCCATTATGAATGGTCAGGCCATCACATCACAGGTAGTTGGAAAGCAGACAGTGCGAGTCAAATGTGGTAAGTGAGGCTGGGCTGTAACACTCCAAGGCCTGCCCCCAGTAAGGCTCTGTCCCCCAAAGACTCCACAATTTTCCCATGCAGCACCATCAAATGGGGATCAAGTATTCAAATGTGAGGCCATGGGGGGACATTTTACATTCAAACCACTAAAATGCCTTCCAATGAAAACCTCAGAATGTTGGAGATTCCGGATCCATGGGATATCTGCCAAGGAAAGCTACAGGCTGCACAGCCAGATGGCTGGAGCTACCCAGACCACTGGGACCCAAATGATTCCAACACAAGCCCCAAATGCCAGATATGGAGCTGTAAGATTTGCTGTGGCATGCACCACTTTATCCATCTGCCCGACCTGGGTATTGGGTCCTTGGGCTTCGCAGGCAAGCGTCTTAACCGCTAAGCCGTCTCTGCAGCCTGTTCTGTGCCGTTTAAACCTCTGTCTCCTAGTGTCCTGCAGACGGCAGAGCGTCCACCACCGTCTTTCAGGACTGTGTGGGTCTCCTCTGAGTGCACAACCACAACAGAAATTCGCCTCCTTTTGTTAAGGGACACTTAGGTTTCCTTCTTAAAAAGCTTCATGTTGTTTCCTTTTTAAAACATATTTATCAGGCTGGAGAGATGGCTTAGCAGCTAAGTGCTTGCCTGTCAAGCCTAAGGACCCCGGTTTGAGGCTCGATTCCCCAGGACCCTCGATAGCCAGATTCGCGTCTGGAGGCCCTTTGCAGTGGCTGGAGGCCTTGGTGTGCCCATTCTCTATCTATCTGCCTCTTTCTCTCTCTGTCACTCTCAAATAAATACAAAAACAAACAAACAAAAACATATTTATTTGAGAAAGAGGGGGGTCGAGAGAGAATGGACACAGCAGGGCCTCCAGCCACTGCAGACGAACTCCAGATGCATGGACCCCCTGTGCATCCGGTTTACATGCGCCCTGGAGGATCGAACTGGGATCCATTGGCTTTGCAGGCGAACACCTTAACCGCTAAACCATTTCTCCAGTCCTTCATGTTATTTTCTTCAGGGTCTTGTTGAGCGCAGTTTCTAGTAAAAGGAGACCCTGAGATCTGGCTGGGAAGGGTGGGTGAGGAGGAGAGCACCAGGATCAGGCCTGGCTTTCATGGGGTGCTCAGACCAATGACCTCTTTTAGAATCAGAAGATACGAGACTCTGTTCCCATTCCTTATCTCCTACCTGGAAAAACGCGTCTTTGCTGTGGGATGGGTGAAGGCTGTGTGTGTGTGTGGCCATGTCTTTGTGGTGGGATGGGTGAAGGTACTGTATTGTGTATGTATTTCCATGTTATCACTGTAGGATGGATGAAGGTTGTGTGTGTGTGTGGCCAGCCTTTGCGTTGGGATGGATGAAGGTAGTGTGTGTGTGTATGTGTGTGTGTGGTCAGTCTGCGGTGGGATGGTGAAGGTAGTGAGTGTGTGGTCAGTGGGCGGTGGATGGTGAAGGTAGTGAGTGTGGTCAGTGGGCGGTGGATGGTGAAGGTAGTGTGTGGTCAGTGTGCGGTGGATGGTGAAGGTAGTGTGTGGTCAGTGTGCGGTGGATGGTGAAGGTAGTGAGTGTGGTCAGTGGGTGGTGGATGGTGAAGGTAGTGAGTGTGGTCAGTGGGCGGTGGATGGTGAAGGTAGTGAGTGTGGTCAGTGGGCGGTGGATGG
This sequence comes from Jaculus jaculus, assembly GCF_020740685.1. Taxonomy (NCBI): domain Eukaryota; kingdom Metazoa; phylum Chordata; class Mammalia; order Rodentia; family Dipodidae; genus Jaculus; species Jaculus jaculus. Next base: position 5,069,513 of record NC_059115.1, on the reverse strand, counting down.
TGAAGGTAGTGTGTGGTCAGTGTGCGGTGCATGGTGAAGGTAGTGAGTGTGGTCAGTGGGCGGTGGATGGTGAAGGTAGTGAGTGTGGTCAGTGGGCGGTGGATGGTGAAGGTAGTGAGTGTGTGGTCAGTGGGCGGTGGATGATGAGGGTAGTGAGTGTGTGGTCAGTGTGCGGTGGGATGGTGACGGTAGTGAGTGTGTGGTCAGTGGACGGTGGATGGTGAAGGTAGGGAGTGTGTGGTCAGTGTGCGGTGGATGGTGAAGGTAGGGAGTGTGTGGTCAGTGTGCGGTGGATGGTGAAGGTAGTGAGTGTGGTCAGTGTGCGGTGGGATGGTGACGGTAGTGAGTGTGTGGTCAGTGGACGGTGGATGGTGAAGGTAGGGAGTGTGTGGTCAGTGTGCGGTGGATGGTGAAGGTAGTGAGTGTGGTCAGTGTGCGGTGGGATGGTGACGGTAGTGAGTGTGTGGTCAGTGTGCGGTGGATGGTGACGGTAGTGAGTGTGTGGTCAGTGTGCGGTGGATGGTGAAGGTAGTGAGTGTGTGGTCAGTGTGCGGTGGATGGTGAAGGTAGGGAGTGTGTGGTCAGTGGGCGGTGGATGGGTGAAGGCAGTGTGGGGTCTGGGCAAGCTCCCCCACCCCGTGAGGAGCGGGAGGGTGGACCGAGCCGCTGTCCCCTCCTCCCGCAGGGTGTCCCGCCTGGCGGCGGAGAAGCGCGAGCTTGAGGCGCAGCTGGGCCGCTCGCGGGAGGAGGCGCTGGCCGGCAGGGCGGCGCGCCAGGAGGCCGAGGCGCTGCGCGGGCTGGTGCGGAGCTTGGAGCTGGAGCTGCGGCAGGAGCGCGGCCTGGGCTCGCGAGGGGTGGCCCGCCGCGGCCAGGACTGCCGCCGCCTGGCCAAGGAGGTGAGGCGGGCGGCGGCGGGGCGGCGGGGGGGGTGGTGTCGGGGGGTGGGTGTCGGGTCCCCGGCGGGGCTGGACCCTGCGGCCTTCTGCCCGCAGCTCGAGGAGGCGAAGGCGTCGGAGCGCAGCCTACGCGCGCGGCTGAAGACGCTGAGCGGCGAGCTGGCGCTGTGCAAGCGGGGGTGAGGCCGCTGGGCCGGAGGGGCGTCTGCAGCGGGCCGGGCAGGGAGCTGGGCGGGGCTCGGGGTCTGGCCTGGGGCGCAGCCGGGGAAAGGGGGGTCTGCGGGCTGCTGTCCGCAGGCCTTGCCTGGCCTGGGTGGAGGGACATTGGGAAGGGCTCCCGCGGAGCTGTGTCCGGCGCAGGTGTCAGTGGGCAGGGCGTGACAAACGGGGTTTGGAGTGGGGAGCTGGACTCGGGGAGCGGCGGCGCATTGGGAAGGGAATATGTGGGAGTTGGGGGTGGGCTTGAGGGTTCAGAGCAGCGCAGTTGGCACCAACACTGGGGTTTTCCTGGCCAGTAGGAAACTAACAGCGGGTCCTGTGCCCGCAGGAGACGGGCGCTGCCAATGGGCCCGGCCCCGGCCCGGGAAGACCGGGCTTCGTCGTCCCGCGAGCGCTCCACGTCTCGTGGCCGCGGTGCCACCCGATCCTCGTCGCGGGAGAGCGGCCGTGGGGTCCGGGGCCGAGGCCGACCCGCCCGTCCGTCACCCTCGCCCTCAGGTCTGTGCCCTTCTGCCCTGCCTTGGATGCGGAACAAGCTCGCCTGGGAGGCCGGGTGGTGACCCCAGCCTCCTCCCCACACTGTCCTAGGTGGCCGCGCACCCCGTTTCGATCCTACAGCCTTTGTGAAAGCCAAGGAGAAGAAGCAGAGAGAGATCAGGGTGAAGTCAGTGCCTCTCCCCTGCCCTCACCCCTGCTGGGTACCTGGTCCCTCTCCGTGCCAGCCTGTCTCCCTGTCACTTGACCCCAATCTGGTTTCTTCCCTTCAGGCCTTGTTCCTCCCTCTGCCCATCTCTGCCCCCCCATCCTCCCGCCCATCCCTGGCCCTCCTCCCGCCCCCGCCCCTCACCTGCTGTGCTGGTCTCTCCATCCCCGTGGGCTGTGTCCCCAGTGACCCCCGGTGGGTCACCACGGGGCGGGCTCCTCCGTTTCCCAGGCAGCAGCAGCAGCGCCACCGGTTGGGCAGTGGAGGAAGCGGGGACGGCCCTTCCGTCTCCTGGTCTCGGCAGACCCGGCCTCCAGCCGCTGTGACCGGCCGAGGGGACGCCGCGAGCGGCTCCCGGCACCGCAGCTCCTCGGGTAAGCGGGGCGGGCGGGCGGCGCGGGGGGCGGGCGGCGGGCGGCGGCGCTCACTCGCCGTCTCCCCCAGTGGACAGCTTCCGCAGCCGCTGCTCGTCGGCCAGCTCCTGCAGCGAGTTCGAGGACTTCTCCGAGTCGCTGTCCAGAGGGTAAACGTGGACCGCGGGAAGGGCCGTCTCGGAAGGGTGCCGTGGAGACCGGAACCGCCCCTTGGAGGGGCGACTAGAGGACAGAGGCCGAGGGTCTCTACCCGAGCCAGGCCAGTGGGAGGCACAAAGACCCCTCCTGTGCTCTCTCCGCAGCCCCCGCCGCGGCCGCGGGAAGCCGCCCAGCCCCTCGCCCTGGAGCGGGTCCAGCCCGGTGAGTGTCTCCCACGCCTGGAGGAGCCACGGCCAGCTGGGCGGCGATTCTGTCCGGGGGGCAGGTTCGAGTCTGCAGTGACTCCGGGAGGGAGGCGGGCGTCCCAGGCCACAGGTCTGTGCCCAGGCAGGAACGCGGGCGGGGGGGGGGGGCAGTTTGCGGTTGAAGGCTGACCCCTCGAATTACCAGCTCTTCAGAACCGGTCCCCGCCCCGCCCGTCCTACCGCAGGGGCGAGCAGCCCATTCACTCTGACCTGCCAGGGCTCTTCACTCCAGCACCCCTCTTTTAACCCCCCAGAAATCCACTCCCCAGGAACGCCCCAGTCATCAGAGGCGCCTGGCCAGTTCTGGAGGCTGGGTCCCTATGAAAGGTGAGTTTGGGGTCCTCCCCGGTTGATAGCGAATTGGCTGGGGGCTCCTTCCGCTTCTGCCTCCTCACCGCCCCCCCTCGCCTCCCCCTGGCTCCCAGAGTGCAGCTCCGACTACCGGGGCGCCGACATGGCCGACATAGACGCCCGCCTGAAGGCCTTGCAGGAGTACATGAACCGCCTGGACACGCAGTCGTGACCTCGGAGAGGTGGCACCTCCACTTGTGGGTGTGGTGGGGGCAGGACCCCACCCATGCCCAGCTCCTCGGGCTCCTGAGGTCCCTCAGGTGTATGCATTTTGTAAATAAACATGTTTATTCTTGGGACCCTCAGCTTATGACTGAAGAGTGGGGGTGAAGGGGAGAAACGAGATGGGACATAATTAGGACCGGTGGCATTTCTGGCTGAGGTGGTCCTGGGAAAACTCCCACATGCCAGTGGAAGGGGGAGGGGCACTGAGGGAGCTGTGGGGTACGGAATGCATGTCTCGCAGCATGGCCCATTGCCCGGGAGGACCCCTGAGCTACTGTGGGTGACATCCGGCCAGCGTGGTGCTGATTCCCGGGCTCTGACCTGAGACCTCTGGGTTCTGAGCTGTGATGTTGCCCCTGAGCTGGGACCTCTGGGGTCTTGGTTCAGGGTCAGGGCCTCTGGGTTATTCCCAGCAGCAAGGATGGAGGCCAGGAGGAGTGGGCGCTGGGGTCCTGTGGGGGAGGGGAGCTAAGGGTGGGCAGTAGTTAGGGCTGCACCTTTATTGGAGGACCGGGTAGCAGGAGGGAGGACGGTTGGGGCGGAGGCGGAGGCGGGAACCATTTCTGGAGCCATATCGCGGCGTTGCGTTGCCGAGCCTCACTCGCGGTAGTGCGGCCAACTCTGAATGGCTTCGTAGAGCTGGTCTCCTGGGGAGAGCGTCTGCTGCACGTCGCGGTGTCCCTTCACCTCATACTTGGGTCTCAGGAACCCCCGAGCCACGCCACAGTCCAGCAGGTTCAAGGCAGCCTGGAGGGCGCGTTTTGGAGGCACCCTCTCTGTGGGAGGGGGCACACGCAGAAGTTAGACTGGGGCCTCCCCAGAGGGCACAGCTAGTGAGGTAGGGTGGCGGGTAAACAGAGCTTCTAGCAGGTCTTAACCATCCTGTGTCCCAGTTCCCTGGACATTTGTGGTGAGAAAGTCAGGGTTCCTGATTCCGTAGGCCGTGTGGGAGGTGAAGCTGGAAGGGCGCCCGGCACGGGGAAGCCTTCAGCCAGAGCTGGTTGTCTGAATTGCCTGGCCCTGGCCCTGGCCCTCCTACCTCCATTAATGAGGTGACATCTAGATGGCGCTTCCTGTGTGTCAAAGAGCACTTTTTGAGACAGGTGCTCACTATGGAGCTGAAGTTGGCCTTGAACTCACTATGTGGTCCAGCCTGGGTTTGAACTCAGGGTTCTCTTGCCTCCACCTGGTGAGTGCTGAGATTACAGCTGGCACCAGGCACCATCCTGCCTTTCTTTTGTTTGTTATTTTGGTTTTCTTTTTTCAAGGTAGAGTTTCAATCTAGCCCAGGCTGATCTGCAATTCACTATGTAGTTCAGGCCAGCCTCAAATTCACAGCAATCCTCCAACCTCTGCCTCCAAAGTGCAGGAATTAAAGGCGTGTGTCACCATGCTGGGCTTTTTTTTTTTTTTTTTTTTTTTTTTTTTTTTGTGGTAGGGTCTCACTCCAGCTTAGGCTGGACCTGGAATTCACTATGTAGTCTCATGGTGGTCTCAAACTCAGGACAATCCACCTACCTTTGCCTCTTGAGTGCTGGAATTACACCATACCTGACTTTTTAAACAAATTTTTTGCTATTTTAATGAGAATGCGTGAGAGAGAGATGGGGGGAGAGAGAGAGTGGCCTGCCAGGGCCTCAGCCACTACAGTTGAACTCCAGATGCTCCTAGTGGGCATGTGGGCATGTAAGACCATGCGTTTGGCTTATGTGGGGTCAAACATGGGTCCTTAGGCTTTGCAGGCAAGTGCCTTAAACACAAAGACCCTGGCTTGCTTTTTTTTTTTTTTTTTTGCTGTTTTGAAGTGGGGTCTTGCTCTAGCTGACCTGGAATTCACTGTGTAATCTCAGGGTGGCCTTGAACTCATGGTGATCCTCCTACCTCTGCCTCCCCAGTGCTGGGATTAAAGGCGTACGTCACCATGCCCGGGTTTTTTGTTTGTTTTTTTTTTTTTAATTTTTTTTTTTTAATTTATTTGAGAGTGACAGACACAGAGAGAAGGACAGATAGAGGGAGAGAGAGAGAATGGGCGCGCCAGGGCTTCCAGCCTCTGCAAACGAACTCCAGACGCGTGCGCCCCCTTGTGCATCTGGCTAACGTGGGACCTGGGGAACCGAGCCTCGAACCGGGGTCCTTAGGCTTCACAGGCAAGCGCTTAACCGCTAAGCCATCTCTCCAGCCCCTGTTTGTTTTGTTTTTGAGTTGGGCTCTTACTCTAGCACAGGCTGCTGTGGGATTTACTCTGTAGTTCCAGGCTGGCCTTGAAATCAGGAGGATCCTCCTGCCTGTGCCTCCCAAGTCTCTTTTTTTTTTTTTTTCCTTTTAAGCAGGGTCTCAACTCTAGCTCAGGCCATCCTCACTTTGTAGCCCAACCTGGCCTTGAACTCTTGGTGATCGTCCTGTTTTAGCCTTCCAAGAGTACTGGGATTAAAGGCATGCGCCACCACACCCAGCAAAGTTACTATAGATCAACTGGGGATCGAACACTGCTTCCCTCCCATCAGCTCCTGGACATTCAGCACTCACCCATGTAGTTGCCCATGAAGGTGATGCCAATAGATATGGGGTTCCAGGTGGGACCTGTGTGGGCACCCTTGATGTTCCAGCCACGACCTTCATACACATTCCCGTCCTCTCCAATCAGGAAGCTGTTTGGAGGGGGCAGGGTTTGATGAGAACAGGTGGTCTTCCCAGTGAGGACCCCTCCCCCCAAAACTCAGCAGTGCTCCTTTCCTGCCATTGCAGGTAGAGTTTCCCCACATCTCTTCTTCCTTCATTCCCCACAATTCATAACATTTACTGTCCCTGGCACGTTCCTAGCACACCTCTGTGCCTACCTTTTTCTCCTTTTTCTGGCAGCAGGAGAGCCACTGCCACCCCTGTCTTACACAAAATCAGAGGGGGTGGAGTCAGTCCCCAAGGTTGCACAGCAGTCCCACCCCTGGTTCCCTTCTGTCTCCCTCCCTTCCTTCCTCTCTCCCTCTCTCTCATGTGCTCCCACAAACAGTCGTCCTCCCCAGTGCTGAGATGCAGACAGTCCAGTCCCCAGAGCCCCCTCCCTGGCCCTCAGAAGTCCGCCCTTGCTCCTCTGCCTCTGGCCCATGGAGGCCTCTCAGGATCCAGGACTCGAGGATGTGAGTGAGTTCCTTCCATCCACTTCACTCCAACACGTTTTTGACTGAATGCATCTCCCTGGGCACCTTGGAGTTACACTGGGGTGGGGTGGGGTGGGGTGGGGTGGGGATCTCACCCCCTGCCCCCCATGACACACAGAATCCTGGAACTTCTTAAGCCAGCTCACTGCCCGCCTTGAGGCCTGGCAGTTGTTTGGGGAAGAAGCATCAGGCAGGTGACTTTCCTGCTACATTCCTGGCAGCTGGCCCAGGTCGGGGGGGGGGGGGGGGGGGGGGGGGAGGGGCTTCCTGTGTTTTTCACCTTGCAGGCATCTAAACCTCGGCCAACCTGGCCAGGTGGGGACAGTCAAGAGCTCAAAGGACAGGCAAGGAAACTGAGGCTTGGAGCAAAAATAAGAAGGGCACACCCAGAATATTGGACCCTGAACCCCACAGTGTGAGAGCAAACAGGTCTGCTACTTCCTAAGGCCATTTAGAGCAGATGCTGTGGGCCTGGGCTTAGGACTGGAGCTCCTGACCCCTTGCATCTGACCTTGAAGTTGGAGCCTTTGAATAATAAGATCTTGAGCAGGAAGGGCCAGGGACATCCTTGAGGTTTCTGTCAGTGGGGATTGACAGTACAGACTGGCGAGGCCTGGGGCCTCCATTTCCAGTAAATTGTGCAGGTTGCTTACCTTGGCCCGGAGAACACACAGAGCTCCTATGTCCCCACTGTCTTTGAACAGAGGCCCGTGTGAGGGACTCTGTGACTCTGAACAAGGGACCTGTCCTGCCCTCATTCCCTGTGGTTAGTTCACTGCAGCCAGAGGGTGAGTCTCCAAGAACCCGAGCCAGCCTGTGCCCTCACAGCCTAGAACCTTCTGTGGGTCCCATCTTACCACGAGGTACTCCCGGCTGGCCCTGCGGTCATTCACACTGCTGCCCCAGTTCTGTCCAGCGGCCCCATCTGTCAGACTCGCTCCTGGCATTCGCCCTGTGGGGTCTCCTACTGCAGTCTGTCCCCCCCCCACCCCCGCCGAGTCACCTCAAAGTCGCAGCCTCCAGGAGGCCTTCCCTCACCTTAAGGGCCTGACTTCTGAGGGTTACCCTCAATCACCTGCAACCCCACCCCCAACCCCGCTCCTGTTAAGACAGGTTTTTTTTGTTTTTGTTTTTGTTTTGGTTTTTCGAGGTAGGGTCTCACTATGGTCCAGGCTGACCTGGAATTTACTATGTAATTTCAGGATGGCCTGGAACTCACAGCAGTCCTCCTACCTCTGCTTCCCAAGGGCTGGGATTAAAGGCGTGCACCACGACGCCCGGCAAGACTTTTTTTTTTTTTAAGAAGAATTATTTATTAGAGGAGGAGGAAAGGAGAGGATGGGCGTGCCAGGTCCTCCAGCCACTGCAAACAAACTCAGACGCATGTGCCACCATGTGCATCTGGTTTATGTGGGACCTGGAGAATCGAAACTGGGTCCTTAGGCTTTGCAGATAAGAGCCTTAACTACTAAAGCCATCTCTCTAGCCATTTAAGACAGGGTTTTGCTCTAAGCTCAGCCTGGCCTCAGCCTGTAACCTCTGTTGGGGTTACACAGGTGAGCCAGTATGCATGACTCCATCCTGCCTCCGTCATCCATCTAAACTCCCCTCCAAATCTGCCTCTGCCGCTGCTTGCTGCTGGTCTTTGAGCACATAGGGCTGGAGTGGCAGTTTCCAGCAGTGTCCCCAGTCCTGGCACCTAGTAGGTGCCTGGTGGCAATGGCAATGACCCATGCATTTTTTTTGGGGGGGCTCCTATGCCATGCTAGGCAGTATCATAGATCTGAACGGTGTGGGGGGGGGGCGGTTATAATCCCATCGCCCTGTGCCGAGGAGGAGTGGACAGGACCCGTCCATGCTGTCTCGGGCAGCAGTGCACCCGTTGCTCAGGTGGGGACCTGGAGGTGGGCTCAGTCAAGTCTGGCTCCATCCTGACAAGGCAACCCCCTAAAGCCTGTTACCCTAGGAAAAGACCCAATCTAAGGAGGTGGAGGATGTTCCCCACCCCACCAGGAGAGTTAGGACGAGCCGCAGGGGACTGGAGGGATGGCTTAGCAGTTAAAGCGTTTGTCTGCAAGGGCAAAGGACCTAGGTTCGATTCCCACGTAAGCCAGATGCACAAGGGGGCGCATGCATTCGTTTGCAGTGGCTGGAGCCCTGGCACGCCCATTCTCTTTTTCCCTCTTTCTCTCTTGTCAAATAAATAATAATAAAAGAATACCTTCATTCTCCCCCACCAAGAAAACGAGCCGCCCCCCGCCCCGCCCCCCCCCCACTCACTTGTAGCCCACGTCGCACCAGCCCAGCGTCTGCTGGTGGTAGTGCTGCACGATGCGGGCCTGCTGCTGGCAGGAGGCCGGGCTGTGGCAGGGGCTGCCCGCCGTGTGCGAGACCACCACGTAGCGGAGCGGGTGCTGGAGGCGCTGCGAGCACCCGGGCGCCCGCGCCTGCCACGCGCTGCGGGCCACGACGGGGCTGCAGCACGCGCCCAGCCCGAGCAGGGCCAGAAGCGCGCCGGCCGCCGCGGCCAAGGAGGTGGACATGCCGGGTGGGGGTGCGCCGCGCCCCACCCCGGGCCTGCGGACTTTTCTCTGCGGGGACCGGAGGGACGGAGGGGCCCTCGGGTTTGCTTCAGCCCCGGGCCCGGCTTCCTGCTGCCTCCTCTGCAGGGCAAAGGCGGGAACAGGACGTGGTGCGGGTTGTGGTTGGAGCTTGGGTTAGGCGGGGAGCCGAGGTCAGGAAAGGGGCACGCCCGATTCTTGCCAACCTTTCTCTCCTCTCAGTGGGACACGGTGTCATCTTCCAGGAAGTTGCACAGGAGGGAGAGGCCCCGGTCTTAGCACATATCCTCCTTCCCTTAGTCTCAGGAAGAGTCCTTTATGGGGGAATATATATACATAAACACACACACACACACACACACACACACACGCACGTGTAAATTTTGAAGCAGAGAGAGAATGGGCGTGCCAAGACCTCCAGCCACAGCAAACGAACTCTAGATGCATGCGCCCCCTTGTACATCTGGCTAACGTGGGTCCTGGAACATCGAACCTTGATCCCTTGGTTTTGCAGGCAAACATCTTAACTTCTAAGCCATCTCTCCAGCCCGTGTTTACAAACCTTTTTTTTTTTTTTTTTTTGAGGTAGGGTCTTACTTTAGCCCGGGTTCACCTGGAATTCACTCTGTAATCTCAGGCTGGCCTCAAACTCACAGCGATCCTCCTAGCTCTGCCTCCTAAGCCCTGAGATTAAAGGCGTGTGCCACCACGCCCACCTACAAAACTTTTAACAGGACAGTCTTGATAGTTTTTTTGTACCTGCAAATGAACATTTATGAGTTCAACAACCGTTTCATTGTATGTTTACCCATTAATCTTACGGGCAGATTTAACTAATTTACTGATAGCTAAGGATGTCTCTTACCATTTCAAAACACCAGTATTTCAGCTTGCTTGTGGAAGCACGGTTACCTCCATGTTCACTTTCTTGAATGCTAGTGATGATGCGTGTCTAGGTGACTGCAGCTGACACACTCGGGAAGGAAGTCTTGGCATTGCTGTAGCATTTAATTCAGATGTAAAATTGTAACATATCCCCTCAGAACATACTGCGGACTTATTTGGTACTAATTCACTGTAGGTAGGCACCTCATATAAGATAAATAAAAACAGACAAAGTCACTGCCTTTGAAAAAGAAAAAGACACTGGGCATGGTGGCACACATCTGTAATCCCAGCACTTGAGAGACAGAGGTAGGAGAATTGCTGTGAGTTCAAGGCCACCCTGAGAATACATAGTGAATTCCAGGTCAGCCTGGTCTAGAGTGAGACCCTACCTTGAAAAGGAAAAAAAAAAAAAGACAGGAAAGGGCACTTTGTCAGCAAGGAAGGCAGAATATATTGCACAGCTGCAAAGATGTCGCAGCCTAATTCTTAAAACGCAGCCAGACAGCGTGATGTAGGCCTGTAAACCTGCCACTTAGGAGGTGGAGGCGGGAGAAGCAAGGAGCTCAAGGGCCATCCTGGGATACATAATGAGTTCTAGGAAGGTGGAGGAGGGTTTGGGGGTGTAGCTTACACTTTGATTAATTACTCCTTCAAAACTGAGTCAGGTTCTGGGTGTGGTGGCTCAGCCGGGCACCCTGGGGGACAGCCTGAGGCTGGAGGTCTGTCTGTGCTGGGCTGGAGTGAGGGCTGAGCGCTGCGCACACAGGCTCCTGCGCTGCCTGGGACTCCTGAGTGGACCACTGACCTGCCCAGTGGTTGCCGCAGCTGTCACCACAGCGTGCAAGAGAGCTGGGCTTCCGCTCCTCCCTCCGTGGGACCGTTTGGTGCCCACTGACCGTATACACCAGAGGCGCCGTTGCTGGGGGTACCAGCCTGGTGTCCTTGCCTCTGGCTGTGGGAATTGTCTCAACCTGGACGTTCAACCACTTGAATGAGGAAAAGTTCTGACACTTTAGCAGGTTTATTATTATTAATTTTTATTTATTATGTATATTTATTATTTTATGTTATATATTATTTATATATAAATAATAATGTTTATTATTTGCAAAGAAAGAATGACTGAAGATGGATGGGCATGCCCGGGTCTCCACCTGCTACAAAGGAACTCCAGATAGTTGTGCCACCCTGTGCATCTGGCTTTATGCTGGTACTGGAATCGAACCTGAGTTGTTAGGCTCTGCAGGCAAGCACCTTACTTTGAGCCATCTCTCCAGCCCAGGTATTGACATAATTGTTCTTCTTTCTCTCTCAGCTGCAAGTCCCTGCCACTGGCTGTCGGGTTCTCAGGGCCACCAGAAGCCAGAACTCCACGGGTGTCCTCTGCTTGCTGAGACCAGGGCCACCCCACCGCCCAGTGTGTGTCCTCTGGAAACCTGATGTCACATGACCTGTGCACAGGAGAGCGTGGCAAGCTCAGAGCTCTGAAGACCCAGGGCAGCGGGGACAGGAGGAAGGGGGTCACTGCTGAGGCCTGCGCACCCCTGAGAGCGGATCAAGTTTGAACTCCTCCCCTCATGTCAGACTCCTGGCGGCCCTCAGCCCGGAGGTGCAGCGAGCTGAGCCCCTCGGCATCGGGACCGCTGACCAGCCAGAGCAGCTGGTCTCAGGCAGCAGCAGGCAGCGGCCCAGGAGCTGGGGCCACTGGGCAGGTCAATGGCCACTCAGGAGGCCTGGGCAGTCCGGGAGTCAAGGAGCCAGCCGGGCCCATGTTCAGTGCCTTGCTCAGCCCACACCGGCTGGGTTGCGCCTGGAGCCCTAAGTCCACCAGGCTCCCTGGAGTCACAGTGGGGATAAAGGGACTCCCCAAGAGAGCTTTCCCCTCCCAAGAATGTGCTTAGAAGAGAACATTGTTTTCTTACTCTTCCTTAGTAAATAGTCTGTCACTTAAATGCTGAGTGAACAGGGCCATTCTTCAGTGTAGTCAAGCATTTAGAGACAAATAGCTTCTAAAACTTTAAACGTGAGAAAAATATATACTTTGACAATTATATTCTTAGGGAAAGAGTATACTGTACACATATTCATAATCTATTAAGTGTAATCATGGGCTGATTTAAAGTAAGCACACTTGTGGTGGGAGCTGTAGAGAAGGCTTAGTGGTTAAGGCACTTGCTGGCAGAGCCAGAGGACCGAGGTTCGATCCCCCAGTACCTGGGTAAGCCAGCTACACTAGCCGTCCATTGGCTAGAGGCCCTGGCATGCCCGTTTTCTCTCTGTCTACCTGCCTGTTTCTCTAATAAATAAACCAGACAATAAGCACACTAGTCTAGTAGCAGCTGGCTGATGTCACAATGTGCATTGTGAGGTCCCTGAAAGCTCTATGACATATCTGAGATATCTACTCCCCTCAGTGCTGTTTGGGCCAGTGGGAGACTTGGTGATTCACCAGACGCTCACACGTAGCAGTCAGTGCTAGTTTTCGCGAATACTTGACTATGGGAAATTTTTTCAGTTTTGGAGGTGAGTTCACACTGTCTTTGGGTGCTTTCCCTTTAAGTAGACTGGACTGTGTCTTTCAAATACTTTGTTTAAATATTTCTTCTGGCTCACATGGTGATAGTTCCATTTTATACTGTGATTTATTCCTTTATCGTTGTACTTTTATTCACTAAATTACGTGTACATTATTTCTAATACTGTGAAAGGGCTTAAGTGTGTGTATTTTGTGTTAATGAACTAAAAACACTCAGTTGATGAACAAGAATGTAAAGATTCGCTCTTGATTTATACTGATGTGTGATACGTACATAGTTTCAATGACCAATGAGATTGGTTTTCAGATAATTGTGAATATCTGCATGTCTGTACTTGAAGCTTTAATAAAAGAGTTGTTAGTGCTAATCCTGTTGTCACAGGCTCTGTGGCTTGGTTCTCCTGACCAGTCTGAGCTGTCAGAAACTTGAACCCTGCCTGGCCTTTCCTGTCGTTTGACAATGAGCTAAATGTAGAGGCCCTTATATTTGTGAGTAATTAATACACGGAATATAGGGGTTGTCACAGGTACCAGAACTTTTCTTTTCTTTTTTTTTTTTTTTTTTGGTTTTCTGAGGTAGGGTCTCACTGTATCTGCTTCACGTCGAAGGAGAACGGTGCCCAGAGGAGCAGTTTCAGCGTCCTGGCTGACCGCGCCCCAGGAGGCCGTTCGCCTCTGCTGCCAGTTTAGGCGGCGTGTGCGGCGTGCTGGGGGAACCGCTGGGCCTCCGCGCAGACCTGCGTGAGACTGCAGTTTATACCATGCGGGAAAATAAGACAGGACTTACTACTAGGAACTACAGAAACCAGTCATTGATGCTTTAAAATATATTCTATTCATTTATTTGTAAGGGGGAGAGAGAGAGAATGAATGAGCAAACCAGGACCTCTTGACACTGCAAATTCTAGATACATGCGCACTACAGGTACTGGGTATTGAACCCAGGCCATCAGGCTTTGCAAGCAAGAACCTTTAACCCCCAAGCTATCCCTTTAGCCCTAATCATTAATTTTTTTTTTTTTTTTTTTTTTTTTGGTTTTTCGAGGTAGGGTCTCACTCTAGCCAGGCTGACCTGGAATTCACTATGGGGTCTCAGGGTGGCCTCGAACTCATGGCAGTCCTCCTACCTCTGCCCCCCGAGTGCTGTGATTAAAAGCGTGTTCCACCACACCTGGCTTAACTTTGTTGTGTTATACATACATACGTACGTACACACACACACACACACACACACACACACACACACACACACACACACATATATGACGGGCTGGAGGGATGGCTTAGCAGTTAAAAGCATTTGCCTGCAAGGCCCAAGGACCCAGGTTCGATTCCCCCGGGCCCACGTTAACCAGATGCACAAGGTGGCGCATGGTGCAGTTGGTTTGCAGTGGCTGGAGGCCCTGGCGCGGCCATTCTCTCTCTCCCTCTTTCTCTCTGGCAAATAAATAAATAAAATTTAAAAAACAAAAACAAAATACTTCAATGTCTACAGCTGCTTCCGTTGAAAACATTTGAAAGTTTAAAGCATCATAGTAAAAAATAAGTATATAACTGTTTAAGTCCACACTGATGCCTTCATTATTAATAAGCCAATGTATTATTATAGCAGTACCTGTTTAAAAAGAAACAAGAAGACTCAGTGTTTCTGGCATGGTTAACTCATGGAATTGAATCAGGGGCTTAACATTCCTAAAGGATGTTGTTACTGAAACATATCCCACACCAGTTTCTAAACTTGAGAATATTTTTAGTGGCTCTTTTTATTTTTATTTTTTTGCCAGAATATTCATATTATATTTGTATGCTTGTTTTATCCTTATATAAAGAGCAAAGATAATTATGTATTTGTTTGAATGTTTAACTGGAAATATCCATGGATTTGGCTAATTTATATTTACTTTTTTTTTTTTTTTTTTTTTTTTTTTTTGGTTTTTCAAGGTAGGATCTCACTCTAGTTCAGGCTGACCTAGTAGAAATCACTATGTAGTCTCAGGCTGGGCTTGAACTCATGGTGATCCTCCTACCTCTGCCTCCTGAGTGCTGGGATTAAAGGTGTGCACCATCATTCCTGTTTTTTTGTTTTTGTTTTTGTTTTTTTTGGTTTTCTGAGGTAGGGTATCACTCTATCCCAGGCTAACCTGGAATTCACTATGGAGTCCCAGGGTGGCCTCGAACTCATGGCAATCCTCCTACCTCTGCCTCCCAAGTGCTGGGATTGAAGGTGTGCATCACCACACCCGGCCAAAAATATATTTTAATCAAAAGTTTTGAACATTTTTAGAAAATCATTTACAACAGTAATTACAATGAGTCTTTTGTGAGCAGACATGCTTACCACACTCACTTTTACACAGTTGCTCCCTCACTTAACCTATTGGTACTTATAAGCGTAAGCAACAAGCCTTCCAAGGGCAAAGCATGTCATCAGGAATCCATGGTACACAGTTTAATTTTGAGAGGGTTTTTTTAAATTTAATTTTTATTTTTTTGGTTTTTCGAAGTAGGGTCTCACTTTAGCCCAGGCTGACCTGGAATTCACTATGCAGTCTCAGGGTGGCCTTGATCTCATGGCGATCCTCCTTCCTCTGCTTCCCAAGTGCTGGGATTAAAGGCGTGCGCCACCACGCCCGACTGAGGTGTAGTTTTTAGCTATGAAAGCTAAAGGTTACTTTATACTCAAACTGCAAATTCTAGACGCATGTGCCACTCCGGGTACTGGGGGATTGAACCCAGGACATCAGGCTTTGCAAGCAAGAACCTCTAACCACTGATCCATCCTTTCAGCCCCCAATCATTAATTTTTTGTGTTTGTTTGTTTTGGTTTTTTGAGTGGACTTGTAGAAGACTGCAGTGATGATGGTGGAAACACTCAGGAGCTTTGATGGTTTTTTTATTTTATTTTATTTTTTTTAATTTTTATTTACATTTTCCATGATTATAAAATATATCCCATGGTAATTGATGAGGTTTTTATAACTTAAAAATATGTCTTCTCTGCTAAAACAAGAAAAGATGTCCTTTCCCTTTTCCTTTCCTGGACACTTTCTTTTCAGAAGCTGGAGCAGATTTGCACTTGGTGTTTCTGAGGGGGCAGACCTGTGAATTTCTTGCTTACTCTGCTTGCGGGGGGGCGGCCGAAGTGCTGGCGAAGGTGGCCGCGCCCAGGTCGCCCCGCCTCGCGGCCCAGGCAGCCCCCTGCGGCCCTTCTTCCCCGTGGAGGGCGACGAGGTCCCGCACGCGCAGGTGGGCTTCAGGCCCGGGCGCAGCGGCGCGGGAAGGGCGGGGCCGCGGGTCCCAGCGGCGCGGGAAGGGCGGGGCCGCGGGTCCCAGCGAGGCGGGAAGGGCGGGGCCGCGGGTCCCAGCGAGGCGGGAAGGGCGGGGCCGCGGGTCCCAGCGGGTGGGAAGGGCGGGGCCGAGCCGCCTGCAGCGCCCCCCGCCAGGAGCGGCCCTGCGCTCGGACTGGGGGCGGGGCGGAGCTGCAATTAGTTCTACTTTTACTTTTAAAATTGATTTTATATAAATTCCAATTCTTTTTCGCTACATGGGTTTTTAGAAGTTACCTACAATGTTTTAGAATTGTTTACAGTATGCTGATGTAATTTAAGTTCTGACACATTAAATCACCACCTCCTCTAATGGTTATTACAAAATTCCACATTCTCTCTCTCTGTCTCTCAAATAAACAAAATAAGATAAAAAGATTAAAATAGTTACAAAAAAAAGGGGGACTGGGGAAATGGCTTAGCATTTAAAGCGTTTGCTTGCAAAGCCTAAGGATCCAGGTTCGATTCCTTAAGAACCACATGCATCTATGCATGTGGAGTTTGTTTGCAGTGGTTGTAGGTCCTGGCATGCTCATTCTCTTTCTCTCTGTCTCTCCCTCTCTCTCAAATAAATTAAATTAAATTAAATTAAATTAAAAAGATTAAAATAGTTTGAAATTCCAGCAAACTGCATGTATGTTTTCTTTTTTATCTAATACCATTTGTAGTGTCAATGAAACCACTTTGCGAATGCTTTAACAGCTGGATTGTACCTGTCTTGACCATGATTGGGGTTTAATGCCACTGTTGGTTCATCCATCCTCTTTATTTTATTTACTTATTTACTTATTAGTTTTTCAAGGTAGGGTCTCACTCTAGCTCAGGCTGACCTGGAATTCACTATGTAGTCTCAAGGTGGCCTAGAACTCTTGGTGATCCTCCAACCTCTGCCTTCGGAGTGCTGGGATTAAAGGTGTGTGCCCCCATGCCCCGCCCATCCTCTTCCTTCAACAACCTTGGTAGACATCTGAGCAGAGATAATCAAATTACTCTTCATACCACAGCAAACATGAACTTTACCTAGTTGGTGACTACTGAGGAAAATCAGCAGCTTTTCTGTTTAAACCATGGTAAAATGTTTACAATGTTGCCCTTCACTGAGATGGCTTAACAGGTAAGGTGTTTGCTTGCAAAGCCAAAGGATCATGCTTCAATTCTCCAGGACCCACATAAGCCAGATGCACAAGGGGATGCACATGTCTGGAGTTCATTTGCAGTGGCTGGAGGCCCATGTGCACCCATTCTCTCCCCTCCCCTCTGATTTTTTTCTGTCTCTCAAATAAACAAATAAATAAAAATAAAAATAAAAACAAAAATACAATATCAACCTGGGCATGGGGGCACACGCCTTTAAACCCAGCACTTGGGCGGCAGAGGTAGGAGGATCGCCATGAGTTCAAGGCCACTCTGAGACTCCATAGTGAATTCCAGGTCAGCCTGGGCTAGAGTGAGACCCTACCTCGAAAAACCTATTCATAGACATACATACATATCTATATCTATATATCTATATCTATCTATCTATATATATACACACACATACATACATACATATATACACACATATATGTATGCATATATAATATATATACACACATATGTATGTATACACACACACACACACACACACAATATCAGTGTCCTCACTCTGAAATTATTTGTTATTCTATAGCTGAGAAAGAATAGAGAAATATTATTAGAATTTGTGCCTGACATTAGATGCAATTTCCCAGTAAAAGCTTATGTCACCAAGAAGAAAAACTACATACTGAGTGATGCATATAAAATATACATGTTTGGACATGTGGAGGTTGACATAAGATTAACAGATGTCAAGTAGCATCATTTCACTGTTTCAGGAGGGTCTGAAGAAGCAATAGAACACTCCCATCTAATCATGACACTTTGGAAAGGGTTTACCCAAGGGGAGACTGCTTGGATCCCATTGCTTTCAGTTCCTAAGACTTAAAATGTAAAGCATCCTGTTCCTCCTTTCTCTTCAGCTGTCTCTTGGCCTTTGTTTTCCTGTCAAGGAGCAAAGCATGGCTGTTCATCTTCTAGACCCATGGTGTTTAGCCACATAGACTGAACCCCTGGACATTTGTTCTTATGAAGCAAAGAGCCCTGGGTAATCAATGATCACACCAGCAGCTGATGGCTTCTTGTGTCCTTCTAGGAGGCGGTCAGGAGGTGGAGGATGTGGGCCCCTCTGAAACTGATGACATAAATATGGACTTAGAGGAGGTAATGTAGCCTCTACTTTTTCTTTTTTACTATTTTATTTTATTTATTTGACAGAGTAAACAGGAAGAGAAAGAGAGAGAATGGGCACACCAGGGCCTCCAGCCACTGCAAATGAACCCTAGATGCATGCAACCCCTTGTGCATTTGGCTAATGTGGGTCCTGGGGAATCAAACCTGGATCCTTTGCCTTTGCAAGGAAATGCCTTAACTGCTAAGCCATCCCTACAGCCCAGCCTTTACTTTTTCTAAGATAGGAAGATAGTGTTTGTGACTCCTTCAATTTTTTGTGGAGGTCACATATGAACAACAAATTGATTATGTAAGGCCAGGCATGGTGGCACATGCCTTTAATCCCAGCGCTGCGGAGGCAGTGGTAATAGGATGACTGTGAGTTCAAGACCAACCTGAACTAAAGAGTGACGCTATCCTGAGAGTATATAGTGAACTCCAGATCAGCCTGGGCTAGAGTGAAACCCTGCCTGGAAAAACAAACAAAAAAGTGGACAATTCTATCATCTTTTATTTTTTATGTATTTTATATTTACTTATTTATTGGACAGAGAAAGAGGGAGAGGGAGAAAATGGGAGTGCCATGGCCTCCAGCCACTGCAAACAAACTCCAGACACATGTGTCCCCTTGTGCATCTGGCTAACATGGGTGCTTTGGTTTTGCAGGCAAATGCCCTAATGGCTAGGCCATCACTCCAGCCCTCTATCATCTTTTAAAAGGATGTTTGTTATCTCTAAGTGACCTTTCCCAGTTCTTCTAGGGGATGTCATGGTTTGGATATAATTTAAGGGTGTCACCCCAAGGCTCTTGGAGTGGATGCTTCATATGTCCAGTATTGTGGCATTGAGGTGGTGACACATTAAATCACAAGGCACAGTGTATTTAATTGGGACAACCTAAGCACTTTAGAGTGGAGTAATGAGCTCTCACAAGAGCAGGTTGTTACCAAGTTTCTCTGCCATGTTGCCATGTATCTTTGGAACTCTAAATGCAGCCCCAGGAAACAGAGATGTGATCTGGGCTTTGAATCAGCAAATGTACAATAAATACTGCTGAAAGTGCCCAGCTTCACATGACTGCCACCTATGACAGACTGACTTGTGACTTGACCACTCACTCCCATTTTCCACACTTCTGCGAGAACTAAAGACCTGGGTATATGGGGCTGAAGAGATGGCTTATCAGTTAAAGTGTTTGCCTGCAAAGCCACAGGACCCTGGTTCAATTCCCCAGGACCCATGTCAGCCAGATGCACAAGATGGTGCATGTGTCTGGAGTTTGTTTTCAGTGGTTGGAGGCTGTGGCTAGCCCATTCTCTCTCTCTCTCTCAATCTCTCTCATAAATAAATAAAAATAAAATATTATTTTTTAAAAGACATGGATGAAGAGAACTCAGCATGATGTGGCCTCAAAATGTTTCTTCTCCTTTACATTACAGGTGGAATCTCCAAAAAAGAACTTAGGTATGTGTTCTGGAATCACTCACTGAAGACACATTTTAGATAAGCATTGTGAAAAACTGGCTTTCGGGTGTGGTACTGTGATCTGAGTCATGTGCTGGGAATTGGGAGTCCAGTCTGTAATTCAGCTCTATTTTTTTTTTTTTTATGTAGTTTGGGATTTTGGACATCACTGTCTATCTACATGTGTGTGTTTATCTTAGAAAGATATTCCCCTATATACAATCCAATTTTCTCAACTGAAAAAAAAATCACAGTGTATCCTGTACCTGCATTAACTAGTTCCACCCCACAATTGACACGTTTGGTGGATTTATTTCACTGGACACCACCCCACTGATGAACTCAGCAATGGCACAGAGGAAAGTAACCAAGCTCTCTAGCCAGGGGCTGCAACAACCACAGTGTGTACCCACGCGTGTGCTGGGCTAAATGCAATGCTCCTGTGTTACAAACACTGCTTGTCACCCGGGATGGGATGACAGTCCCTGTGTGAGAGCTCCAGCCCCACAGAGTTGGGGAAACATTTACGTTGGTAGAGTGCCAGCCTTGTGTGGGGGAGGCTCTTAGTTCAATCCCCAGGACTGGAAAATAAGGTCTAGCTCTCCCCCTGCATACCTGCAACCCTCCAGCTCACAGAGGCGCTAAACACTATCAAGATTGTCTCAGTGATCCAGACACTGCGATAGCATCTGCGCATAGGGCCACACACATTCACTTGTTCGGATGGTAGAAAAAGCCTACCTGGTTTTGCTCAGTTCACGGGTTCTGAACATCGGAGCCACTCCACAGGAAAACGTGTGTTTGCATGTCACAGTCAGGTTCCTGCCAAGCAGGCCCATTCCTGCAGGAAGCGGTGACGCGCTTTAGCGCATTAGAGAGTCTATTATCACGACTGCGAAGAGCAGCACGATTTAGGGATGGGCTCCACCAAGGTCTGCAATCCCCACGCGCCCCTTACCCAGCTCGGCCATCCTTTTGCGAGGACGCTTGTGAAGTGGAGGTGGGCAGACTGCTCATTGTCTCTCATTGATAGACAGACAGGGTCTATGTGCACTGAGAAGGGCAAGCCCAGGAGGTGATCTGCCCAGTGAATGGACATCATGATTTAAAAAGACGGGTGCATGAGGATGCGCCTGATGCAGCCCTTGGCTATGAGGGCCTTTGTTAAGAGGAGCTGGGCTAGGCTATGGATGGAGCTTGCCAGTATGCACAATACAATCCCTGGTACTTCATGAAATCAGGTATGGTGGGGCACGGCAGTAATCCCCCCCTTGGGAGGAAGAAGCAATAGGATCAGAAATTCAAGGTCATCATCAGCTACATTAGTTTAAGCCCAGCTAGTCCGCTGGACAACATTCAAAAGGATGGAATGTAGCCGGGTGTGGTGATGCACACCTTTAATCCCAGCACTCAGGAGGCAGAGGTAAGGGGGATCACTGTGAGTTCAAGGCCACCGTGAGACTGCGTAGTGAATTCCAGATCAGCCTGGGCTAGAGTGAGACCCTGCCTCAAAAAAAACCCAAAACCAAAACCATCGGGTGATGCCCTTTAATTGCCAATGCTTGGGCCATAGATAGGAGGCTGTAGACGCGAAGCCAACTTTGCCGGGAGGGGAGCAGGGAGGGTCCCCTGGGTGCTAGTGCGGCCACAGCCCTTCTCGGCCAGGCCTAGCCCAGGCTGCACACGGTTGTACAGAACAAATGACCACGGAGAAAGTGGTGGTCACGGACACAGTTCATTCAGTCTCCCCCGTACTTCCCCTTTCGTTCACCTCGAAGCCCTTACCCAGTGCTGGACATTGGAGGGGAAATGTCTTTGTTGAACAACCATCATGTTACAGTCCGTTTCCAGCTGTTAAATCTGAGTCCCGGGAGGAGGCCCCTGCTCTGTTCTCACGTCTGCATGGTTAGCTGGTCGTCAGAAGCCCTCGCTGAGAGGCAGATGACAGTGGGAAGGTAGTGGAGAGGGATGGCCACGCAGCAATGCCAACCAAGTTCCTCTGATGACTTCTGTTGAAGGAAATCTGTCCTGTTTGGATCAGGATTGCAGATGTTTTGTTTCTGTCAGGTAGTCTGGTCACAGTGACATGATAGTACTTAATCCAGTATCCCTGGGTGAAAAGTAGGAGCGACAGGATGGCCCCTTACCTGACTCCCTCCAAGAAGTGGGCGCAGTGTGCCGCCCTGAGCTGTTAACCATCCTGGTGAGATAAGGCACGGAAGTAAACATCTGCTCTCCATCGAGACACCAACGCGTGCCCTGTGGACACAACCCTTCCTGTGTCACGCCTCAGTATCTCCAATAGCCAATTATTTGTTGTTCTACAACTGAGGAAGAATAGACAAATACTAATATTTGTGCCTGGTATTAAACCCGTTTTCCTAATACAAAGTCATGTTACCAAGGAGAGAAAACAACTACATACTGACGGATGAAGGCACAATTTCCATGTTTGGACATGTGGAGGTTGACTTACGATTGGCAGATGTCAAGTAGCATCACTTTGCTGTCTAAGGAGGGTCTCGAGAAGGAATAGAACACTCCCATCTAATCATGACACTTTGGGAAGGGTTTACCCACTCACAGAAGGCTTGCTTCCCACTGCTCTCAGTTGCCAAGACTTAAAATGTAAAACAACCTGTTTCTGTCTTCTCTTTGGCTGTCTCATGGCCTTTGTTTTCCTGTCAACGAGCCAAGCTCGGTTGTTCACCTTCTGCCCTCATTTCTTTGAGCCCTAGGGATATAATAATCATGCCATTAGTGGACAGTTTCTTGTGTCCTTCCAGGAGATCAGGAGGAGGAGGATTCATCCTCATCCTCTGAGGATGAGGCGGAGCCAACTCCCATGAAGGTAAGGTAGCATCTCCTTTTCCTAAGACAGAACGGTGCTTTCAAGCCAGGCACGGGGGTGCATGTCTTTATTCTCAGCACTTGGGATGCAGCAGTAAGAGGATCGCTGTGAGTCTGAGGCCACCCTGAGATGACACAGTGAATTACAGATCAGCCTGGGCTACAGCAAGATCCTACCTCAAAAAACAAACAAAGTTGATTTCATGATTTCTTGAGACTTTGTAGACATAACATACAAACAATAAAATAGGTTTTAGAGTGTCTGCCAAGTAGAGGAGGAAATGGAACTTAACCAAACCATCCCTGATTTCAAAGTGGCATTAAAAAAAAATGCCAGTGCAGGTTGCAAACTGCATGCTCAGGTATCTGTTGGTTGGGAGCAAATGGTTCTGTTTAGATTCACAATGTTTGCCAGACGTGGTGGCGCACGCCTTTAATCCCAGCACTTGGGAGGCAGAGGTAGGAGTGTCGCCATGAGTTGGAGGCCACCCTGAGACTACATAGTGAATTCCAAGTCAGCTTGAGCTAGAGTGAGACTCTACTTCAAAAAAAAAAATAAAAATAAAAATAAAAAATAAAAAAAGATTAAGATTGATCATCAACCAAAAGTGGACAATTGGTTTTTTTTCGAGGTAGGGTCTCACTCTGGTCCAGGCTGACTTGGAAATAACTATGTAGCCTCAGGGTGGACTCGAATTCATGGCGATCCTCCTACCTCTGCCTCCTTAGTGCTGGGATTAAAGGTATGTGTCACCACGCCTGGCTCAAAATTGGACAATTTTTGTCATCTATGAAAAGGATGTGTTTTCCCTAAGTGACCTCTCCCATTTCTTCTGGGGGATGTTTGGCTTGAATAGAATTTAAGGGTGTCACCCAAAGGTCCTTGTGGTGATGCTTTATGTGTCCAGTGTTGTGGCACTGAGGTGGTGGTGGCGCATTTCAGTTACAAGGCACAGTGTAGATAATGAGGACATCGTAACCATTAGAACAGAGTAATGAGCTCTCATGAGAGCAGGTGGTTACCAAGTTTCCCTGCCATGTTGCTATGTGCCTTATGAATTCTAAACGCAGCCCCCCGAAGGCTGAGAAGCATGATCTGGGCTTTGAATCCGCAAACGAACAATAAACACTGCTTAAAGCGCCCAGCCTCGTGTGACAGCCACACATAATAGACCAACACAGCCTTTGACTTGACCACTCACTCCCGTTACTCCAAACCTCTGGGAGAACTAAAGACCTGGGTAAAGAGAACTCAGGATAATGTGGCCTCAAAATGTTTCTCCCCTTTACATTACAGGCGGAGCATAAAAACAGAAGAGTTTGTATGTATCTGGAATCACTTACTAAAGACCCACTTTAGATAAGCATTGTAGAAATTCTGGCTTTTCTGCTGTAGTGCTGTGATCTGAGTCCTGTGCTGGGAATTGGGAGTTCAGGCCCTAAATTCTACTGTTTCTTATTTCGTTCAGCGTTTGGGGCATCCGTGTCTATCTATATGTGTGTATTTATCTGAGGGAGGTATTTCCTGGTGTACAATCCAATTTTCTCAATTGAAAAACATCACAGTATATCCTGTATCTGGATTACTTAGTTCCAGTCCCAAGACAGACACACTGGGTAGATGTAATTTCTTGGACACCACCCACAGATGAACTCAGCAATGGCACAGAGGAAAGTAACCAAGCTCTCTAGCCATGGGCTGCAACCACAGTGTGTACCCACGCGTGTGCAGGCTAAACGCAACACTCCTGTGTTACAAACGTTGCTTGTCACCCGGGATGGGATGACAGTCCCTGTGTGAGAGCTCCAGCCCCACAGAGTTGGGGAAACATTTACGTTGGTAGGGTGCCAGCCTTGTGTGCGGGAGGCTCTTAGTTCAATCCCCAGGACTGGAAAATAAGGTCTAGCTCTCCCCCTGCATACCTGCAACCCTCCAGCTCACAGAGGCGCTAAACACTATCAAGATTGTCTCAGTGATCCAGACACTGCGATAGCATCTGCGCATCTGTCTGCAGACTTTCACATGCTGTATGATGCAAAGAGCCTGGCTGTGTGAGATGACTATGTTGAAAGTTTGTAATGAGATCACATGCTTAAGCTCAGAATAATTACTCATTTCCCTCTGTTTTCTTGCCATTAAGCTAACCTGTTTTATTGATGCATTTCCAGTGTCTTCTCATGACAAAACATTCCAGGATCAGAAAATCAAAACTTTCTTGAAAAATACAAAAGTTCAACCACAAACGTGCTGTGTAAAACCTGTAACAGGTAACGTCATAGGCTGACTGTGCAGTTTTAATAATTTGGTTAAGTTGTGGACAGTGACTGTATGTATAGCATATCGCATAGGTAAAATGATGAAGAGGTGTAGTCATACTTTTTGGGAGATGGCAGTTCATGTTATGGTAGCACTCTAGTCCAGGCTGACCTGAAATTCATTCTGTAATCTCAGGGTGGCCTCAAAATCACAGTGATCTTCTACCTCTGTCTCCCAAGTATTGGGATTAGAGGCGTGCGCCACCACGCCTGGCTTTAGTCATACTTTTTAAGATGTGAAATATTAATTTGTTATGTCAGAGAGTGCCAACCACAGAATTGAAAAATGCATTTAAACTCAGAATTTTTTTTACCCCATCACTTCGGAAGCTGGGGTCAGAGCATGCCTATGACTTCAAGGCAAGACTGGGCTACAGACACAATTCCAGGCCATCCCTAGTCAGAGTGAAACTGCTCAAGGAAAATAGTAAACTTGGGATTTCGTTCTATGTGAAGCTAATAATTTTCTATAATATAGACTCATCTAATATCTATTCAACATATTTCCACAATTGTTGAACAAATCAGACCACCCTGAAACTGATGTCTTATGTTTATTTTAGTGTGTATGTATGTTTGCATATATTATATACATATAAATCATATATATATATGCATACATCTATATTTATATATACACAAATATATGTGTACATAGAAAGATGATAGATAGACAGATAGATATTGTTTGCAGGCAGGGTCTTAGTGTAGTTCATTGTGACATGGAGCTCACTGTACCCTCAGGATGGCCTTGAACTTGTGGAGATCTCCTCAGCTTCTCTAGTGCTGGTATTTAAGGTCTGCACCACAACAGGTGGCATGAATATATTTTAAAAATATTATTTACTTATTTATTTGCAAGCATAGAGAGACAGTTGAGAGAGAAAGAGAGAGAGAATGAATCAGCATCAGCATTCCAGGGCTACAAGCGACTGTCACCCCCCCCCCCAAAAAAAAACCCACTCCAGACACATGTGCTAATTCATTTTACTTTTTAAAATTTTTATTTATTTATTTGAGAGCAACAGACAGAGAGTGAGAGAGGCAGAGAGAGAGAGAGAGAGAGAGAGAGAGAGAGAGAGAGAGAGAATGGACGTGCCAGGGCCTCCAGCCACTGTGAATGAACTCCAGATGCATACGCCCCCTTGTGCATCTGGCTAACATAGATCCTAGGGAATCAAGCCTCAAATTAGGGTCCTGGACTGGAGAGATGGCTTAGCAGTTAAGCACTTAGCTGTGAAGCCTAAGGACTCCCGTTTGAGGCTCGATTCCCCAGGACCCATATTAGCCAGATGCAGAAGGGGGCACACGCATCTGGAGTTTGTTTTCAGTGGCTAGAGGCCCTGACACGCCCATTCCCCCCCCCCTGCCTCTTTTTCTCTCTGTCTGTCATTCTCAAATTAATAAATAAAAATAACCTAAAAAATATTTTTAAAACTGGGGTCCTTCAGGTTCACAGGCAAGCGCTTAACCACTAAGCCATTTCTCCAGACCTCATCTTACTTCTTTCTTTCTTTATTTATTTATTTATTTATTTGAGAGCAACAGACAGAGAACGAGGCAGAGAGAGAGAGAGAGAGAGAGAGAGAGAGAGAGAGAGAGAGAGAGAATGGGCGCGCCAGGGCTACCAGCCACTGCAAACGAACTCCAGACGCGTGCGCCCCCTTGTGCATCTGGCTAACGTGGGACCTGGGGAACCGAGCCTCGAACCGGGGTCCTTAGGCTTCACAGGCAAGCGCTTAACCGCTAAACCATCTCTCCAGCCCCTCATCTTACTTCTTATAGGGAGAAGGGAATTGAAAAAGTGTGCTGGCTTTGGAGCCAAGTGCCTTAACCATTAACCCATCTCTGCAGCTGATGCATGTTTTTTATTTGTGATAATGGAAATCCTGAAACATTATTAACTGAGAGCACTTTAAAATTTTAAAAATCAAATTTATTTATCTTATGGATGCAAAGGGAGTGAGAAATTAATTATTATGCATTTCCTACAGTCTACTACACTATAACATCAGAAATGGCTCTGCACCAATTACATTTCCTGAAAATGACTTCATGTACTAAAAGCAGGATATTCAAATGGCCTTGAAAAAGTAAAAAAAAAAAAAAAAAAAGTCATTAGCCATTTTGATGACTTCCTCAGCATGAAGATAGAATGGGAAAAAGCTTCCATTAAAAAACAGTGTGAGCAGCGATAAGTGGCGCATGCCTTTAATCCCAGCACTCGGGAGGCAGAGGTAGGAGGATCGCCAAGAGTTCAAGGCCACCCTGAGACTACAGAGTGAATTCCAGGTCAGCCTGAGCTAGAGTGAGATCCTACCTCGAAAAGAAAAACAAAACAAAACAAACAAACAAAACAAAACAAAACTGTGCATTCTATGCCATTTCACATCCTTTATTTGTGTGTGTTAAGGACAGGGCATCTTGTAGCCTTAAATCCAGTGTGCCTAAAAGTGACCTCAAACCCTCCTCACCCTTCCTTCCTAGAGGTGACGTGGCAGGTAGGGGCTGCCACATTCAGCTCAGTAGGACTGATTTGTACCATTCACAGTGCCCAGAGCTTTACGGCCCAGGCTTCAATGTGTCAGTCATTCTGGCTTCTTTCTCTTCTTCCCCCGGTAGAAGGGATCATTAGCAGCTCAGAACCATGTGCTCACTATACACCTCAATGACTGTTTAGGTCCACATAGAGAAATTTCCACCAGTGGGATGAAATCACAAGTTACCATCATAATGACATTGCTTCTGCTTCCTTCTAGATCTGGAGCATGAGGAGGATGGGCAAAGTCCAGAAACACTCGTAAGACCTCAGTTCTGTGTCTGTATAGAATTGTAGTTCTTTGTTCAATACATGTGCACTGTGTTTGGACAGATTAAGATCATGAGCTGCTGAGAATTCAGTGGGAACCTCTGACCAGCCTATTGCGGGTTCCCCATGATGACTAATGTTGCCAAATTCAATATCATTAATACATGGAAGGCTTTTCCTCTTCAGTGAATTTCCAACTCATAATACCAGCAGGATACATGAAAGTCCAAGCCGATTTTGTAACTGCAGTCTGCCTTATAGACTATATCTTGGCATCTGCGGTCCATTGTGACATCATTGTTGACCTAAACAAAGTGTGGCACTGCGTGATTTCCTAATGCATCCTAGTAAAGCCAAAAATGATGTGGAGTGTACTGAAGGGATGACCATTGACAATGTTTCTTTTTCTATAGGTGCAGAAGTCCGAGGAGGAGGAGGAGGATCCTGGTACGTACTGGGAAATCCCACATGTACTGAGGAAGCACGTTCCTCTTTCAGTGCAGAGATCTGTGAGTTGGGAGATCCTGGTAGGAAAGAGGAGGGTGAAGGTGTTAATGACATGACCTGATTCTGCCATGAAGGCTGAGTGGAATCAGGTGGAATGCTGAAGTTCTCCTGTGCACCGATCATCTTTCTTCTTCCAAGTGGACAGAGGAAATGACAAGGCTCTGTCAGTTACTGGCAGTATTTAATTAGCTCCTGTACACAGCGACCATCATGACGTCAAAGAAGGACTCTGGGTGGGAATAGAGGGACTGAGTTTCTCCTTTAGTGCTTCATGCTGTGCCCATCATTTCACCTACAAGATGGTAGGGAGCGTATCCAAGTGGAAAGCTGTCATGATATTCATGTGGCCTAAAGTCAGTGTGGGTTTTGTACCATGGAGGTAATTGTGAACCAGGGCAAAGGCAAGGCTGGTGAGAGTGGGTGGGGTTTTTTTGTTTTGTTTTTTGTGGTGCTGATTGCATTGGTGAGCCACTCTCTCTCTCTATTGGCTTTATTCCAGAGTCCTTTCCTTCCGAGTACGTCGCTGTGCGTACCGCACGAAAAAGCATCGATCTCCACTCTGGTAATCCCTCCTATTTACCTGATCCATCATCTGCCCTATTCTTGATTATCTGCTCTGTGCTATCTTTGGCAAAAAACATGCATGTGTTCTGGAGAGTTATACATTGAGAGCTGATGAGTCAGGAACCATAAATATACCCAGAAAGGACCTGTGAAAGCAGCAATGGTTTTCTGCCTAGACAGCAAATGAGACACCACCAATGATCTGATGTACATTGGTGTCATATTTTTATGACAATCATTCCTCCACCTGTTTCCTCTTTGAAAGGTTCTTCCTGTCTGAGACCATGTGAATACACAGAGCAGTTTTTATTGCCTATTCTGACGGTTGTGAATTTGGTCTCTTAGCTTCATGTAGGTTGATTTTGGTCACACTATACTGTAAATCTGACATCAATAATGCTCACCATGCCAGTAAGACACCTCCTTCACTGAGAGTGACACAAACCCCCTGACTGTCCTGATGACAGGGAATCACAAGTGTCTCTCTAGTACTATGTAGGAATGACAAAAGTGACATTAGAGCTGGGTGTGGCACTGAAGGCTAATTATTCAAACACTTGGGATACATAAGTAGGAGGATAACCATGAGTTCAAGGCCACCCTGAGACTACACAGTGAATTCCAGGTCAACTTCTTGTTATAGCAGCATGATAGATTCAAATAGGCTTGAAAATGTCAAGAGGGTCCTTGGCCAGTTGATAACTGTCCCAAGCTCTGCAAAGAATGTGAAAAGGCTTATATTTGAAAACAGTTGCATTCTACACAATTTCAGTTAGCTCCATAGCATATTTTTGGGACATGGCCTTAAATCCAGTGTGCCTAAAAATGGCCTCAAACCCTCTTCACCCTTCCTTCCTAGAGCTGACATGACAGGTAGGGGCTGCCACATTCAGCTCAGTAGGACTGATTTGTACCATTCACAGTGCCCAGAGCTTTCTGGCTGGGGCTTCAAAGTGTCAGTCATTCCGGCTTCTTTCTCCCCTTCCCCCGGTAGAAGGGATCATTAGCAACTCAGTACCACATGCTCAACATGCACATCAATGACTGTATAGGTCCACATGGAGAAATTTCCACCAGCCAGGTGAAATCACAATTACTAAAATAATGACATTGTTTCTGCTTCCTTCTAGACCTCGAGCACGAGGGAAAACATGGCAGTCCATTACCTCTAGAAACACCACAGGTCTGTGTCTGTAGAGAAATGCAATTCTATGTCCGGTACATGTGCATATCTTTGGACAGGTTAAGATCAATACGAGGAAGGACTTTCCTCATCAGTGAATTTCAATCTCACATTCCCAGCAAGATACCAGAGAGTCCAAGCAGACTCCAGAACTGCAGTCAGCCTTATAGACTATATTTTCTCGTCTAAAGTCAAATGTGACAGCATTGCTGACCTATGCAAACTGCCACTGCATGATTTCCTAATGCATCCTAGTTCAGCCAAACACGATGAGGAATGTACTAAGGGATGACCACTCACAATGTTCATTTTTCTCTAGGTGGAGAAGTTCAAGGAGGAGGATGATATTGGTATGTACTGGGAAATCCACATATACTGAGGTGGCATGTTCCTCTTTCTGTGCTGTGATCTCTGAGCTGGGTGGCCCTGGTAGGAAAAAGGAGGGTGAAGGTGGACATGAGATGACCTGATTCAGCCATGAAGGCTGTGTAGGAATCATGTGGAGTCCTGAAGTTCTCCTAGGCGCCGATTATCTTTCCTCTTCCAGATGGACAGAGGAAATGACAAGGCTCTGTCAGTTACTGGCAGTATTTAGTTAGCTCCCTGTACACATTGACCATTGTGACATTAGAAGGAGGAGGACTCTGGGTGGGAATAGAGGAACGGAGTTTCTCCTTTACGGCTTCATGCTGTACCTGTCATTCCACCTACAAGATGATAGGAAGTGTATCCAAGTGGAAAGCTGTCATGATATTCCTGTGGCCTAAAGACAGTGTGTGTTTCATAGCATGGAGTAATGGTGAACCAGGGGAAAAGCAAGGCTGGTATGCTGTGAGGGGTGTGTTTTGTGGGGTGCAAATCGGATTAGTGAGCCACCCTCTCTATTGGCTTTATTTCAGAGTCACCTACTCCCCGTTACGTTCCTGTGCGTGGTGCACGGAATAGCATCGATCTTCACTCAGGTAATCACTTCTGTTACGTGACCCAACATCTGCCATATTCTTAGTTATCTGGTCTGTGTATCTTTTGTAAAAACAATGCATGTGTGATGGAGAGTGATACTTTGATAGCTGATGTGTCAGGGAGCATTGACATACCCCAGACAGAGAGACATCTATGAAAGCTGCAAGTGTTTCCTGTCATTGCCTAGAAACCAAATGAGATATCTCCAATGGTTTGATGTATGTTGGTCTCACAGTTTTATGAGCAATTATTCTACCTGTATCCTCTTAGAAAGTTTCTTCTCCCCTGAGACCATGTGAATACACACAGCAGTTTTTATTGCCTATTGTGACAGATGTGACTTGTGTGTCTTAGCATAATGTAGTTTGCCTTTGGTCACACGTTAAACCTGACTTCAGTGATTCTCGGCATGCCACAAAGGATACCATGTACACTGAGAGAGACACAAACCCCCTGACTGTCGTGATGGCACGGACTCACAATGTGTCTCCAGCAGTATGCAGTAATGACAAAAGTGACAATGGAGCTGGGTGTGGCAATGCAGGACTTTAATTCCAACACTTGGGATGCAGAAATAAGGGGTTCCCCATGAGTCCCAGGCCATCCTCAGAGTATATAGCGAATTCCAGGTCAACCTGGCCTAGGGTGACACCATACCTATAAAATGAAAAACAGAAAATAAAGAAAGTAGGAAAGAAATGAAGAAAGAAAAGGAAGAAAGTTAACGATATTTGGTATTGAACCAGTATTAAATTATTGTACTTTCATGTTTGCAAATCCTGTTCACGTACATTATGGATTTGAACCTGTGGGTAGTAAACAACATTGTATTTCCTAGGTTATGCTTTCACCCTCAGATGAATTTCTGCCAAATTTGACAACCTGTAAAAGGGACTTCATGTTATAGCTGCATGATATGCACAAATGGACTTGAAAATGTCGAGAAGTTCCTTGGCCATTGTGGGAACGTTTCCAATTGGACAAAGATTGAGAAAAGGCTTCCATTAGAAAACACTGTGAATTCTATGCCATTTCACTTTCCTGTTTTGCATCTGTTTGGACCAGGGCCTCCTTAGCTCAGACAGGCTACAAATCCTGTATACCTAAAAGTGGCCTCAAAACCGCTTCACTCTTATTTGTAGAGTGGCATGACAGGTAGGGACTGCCACATACAGCTCAGTAGGACTGATTTATACCACTCACAGTGCCCTGAGCTTTACGGCCCAGGCTTCAAAGTGCCAGTCATTCGGCGTCTTTCTCTCCCTCCCCTGGTAGAAGGGATCATTAGCAGCTCAGTACCACGTGCTCACCATGCATCTCAATGACTGTTTAGGTCCACATAGAGAAATTTCCTCCGGCCTGATGTAATCTCAAGTTGCAATATAATGATATTGCAATATAATGACATTGCTTCTGCTTCCTTCTAGACCTCGAGCACGAGGAAGACCGAACCAGTCCCATCACACTCGTAAGACCACAGTTCTGTGTCTTTATAGAAATGTAGTTCTTTGTCCAGTACATGGGCACTGTCTTTGAGCAGATTAATAACAAGAGCTGGTGAGAATTCAGTGGGAAGCTCTATCCAGCCTATTGTGGGTACCACATGAAAACTTATGGCGCCAAATTCAATATCATTAATACGAGGAACGATTGTCCTCATCAGTGAATTTCCATTTCACATTACCATCAGGAAACCAGAAAGTCCAAGCGGAATCCATAACTGCAGTCAGCCCAATAGTCGGTATCTTCTTGTCTGCGGTCTGTGGCGATAGCATTGGTGACCTATGCAACCTGCCACTGCACGATTTCCTAATGCATCCTAGTTAAGCCAAACATGATAAGGGTCATAGGAGGGATGACCATTCACAAGGTTTCTCTTTCTCTAGGTGGAACAGTTCAAAGAGGAGGAGGACATTGGTATGTACTGGGAAATCCACATATACTGAGGTGGCATGTTCCTCTTTCCGTGCTGAGGTCCCTGAGTTGGGAGTTCCTGGTAGGAAAGTGGAGGGGGAAGGTGATAATGGATGACCTGATTCAGCCATGAAGGCTGTGTAGGAATCATGTGGAGTCCTGAAGTTCTCCTAGGCGCCGATTATCTTTCCTCTTCCAGATGGACAGAGGAAATGACAAGGCTCTGTCAGTTACTGGCAGTATTTAGTTAGCTCCCTGTACACATTGACCATTGTGACATTAGAAGGAGGAGGACTCTGGGTGGGATAGAGGAACGGAGTTTCTCCTTTATGGCTTCATGCTGTACCTGTCATTCCACCTATAAGATGATAGGAAGTGTATCCAAGTGGAAAGCTGTCATGATATTCCTGTGGCCTAAAGACAGTGTTGGTTTCATACCATGGAGTAATTGTGAACCAGGGGAAAAGCAAGGCTGGTATGCTGTGAGGGGTGTGTTTTGTGGGGTGCAGATCGGATTAGTGAGCCACCCTCTCTATTGGCTTTATTTCAGACTCACCTCCTCCCCGTTACGTTCCTGTGCGTGGTGCACGGAATAGCATCGATCTTCACTCAGGTAATCACTTCTGTTACGTGACCCAACATCTGCCATATTCTTAGTTATCTGGTCTGTGTATCTTTTGTAAAAACAATGCATGTGTGATGGAGAGTGATACTTTGATAGCTGATGTGTCAGGGAGCATTGACATACCCCAGACAGAGAGACATCTATGAAAGCTGCAAGTGTTTCCTGTCATTGCCTAGAAACCAAATGAGATATCTCCAATGGTTTGATGTATGTTGGTCTCACAGTTTTATGAGCAATTATTCTACCTGTATCCTCTTAGAAAGTTTCTTCTCCCCTGAGACCATGTGAATGCACACAGCAGTTTTTATTGCCTATTGTGACAGATGTGACTTGTGTGTCTTAGCATAATGTAGTTTGCCTTTGGTCACACGTTAAACCTGACTTCAGTGATTCTCGGCTTGCCACAAAGGATACCATGTACACTGAGAGAGACACAAACCCCCTGACTGTCGTGATGGCACGGACTCACAATGTGTCTCCAGCAGTATGCAGTAATGACAAAAGTGACAATGGAGCTGGGTGTGGCAATGCAGGACTTTAATTCCAACACTTGGGATGCAGAAATAAGGGGTTCCCCATGAGTCCCAGGCCATCCTCAGAGTATATAGCGAATTCCAGGTCAACCTGGCCTAGGGTGACACCATACCTATAAAATGAAAAACAGAAAATAAAGAAAGTAGGAAAGAAATGAAGAAAGAAAAGGAAGAAAGTTAACGATATTTGGTATTGAACCAGTATTAAATTATTGTACTTTCATGTTTGCAAATCCTGTTCACGTACACTATGGATTTGAACCTGTGGGTAGTAAACAACATTGTATTTCCTAGGTTATGCTTTCACCCTCAGATGAATTTCTGCCAAATTTGACAACCTGTAAAAGGGACTTCATGTTATAGCAGCATGATATGCACAAATGGACTTGAAAATGTCGAGAAGTTCCTTGGCCATTGTGGGAACGTTTCCAATTGGACAAAGATTGAGAAAAGGCTTCCATTAGAAAACACCGTGAATTCTATGCCATTTCACTTTCCTGTTTTGCATCTGTTTGGACCAGGGCCTCCTTAGCTCAGACAGGCTACAAATCCTGTATACCTAAAAGTGGCCTCAAAACCGCTTCACTCTTATTTGTAGAGTGGCATGACAGGTAGGGACTGCCACATACAGCTCAGTAGGACTGATTTATACCACTCACAGTGCCCTGAGCTTTACGGCCCAGGCTTCAAAGTGCCGGTCATTCGGCGTCTTTCTCTCCCTCCCCTGGTAGAAGGGATCATTAGCAGCTCAGTACCACGTGCTCACCATGCATCTCAATGACTGTTTAGGTCCACATAGAGAAATTTCCTCCGGCCTGATGTAATCTCAAGTTGCAATATAATGATATTGCAATATAATGACATTGCTTCTGCTTCCTTCTAGACCTCGAGCACGAGGAAGACCGGACCAGTCCCATCACACTCGTAAGACCACAGTTCTGTGTCTTTATAGAAATGTAGTTCTTTGTCCAGTACATGGGCACTGTCTTTGAGCAGATTAATAACAAGAGCTGGTGAGAATTCAGTGGGAAGCTCTATCCAGCCTATTGTGGGTACCACATGAAAACTTATGGCGCCAAATTCAATATCATTAATACGAGGAACGATTGTCCTCATCAGTGAATTTCCATTTCACATTACCATCAGGAAACCAGAAAGTCCAAGCGGAATCCATAACTGCAGTCAGCCCAATAGTCGGTATCTTCTTGTCTGCGGTCTGTGGCGATAGCATTGGTGACCTATGCAACCTGCCACTGCACGATTTCCTAATGCATCCTAGTTAAGCCAAACATGATAAGGGTCATAGGAGGGATGACCATTCACAAGGTTTCTCTTTCTCTAGGTGGAACAGTTCAAAGAGGAGGAGGACATTGGTATGTACTGGGAAATCCACATATACTGAGGTGGCATGTTCCTCTTTCCGTGCTGAGGTCCCTGAGTTGGGAGTTCCTGGTAGGAAAGTGGAGGGGGAAGGTGATAATGGATGACCTGATTCAGCCATGAAGGCTGTGTAGGAATCATGTGGAGTCCTGAAGTTCTCCTAGGCGCCGATTATCTTTCCTCTTCCAGATGGACAGAGGAAATGACAAGGCTCTGTCAGTTACTGGCAGTATTTAGTTAGCTCCCTGTACACATTGACCATTGTGACATTAGAAGGAGGAGGACTCTGGGTGGGATAGAGGAACGGAGTTTCTCCTTTATGGCTTCATGCTGTACCTGTCATTCCACCTATAAGATGATAGGAAGTGTATCCAAGTGGAAAGCTGTCATGATATTCCTGTGGCCTAAAGACAGTGTTGGTTTCATACCATGGAGTAATTGTGAACCAGGGGAAAAGCAAGGCTGGTATGCTGTGAGGGGTGTGTTTTGTGGGGTGCAGATCGGATTAGTGAGCCACCCTCTCTATTGGCTTTATTTCAGACTCACCTCCTCCCCGTTACGTTCCTGTGCGTGGTGCACGGAATAGCATCGATCTTCACTCAGGTAATCACTTCTGTTACGTGACCCAACATCTGCCGTATTCTTAGTTATCTGGTCTGTGTATCTTTTGTAAAAACAATGCATGTGTGATGGAGAGTGATACTTTGATAGCTGATGTGTCAGGGAGCATTGACATACCCCAGACAGAGAGACATCTATGAAAGCTGCAAGTGTTTCCTGTCATTGCCTAGAAACCAAATGAGATATCTCCAATGGTTTGATGTATGTTGGTCTCACAGTTTTATGAGCAATTATTCTACCTGTATCCTCTTAGAAAGTTTCTTCTCCCCTGAGACCATGTGAATGCACACAGCAGTTTTTATTGCCTATTGTGACAGATGTGACTTGTGTGTCTTAGCATAATGTAGTTTGCCTTTGGTCACACGTTAAACCTGACTTCAGTGATTCTCGGCTTGCCACAAAGGTTACCATGTACACTGAGAGAGACACAAACCCCCTGACTGTCGTGATGGCACGGACTCACAATGTGTCTCCAGCAGTATGCAGTAATGACAAAAGTGACAATGGAGCTGGGTGTGGCAATGCAGGACTTTAATTCCAACACTTGGGATGCAGAAATAAGGGGTTCCCCATGAGTCCCAGGCCATCCTCAGAGTATATAGCGAATTCCAGGTCAACCTGGCCTAGGGTGACACCATACCTATAAAATGAAAAACAGAAAATAAAGAAAGTAGGAAAGAAATGAAGAAAGAAAAGGAAGAAAGTTAACGATATTTGGTATTGAACCAGTATTAAATTATTGTACTTTCATGTTTGCAAATCCTGTTCACGTACACTATGGATTTGAACCTGTGGGTAGTAAACAACATTGTATTTCCTAGGTTATGCTTTCACCCTCAGATGAATTTCTGCCAAATTTGACAACCTGTAAAAGGGACTTCATGTTATAGCAGCATGATATGCACAAATGGACTTGAAAATGTCGAGAAGTTCCTTGGCCATTGTGGGAACGTTTCCAATTGGACAAAGATTGAGAAAAGGCTTCCATTAGAAAACACTGTGAATTCTATGCCATTTCACTTTCCTGTTTTGCATCTGTTTGGACCAGGGCCTCCTTAGCTCAGACAGGCTACAAATCCTGTATACCTAAAAGTGGCCTCAAAACCGCTTCACTCTTATTTGTAGAGTGGCATGACAGATAGGGACTGCCACATACAGCTCAGTAGGACTGATTTATACCACTCACAGTGCCCTGAGCTTTACGGCCCAGGCTTCAAAGTGCCAGTCATTCGGCGTCTTTCTCTCCCTCCCCTGGTAGAAGGGATCATTAGCAGCTCAGTACCACGTGCTCACCATGCATCTCAATGACTGTTTAGGTCCACATAGAGAAATTTCCTCCGGCCTGATGTAATCTCAAGTTGCAATATAATGATATTGCAATATAATGACATTGCTTCTGCTTCCTTCTAGACCTCGAGCACGAGGAAGACCGGACCAGTCCCATCACACTCGTAAGACCACAGTTCTGTGTCTTTATAGAAATGTAGTTCTTTGTCCAGTACATGGGCACTGTCTTTGAGCAGATTAATAACAAGAGCTGGTGAGAATTCAGTGGGAAGCTCTATCCAGCCTATTGTGGGTACCACATGAAAACTTATGGCGCCAAATTCAATATCATTAATACGAGGAACGATTGTCCTCATCAGTGAATTTCCATTTCACATTACCATCAGGAAACCAGAAAGTCCAAGCGGAATCCATAACTGCAGTCAGCCCAATAGTCGGTATCTTCTTGTCTGCGGTCTGTGGCGATAGCATTGGTGACCTATGCAACCTGCCACTGCACGATTTCCTAATGCATCCTAGTTAAGCCAAACATGATAAGGGTCATAGGAGGGATGACCATTCACAAGGTTTCTCTTTCTCTAGGTGGAACAGTTCAAAGAGGAGGAGGACATTGGTATGTACTGGGAAATCCACATATACTGAGGTGGCATGTTCCTCTTTCCGTGCTGAGGTCCCTGAGTTGGGAGTTCCTGGTAGGAAAGTGGAGGGGGAAGGTGATAATGGATGACCTGATTCAGCCATGAAGGCTGTGTAGGAATCATGTGGAGTCCTGAAGTTCTCCTAGGCGCCGATTATCTTTCCTCTTCCAGATGGACAGAGGAAATGACAAGGCTCTGTCAGTTACTGGCAGTATTTAGTTAGCTCCCTGTACACATTGACCATTGTGACATTAGAAGGAGGAGGACTCTGGGTGGGATAGAGGAACGGAGTTTCTCCTTTATGGCTTCATGCTGTACCTGTCATTCCACCTATAAGATGATAGGAAGTGTATCCAAGTGGAAAGCTGTCATGATATTCCTGTGGCCTAAAGACAGTGTTGGTTTCATACCATGGAGTAATTGTGAACCAGGGGAAAAGCAAGGCTGGTATGCTGTGAGGGGTGTGTTTTGTGGGGTGCAGATCGGATTAGTGAGCCACCCTCTCTATTGGCTTTATTTCAGACTCACCTCCTCCCCGTTACGTTCCTGTGCGTGGTGCACGGAATAGCATCGATCTTCACTCAGGTAATCACTTCTGTTACGTGACCCAACATCTGCCATATTCTTAGTTATCTGGTCTGTGTATCTTTTGTAAAAACAATGCATGTGTGATGGAGAGTGATACTTTGATAGCTGATGTGTCAGGGAGCATTGACATACCCCAGACAGAGAGACATCTATGAAAGCTGCAAGTGTTTCCTGTCATTGCCTAGAAACCAAATGAGATATCTCCAATGGTTTGATGTATGTTGGTCTCACAGTTTTATGAGCAATTATTCTACCTGTATCCTCTTAGAAAGTTTCTTCTCCCCTGAGACCATGTGAATGCACACAGCAGTTTTTATTGCCTATTGTGACAGATGTGACTTGTGTGTCTTAGCATAATGTAGTTTGCCTTTGGTCACACGTTAAACCTGACTTCAGTGATTCTCGGCTTGCCACAAAGGATACCATGTACACTGAGAGAGACACAAACCCCCTGACTGTCGTGATGGCACGGACTCACAATGTGTCTCCAGCAGTATGCAGTAATGACAAAAGTGACAATGGAGCTGGGTGTGGCAATGCAGGACTTTAATTCCAACACTTGGGATGCAGAAATAAGGGGTTCCCCATGAGTCCCAGGCCATCCTCAGAGTATATAGCGAATTCCAGGTCAACCTGGCCTAGGGTGACACCATACCTATAAAATGAAAAACAGAAAATAAAGAAAGTAGGAAAGAAATGAAGAAAGAAAAGGAAGAAAGTTAACGATATTTGGTATTGAACCAGTATTAAATTATTGTACTTTCATGTTTGCAAATCCTGTTCACGTACACTATGGATTTGAACCTGTGGGTAGTAAACAACATTGTATTTCCTAGGTTATGCTTTCACCCTCAGATGAATTTCTGCCAAATTTGACAACCTGTAAAAGGGACTTCATGTTATAGCAGCATGATATGCACAAATGGACTTGAAAATGTCGAGAAGTTCCTTGGCCATTGTGGGAACGTTTCCAATTGGACAAAGATTGAGAAAAGGCTTCCATTAGAAAACACTGTGAATTCTATGCCATTTCACTTTCCTGTTTTGCATCTGTTTGGACCAGGGCCTCCTTAGCTCAGACAGGCTACAAATCCTGTATACCTAAAAGTGGCCTCAAAACCGCTTCACTCTTATTTGTAGAGTGGCATGACAGATAGGGACTGCCACATACAGCTCAGTAGGACTGATTTATACCACTCACAGTGCCCTGAGCTTTACGGCCCAGGCTTCAAAGTGCCGGTCATTCGGCGTCTTTCTCTCCCTCCCCTGGTAGAAGGGATCATTAGCAGCTCAGTACCACGTGCTCACCATGCATCTCAATGACTGTTTAGGTCCACATAGAGAAATTTCCTCCGGCCTGATGTAATCTCAAGTTGCAATATAATGATATTGCAATATAATGACATTGCTTCTGCTTCCTTCTAGACCTCGAGCACGAGGAAGACCGAACCAGTCCCATCACACTCGTAAGACCACAGTTCTGTGTCTTTATAGAAATGTAGTTCTTTGTCCAGTACATGGGCACTGTCTTTGAGCAGATTAATAACAAGAGCTGGTGAGAATTCAGTGGGAAGCTCTATCCAGCCTATTGTGGGTACCACATGAAAACTTATGGCGCCAAATTCAATATCATTAATACGAGGAACGATTGTCCTCATCAGTGAATTTCCATTTCACATTACCATCAGGAAACCAGAAAGTCCAAGCGGAATCCATAACTGCAGTCAGCCCAATAGTCGGTATCTTCTTGTCTGCGGTCTGTGGCGATAGCATTGGTGACCTATGCAACCTGCCACTGCACGATTTCCTAATGCATCCTAGTTAAGCCAAACATGATAAGGGTCATAGGAGGGATGACCATTCACAAGGTTTCTCTTTCTCTAGGTGGAACAGTTCAAAGAGGAGGAGGACATTGGTATGTACTGGGAAATCCACATATACTGAGGTGGCATGTTCCTCTTTCCGTGCTGAGGTCCCTGAGTTGGGAGTTCCTGGTAGGAAAGTGGAGGGGGAAGGTGATAATGGATGACCTGATTCAGCCATGAAGGCTGTGTAGGAATCATGTGGAGTCCTGAAGTTCTCCTAGGCGCCGATTATCTTTCCTCTTCCAGATGGACAGAGGAAATGACAAGGCTCTGTCAGTTACTGGCAGTATTTAGTTAGCTCCCTGTACACATTGACCATTGTGACATTAGAAGGAGGAGGACTCTGGGTGGGATAGAGGAACGGAGTTTCTCCTTTATGGCTTCATGCTGTACCTGTCATTCCACCTATAAGATGATAGGAAGTGTATCCAAGTGGAAAGCTGTCATGATATTCCTGTGGCCTAAAGACAGTGTTGGTTTCATACCATGGAGTAATTGTGAACCAGGGGAAAAGCAAGGCTGGTATGCTGTGAGGGGTGTGTTTTGTGGGGTGCAGATCGGATTAGTGAGCCACCCTCTCTATTGGCTTTATTTCAGACTCACCTCCTCCCCGTTACGTTCCTGTGCGTGGTGCACGGAATAGCATCGATCTTCACTCAGGTAATCACTTCTGTTACGTGACCCAACATCTGCCGTATTCTTAGTTATCTGGTCTGTGTATCTTTTGTAAAAACAATGCATGTGTGATGGAGAGTGATACTTTGATAGCTGATGTGTCAGGGAGCATTGACATACCCCAGACAGAGAGACATCTATGAAAGCTGCAAGTGTTTCCTGTCATTGCCTAGAAACCAAATGAGATATCTCCAATGGTTTGATGTATGTTGGTCTCACAGTTTTATGAGCAATTATTCTACCTGTATCCTCTTAGAAAGTTTCTTCTCCCCTGAGACCATGTGAATGCACACAGCAGTTTTTATTGCCTATTGTGACAGATGTGACTTGTGTGTCTTAGCATAATGTAGTTTGCCTTTGGTCACACGTTAAACCTGACTTCAGTGATTCTCGGCTTGCCACAAAGGATACCATGTACACTGAGAGAGACACAAACCCCCTGACTGTCGTGATGGCACGGACTCACAATGTGTCTCCAGCAGTATGCAGTAATGACAAAAGTGACAATGGAGCTGGGTGTGGCAATGCAGGACTTTAATTCCAACACTTGGGATGCAGAAATAAGGGGTTCCCCATGAGTCCCAGGCCATCCTCAGAGTATATAGCGAATTCCAGGTCAACCTGGCCTAGGGTGACACCATACCTATAAAATGAAAAACAGAAAATAAAGAAAGTAGGAAAGAAATGAAGAAAGAAAAGGAAGAAAGTTAACGATATTTGGTATTGAACCAGTATTAAATTATTGTACTTTCATGTTTGCAAATCCTGTTCACGTACACTATGGATTTGAACCTGTGGGTAGTAAACAACATTGTATTTCCTAGGTTATGCTTTCACCCTCAGATGAATTTCTGCCAAATTTGACAACCTGTAAAAGGGACTTCATGTTATAGCAGCATGATATGCACAAATGGACTTGAAAATGTCGAGAAGTTCCTTGGCCATTGTGGGAACGTTTCCAATTGGACAAAGATTGAGAAAAGGCTTCCATTAGAAAACACTGTGAATTCTATGCCATTTCACTTTCCTGTTTTGCATCTGTTTGGACCAGGGCCTCCTTAGCTCAGACAGGCTACAAATCCTGTATACCTAAAAGTGGCCTCAAAACCGCTTCACTCTTATTTGTAGAGTGGCATGACAGATAGGGACTGCCACATACAGCTCAGTAGGACTGATTTATACCACTCACAGTGCCCTGAGCTTTACGGCCCAGGCTTCAAAGTGCCAGTCATTCGGCGTCTTTCTCTCCCTCCCCTGGTAGAAGGGATCATTAGCAGCTCAGTACCACGTGCTCACCATGCATCTCAATG
Source organism: Jaculus jaculus (assembly GCF_020740685.1). Classification (NCBI taxonomy): domain Eukaryota; kingdom Metazoa; phylum Chordata; class Mammalia; order Rodentia; family Dipodidae; genus Jaculus; species Jaculus jaculus. Next base: position 5,027,530 of record NC_059115.1, on the reverse strand, counting down.
ACTGTTTAGGTCCACATAGAGAAATTTCCTCCGGCCTGATGTAATCTCAAGTTGCAATATAATGATATTGCAATATAATGACATTGCTTCTGCTTCCTTCTAGACCTCGAGCACGAGGAAGACCGGACCAGTCCCATAACACTTGTAAGACCACAGTTCTGTGTCTTTATAGAAATGTAGTTCTTTGTCCAGTACATGGGCACTGTCTTTGAGCAGATTAATAACAAGAGCTGGTGAGAATTCAGTGGGAAGCTCTATCCAGCCTATTGTGGGTACCACATGAAAACTTATGGCGCCAAATTCAATATCATTAATACGAGGAACGATTGTCCTCATCAGTGAATTTCCATTTCACATTACCATCAGGAAACCAGAAAGTCCAAGCGGAATCCATAACTGCAGTCAGCCCAATAGTCGGTATCTTCTTGTCTGCGGTCTGTGGCGATAGCATTGGTGACCTATGCAACCTGCCACTGCACGATTTCCTAATGCATCCTAGTTAAGCCAAACATGATAAGGGTCATAGGAGGGATGACCATTCACAAGGTTTCTCTTTCTCTAGGTGGAACAGTTCAAAGAGGAGGAGGACATTGGTATGTACTGGGAAATCCACATATACTGAGGTGGCATGTTCCTCTTTCCGTGCTGAGGTCCCTGAGTTGGGAGTTCCTGGTAGGAAAGTGGAGGGGGAAGGTGATAATGGATGACCTGATTCAGCCATGAAGGCTGTGTAGGAATCATGTGGAGTCCTGAAGTTCTCCTAGGCGCCGATTATCTTTCCTCTTCCAGATGGACAGAGGAAATGACAAGGCTCTGTCAGTTACTGGCAGTATTTAGTTAGCTCCCTGTACACATTGACCATTGTGACATTAGAAGGAGGAGGACTCTGGGTGGGATAGAGGAACGGAGTTTCTCCTTTATGGCTTCATGCTGTACCTGTCATTCCACCTATAAGATGATAGGAAGTGTATCCAAGTGGAAAGCTGTCATGATATTCCTGTGGCCTAAAGACAGTGTTGGTTTCATACCATGGAGTAATTGTGAACCAGGGGAAAAGCAAGGCTGGTATGCTGTGAGGGGTGTGTTTTGTGGGGTGCAGATCGGATTAGTGAGCCACCCTCTCTATTGGCTTTATTTCAGACTCACCTCCTCCCCGTTACGTTCCTGTGCGTGGTGCACGGAATAGCATCGATCTTCACTCAGGTAATCACTTCTGTTACGTGACCCAACATCTGCCGTATTCTTAGTTATCTGGTCTGTGTATCTTTTGTAAAAACAATGCATGTGTGATGGAGAGTGATACTTTGATAGCTGATGTGTCAGGGAGCATTGACATACCCCAGACAGAGAGACATCTATGAAAGCTGCAAGTGTTTCCTGTCATTGCCTAGAAACCAAATGAGATATCTCCAATGGTTTGATGTATGTTGGTCTCACAGTTTTATGAGCAATTATTCTACCTGTATCCTCTTAGAAAGTTTCTTCTCCCCTGAGACCATGTGAATGCACACAGCAGTTTTTATTGCCTATTGTGACAGATGTGACTTGTGTGTCTTAGCATAATGTAGTTTGCCTTTGGTCACACGTTAAACCTGACTTCAGTGATTCTCGGCTTGCCACAAAGGATACCATGTACACTGAGAGAGACACAAACCCCCTGACTGTCGTGATGGCACGGACTCACAATGTGTCTCCAGCAGTATGCAGTAATGACAAAAGTGACAATGGAGCTGGGTGTGGCAATGCAGGACTTTAATTCCAACACTTGGGATGCAGAAATAAGGGGTTCCCCATGAGTCCCAGGCCATCCTCAGAGTATATAGCGAATTCCAGGTCAACCTGGCCTAGGGTGACACCATACCTATAAAATGAAAAACAGAAAATAAAGAAAGTAGGAAAGAAATGAAGAAAGAAAAGGAAGAAAGTTAACGATATTTGGTATTGAACCAGTATTAAATTATTGTACTTTCATGTTTGCAAATCCTGTTCACGTACACTATGGATTTGAACCTGTGGGTAGTAAACAACATTGTATTTCCTAGGTTATGCTTTCACCCTCAGATGAATTTCTGCCAAATTTGACAACCTGTAAAAGGGACTTCATGTTATAGCAGCATGATATGCACAAATGGACTTGAAAATGTCGAGAAGTTCCTTGGCCATTGTGGGAACGTTTCCAATTGGACAAAGATTGAGAAAAGGCTTCCATTAGAAAACACTGTGAATTCTATGCCATTTCACTTTCCTGTTTTGCATCTGTTTGGACCAGGGCCTCCTTAGCTCAGACAGGCTACAAATCCTGTATACCTAAAAGTGGCCTCAAAACCGCTTCACTCTTATTTGTAGAGTGGCATGACAGATAGGGACTGCCACATACAGCTCAGTAGGACTGATTTATACCACTCACAGTGCCCTGAGCTTTACGGCCCAGGCTTCAAAGTGCCAGTCATTCGGCGTCTTTCTCTCCCTCCCCTGGTAGAAGGGATCATTAGCAGCTCAGTACCACGTGCTCACCATGCATCTCAATGACTGTTTAGGTCCACATAGAGAAATTTCCTCCGGCCTGATGTAATCTCAAGTTGCAATATAATGATATTGCAATATAATGACATTGCTTCTGCTTCCTTCTAGACCTCGAGCACGAGGAAGACCGGAACCAGTCCCATAACACTTGTAAGACCACAGTTCTGTGTCTTTATAGAAATGTAGTTCTTTGTCCAGTACATGGGCACTGTCTTTGAGCAGATTAATAACAAGAGCTGGTGAGAATTCAGTGGGAAGCTCTATCCAGCCTATTGTGGGTACCACATGAAAACTTATGGCGCCAAATTCAATATCATTAATACGAGGAACGATTGTCCTCATCAGTGAATTTCCATTTCACATTACCATCAGGAAACCAGAAAGTCCAAGCGGAATCCATAACTGCAGTCAGCCCAATAGTCGGTATCTTCTTGTCTGCGGTCTGTGGCGATAGCATTGGTGACCTATGCAACCTGCCACTGCACGATTTCCTAATGCATCCTAGTTAAGCCAAACATGATAAGGGTCATAGGAGGGATGACCATTCACAAGGTTTCTCTTTCTCTAGGTGGAACAGTTCAAAGAGGAGGAGGACATTGGTATGTACTGGGAAATCCACATATACTGAGGTGGCATGTTCCTCTTTCCGTGCTGAGGTCCCTGAGTTGGGAGTTCCTGGTAGGAAAGTGGAGGGGGAAGGTGATAATGGATGACCTGATTCAGCCATGAAGGCTGTGTAGGAATCATGTGGAGTCCTGAAGTTCTCCTAGGCGCCGATTATCTTTCCTCTTCCAGATGGACAGAGGAAATGACAAGGCTCTGTCAGTTACTGGCAGTATTTAGTTAGCTCCCTGTACACATTGACCATTGTGACATTAGAAGGAGGAGGACTCTGGGTGGGATAGAGGAACGGAGTTTCTCCTTTATGGCTTCATGCTGTACCTGTCATTCCACCTATAAGATGATAGGAAGTGTATCCAAGTGGAAAGCTGTCATGATATTCCTGTGGCCTAAAGACAGTGTGTGTTTCATAGCATGGAGTAATTGTGAACCAGGGGAAAAGCAAGGCTGGTATGCTGTGAGGGGTGTGTTTTGTGGGGTGCAGATCGGATTAGTGAGCCACCCTCTCTATTGGCTTTATTTCAGACTCACCTCCTCCCCGTTACGTTCCTGTGCGTGGTGCACGGAATAGCATCGATCTTCACTCAGGTAATCACTTCTGTTACGTGACCCAACATCTGCCGTATTCTTAGTTATCTGGTCTGTGTATCTTTTGTAAAAACAATGCATGTGTGATGGAGAGTGATACTTTGATAGCTGATGTGTCAGGGAGCATTGACATACCCCAGACAGAGAGACATCTATGAAAGCTGCAAGTGTTTCCTGTCATTGCCTAGAAACCAAATGAGATATCTCCAATGGTTTGATGTATGTTGGTCTCACAGTTTTATGAGCAATTATTCTACCTGTATCCTCTTAGAAAGTTTCTTCTCCCCTGAGACCATGTGAATGCACACAGCAGTTTTTATTGCCTATTGTGACAGATGTGACTTGTGTGTCTTAGCATAATGTAGTTTGCCTTTGGTCACACGTTAAACCTGACTTCAGTGATTCTCGGCTTGCCACAAAGGATACCATGTACACTGAGAGAGACACAAACCCCCTGACTGTCGTGATGGCACGGACTCACAATGTGTCTCCAGCAGTATGCAGTAATGACAAAAGTGACAATGGAGCTGGGTGTGGCAATGCAGGACTTTAATTCCAACACTTGGGATGCAGAAATAAGGGGTTCCCCATGAGTCCCAGGCCATCCTCAGAGTATATAGCGAATTCCAGGTCAACCTGGCCTAGGGTGACACCATACCTATAAAATGAAAAACAGAAAATAAAGAAAGTAGGAAAGAAATGAAGAAAGAAAAGGAAGAAAGTTAACGATATTTGGTATTGAACCAGTATTAAATTATTGTACTTTCATGTTTGCAAATCCTGTTCACGTACATTATGGATTTGAACCTGTGGGTAGTAAACAACATTGTATTTCCTAGGTTATGCTTTCACCCTCAGATGAATTTCTGCCAAATTTGACAACCTGTAAAATGGACTTCATGTTATAGCAGCATGATATGCACAAATGGACTTGAAAATGTCGAGAAGTTCCTTGGCCATTGTGGGAACGTTTCCAATTGGACAAAGATTGAGAAAAGGCTTCCATTAGAAAACACTGTGAATTCTATGCCATTTCACTTTCCTGTTTTGCATCTGTTTGGACCAGGGCCTCCTTAGCTCAGACAGGCTACAAATCCTGTATACCTAAAAGTGGCCTCAAAACCGCTTCACTCTTATTTGTAGAGTGGCATGACAGGTAGGGACTGCCACATACAGCTCAGTAGGACTGATTTATACCACTCACAGTGCCCTGAGCTTTACGGCCCAGGCTTCAAAGTGCCAGTCATTCGGCGTCTTTCTCTCCCTCCCCTGGTAGAAGGGATCATTAGCAGCTCAGTACCACGTGCTCACCATGTATCTCAATGACTGTTTAGGTCCACATAGAGAAATTTCCTCCGGCCTGATGTAATCTCAAGTTGCAATATAATGATATTGCAATATAATGACATTGCTTCTGCTTCCTTCTAGACCTCGAGCACGAGGAAGACCGAACCAGTCCCATCACACTTGTAAGACCACAGTTCTGTGTCTTTATAGAAATGTAGTTCTTTGTCCAGTACATGTGCACTGTCTTTGAGCAGATTAATAACAAGAGCTGGTGAGAATTCAGTGGGAAGCTCTATCCAGCCTATTGTGGGTTCCACATGAAAATTTATGATGCCAAATTCAATATCATTAATGCGAGGAAGGATTTTCCTCATCACTGAATTTACATCTCACATTACCGGCAGGATACCAGAAAGTCCAAGCGGATTCCATAACTGCAGTCAGCCCAATAGTCGGTATCTTCTCGTCTGCGGTCTGTGGCGATAGCATTGGTGACCTATGCAAACTGCCACTGCACGATTTCCTAATGCATCCTAGTTAAGGCAAACACAATGAGGGTCGTATGAGGGATGACCATTCACAATGTTTCTTTTTCTCTAGGTGGAAAAGTTCAAAGAGGAGGAGGACATTGGTATGTACTGGGAAATCCACATATACTGAGGTGGCATGTTCCTCTTTCCGTGCTGAGGTCCCTGAGTTGGGAGATCCTGGTAGGAAAGTGGAGGGTGAACGTGATAATGGATGACCTGATTCAGCCATGAAGGCTGTGTAGGAATCATGTGGAGTCCTGAAGTTCTCCTAGGCGCCGATTATCTTTCCTCTTCCAGATGGACAGAGGAAGTGACAAGGCCCTCTCAGTTACTGGCAGTATTTAGTTAGCTCCCTGTACACATTGACCATTGTGACATTAGAAGGAGGAGGACTCTGGGTGGGATAGAGGAACGGAGTTTCTCCTTTATGGCTTCATGCTGTACCTGTCATTCCACCTACAAGATGTTAGGGAGTGTATCCAATTGGAAAGCTGTCATGATATTTCTGTGGCCTAAAGTCAATGTGGGTTTCATACCATGGAGGTAATTGTGAACCCGGGGAAAAGGAAGGATTGTGCGGTGCGAGGTGTGTGTTTTCTTTGGAGGTGCCGATTGGATTGGGTGAGCCACTCTCTCTATTGTCTTTATTCTAGAGTCCTCTCCTTCCGGATATGTCGCTGTGCGTGGTGCACGGAATAGTATTGATCTGCATTATGGTAATCCCTCCTACTTACCTGACCCGTCATCTGCCCTATTCTTTGTTATCTGCCCTGTGCTATCTTTTGCAAACACCATGCATGTTTTTTGGAGAGTCATACTTTGATAGCTGATGAATCAGGGAGCGTTACCATAGCCCAGACAGAGAGGAATCTATAAAAGCAGGCAGTGTTTCCTGTCATTGCCTAGATCTCAAATGAGACACCCTCAATGATTTGATGTATGTTGGTGTCACAGTTTCCAGATTAATCATTCTTCTACTTGTATCCTTTTAGAAAGTTTCTTCTCACTTGAGACCATGTGCATACACAAAGCAGTTTTCACTGCCTATTGTGACAGCTGTGACTTGTCTCTCTTAGCTCTATTTAGCGTGCCTTTGATCACACGTTAAACCTGACTTCAGTGATTCTTGGGATGCCACAAGGATACCACCTTCACTGAGGGAGACACCAACTCCCTGACTGTCGTGATGGCAGGAACTCACAAGTGTGTCTCCAGCAGTATGCAGAAATGACAAAAGTGACATTACAGCTGGGCGTGGCGCTGCAGGCCTTTAATTCCAACACTTGGGATGTAGAGATAAGAGGTTCCCCATGATTTCCAGGCCGCCCTGAGAGTACATAGTAAATTCTAGGTCAGCCTGGCCTAGAGTGACACCATAGTTATAAAACTAAAAAAAAAAAAAAAAAAAAAAAAGAAAGAAAGAAAAATGGTTGAAGATATTTGATATCTGAACTAGTATTAAATTATTGTAGTTTCCTATTTGCAAATCCTGTTTGCATGCACTATGATGTGAACTTGTGGAGAGTAAACAACGTTGCATTTCCTAGGTTATGGTTTCACCCTCAAATGCTTTTCCTCCAAATTTCACATCCTGCAAAAAGGACTTCATGTCATAGCAGCATGATATGTTCAAATAGGCTTGAAAATGTCTAGAAGGTCCTTGGCCATTTTGATAACTTTCCCAAGCTCTGCAAAAAATGGAAAAAGGCTTCCATTTGAAAATAGTGTGAATTCTATGCCATTGCACTTTCCTTATTTGCGTGTGTTTGCGACAGGGCCTCCTGTAACCCAAACAGGACTCTAATCCAGTGTGCCTAAAAATAGCCTCAAACCATCTTCACCCTTCTTTCCTAGAGCTGGCATGACAGGTAGGGGCTGCCACATGCAGCACAGCAGGACTGTTTTGTACCATTCACAGTGCCCAGAGCTTCATGGCCCGGGCTTCGATGTGTCAGTCATTCCGGCTTCTTTCTCTCTTTCTCCTGGTAGAAGGGATCATTAGCAGCTCAGTACCATGTGCTCACCATCCACCTCAATGCACTGTGTAGGTCCACATAGAGAAATTTCCACCAGCCAGATGAAATCAAGTTAGCAACATAGTGACACTGTTTCTGCTTCCTCCTAGATCTTGCGCATCAGGACAACCATCGCAGAACAGTAACACGTGTAAGACCCCATTCTCTGTCTTTATGAAATGTAGTTCTATGTCCAGTACATGTGCACTGTCTGTGGACAATATAAGATCCTGAGGTGCTTAGAATTCTGTGGGAATTCAGCCTATTGTGGGTTCCCATCACGATTAATGTTGCCAAATTCAATATCATTAATACATGGAAATTTTTCCTCGTCAATGAATGTGCATCTCATATTACCAGCAGGACACCTGAAAGTCCAAGTGGATTTGGTAATGGCATTCTACCTTAAACACTATACCTTGTCATCTCCTGGCCATTGTGGTCACTGTTGACCTATGCAAAGTGTGCCACTGCATGATTTCCTAATGCATCCTAATGATGCCAAAAACTGATGTGGAGTGTACTGAGGGATGACCATTCACAGTGTTTCTTTTTCTTTAGGTGCAGAAGTTCGAGGAGGAGGAGGAGTGTCCTGGTACGTACTGGGAAATCCCCCATTTACTGAGGAAGCACGTTCCTTTTTCAGTGCAGTGATCTCTGAGTTGAGAGTTCCTGGTTGGAAAGAGGAGGGTGGCGTTGGTAATGAGATGACCTGATTCTACCATGAAGGCTGTGTGGACTCATATGGAGTGCCGAAGTTCTCCTATGCACTGATTATCTTTCCTCTTCCAAGTGGACAGAGGAAATGACAAGGCTCTGTCAGTTATTGGCTGCATTTAGTAAGCTCCCTGTACACAGCAATCATCGTGATGTGACTCTGGGTGTGAATGGAGGGACCAGGTTTCTCCTTTTGGGCTTCATGCTGTACCCATCATTCCACCAACAAGATGTAGAGAGTATATCCAAGTGTAAAGCAGTCATGATATTCATGTGGCCAAAGTCCGTGTGGGGTTGGTACCGTGGAGGTAATTGTGAACCAGGGGAAAGGCAAGGCTGGTATGGTGTGAGGGGTGTGTTTTATTTGTGGTGCAGATTGGATTGGGTGAGCCACTCTCTCTATCGGTTTTATTTCAGAGTCTCCTCCTTATTGGTGCTACCCTGTGCGTGGTGCACGAAATAGCATTGATCTGCATTCTGGTAATCCCTCCTATTTACCTGACCCATCATCTGCCCTATTCTTGGTCATCTGGTCATTTGTCTTTTGCAAAAACCATGTATGTGTGCTGGAGAGTCATACTTTGATAGCTGATGAGTCAGGGAGCATTAACATACACCAGAGAGAGAGAAATCTGTGAAAGAAGCAAGTGTTTCCTGTTACTCACCTCGATGCCAAATGAGACACCTCCATTGAATTGATGTACATTGGTGTCATATTTTTAAGGCAATCATTCCTCCACCTGTATCTTCTTTGAAAGGTGCTTGCTGTCTGAGACCATGTGAATACACACAGCAGTTTGATTGCCTATTCTGACGGTTGTGAATTGGGTCTCTTAGCTAAATGTAGGTTGACTCTGGTCGCTCTTTGAACCTGACTTCACTGATTCATGGCATATCACAAGGATACCTCCTTTACTGACAATGACACAAACCTTCCTGACTGTCCTGATGACAAGGAATCACGCGTGTGTCCCCAGTAGTATGCAGGAATAACAAAAGTGAGATTACAGCTGGGCATAGTTGCACACGCCTTTAATCCCAGGAGTCAGGAGGCAGAGGTAGGAGGATCAGCCTGAGTTCAAGGACAGCCTGAGACTACATAGTGAATTCAAGGCAGCCTGGGCAAGAGTGACACGCTAACTCGGTACCTAGCAAAAAAAGGTCATTAGGAATCCGAACTAGTATTAAATTATTGCACTTTAATGTTTGCAAATCCTGTTTTTGTGCCCTATGGATGTCAACTGTGGTGAGTGCACACATTGTATTTCCTAGGCTCTTTCACACCCAGAAATGGATTTCTATCAAATTTCACAAACTGCCAAGGGGACTTCATGTTATAGCAGCATGAGATATTCAAATAAGCTTGAAAATGTCAAGAAGGTCCTTGGCCATTTTGTATACTTTCTCAACCTTAGCAAAGAATGGGAAAAGTCTTGCATTTGAAAAAAATGTGCATTCTATGCCATTTCACTTTCCTTATTTGCATGTGTTTGGGACAGGGCCTCCTGTAGCCCAGGCAGGCCTTAAATCCAGTGTGCCTAAAACTGGTCTCAAACCTATCACCCTTCCTTCCTAAAGCTGGCATGACAGGTAGGGGCTGCCATATTCAGCTCTGTAGCAATGTTTTGTACCATTCACAGTGCCCAGAGCTTTACGGCCCGGGCTCGACGTGTCAGTCAAAGCAGCTTCTTTCTCTCCTTCCCATGTAGAAGGGATCATTAGCAGCTCAGTACCACGTGCTCACCATACACCCGAATGACTGTTTAGGTCCATATAGAGAAATTTCCACCGGCCAGATGAAATCACAAGTTAGCAACATAGTAACATTGCTTTTGCTTCCTTATAGATATGGAGAAGGAGGAGGAGCGGAGCAGTCCCGTACCTGTGGTAAGACCACATTCTGTGTCTTTACAGAACTGTAGTTCTATGTCCAGTACATGTGCACTGTCTTTGAACAGAATAAGATCACGAGCTAGAATTCAGTGGGAACCTCTGACCAGACTATTGAGGGTTCCCCATGGTGATTAATGTTGCCTAATTCCAAATCATTAATATTTGAAAGGATTTTCCTCATCAATGAATTTCTATCACATATTACAAGCAGGACACCTGAAAGTCTAAGTAGATTTCATACCTGCAGTCTGCATTATATACTATACCTTGTCGTCTGCGGTCCATTGTGACATTATTATCAACCTATGCAAAGTGATTTCCTAATGCATCCTAGTAAAGCCAAAAATGATGTGGAGTGTACTGAAGGGATGCCCATTCACAATGTTTCTTTTTCTATAGATCCAGGAATTGAAGAACTGGGATGAACCCGGTATGTACTGGGAAATCCCACATTTACTGAGGAAGCACGTTCTTCTTTCAGTGCTGAGTTCTCTGAGTTGGGAGTTCCTGGTAGGAAAGAGGAGAGTGAGAGTGGTAATGAGATGTCCTGGCTCTGTCATGAAGGCTTTGTGGAATCAGGTGGAATGCTGAAGTTCTCCTATGCGCCGATTATCTTTCCTCTTCCAAGTGGACAGAGGCAATGACAAGGCTCTGTCAGTTACTGGCAGTATTTAATTAGCTCCCTGTACACATCGACCATTATGACATCAGAAGAAGGACTCTGGGTGGGAATAGAGAGACTGAGTCTGTCCTTTATGGCTTCATGCTGTGCCCGCCATTCCACTGACAAGATGGTAGGGAGCATATCCAAGTGGAAAGCCATCATGATATTAATGTGGCCTAAAGTCAGTGTGTGTTTGGAACCATGGAGGTAATTGTGAACCATGGGAAACGCAAGGCTGGTGTGGTGAGTGGGCGTGTTTTCTTCTGGAGCTGATGTGATTGGGTGAGACACTCTCTCTATTGGCTTTATTCCAGAATCCCCTCCTCCCTCGTCCGTCGCAGTGCGTGACACAAGAAACACCACAGATCTCCACTCTGGTAATCCCTCCTATTTACCTGATCCACCATCTGCCCTGTCCTTGGTGATCTGCTCTGTACTACCTTTTGCAAAAACCATGCATGTGTTCTGGAGAGTCCTACTTTGATAGCTGATGAGTCAGGGAGCATTAACACACCCAGACAGAAAGAAGTCTGTGAAAGCAGCAAGTGTTCCCTGTCACTGCCTAGACACCAAATGTGACACCCCCATTGATGTGATGCACATTGGCCCCATAGTTTCATGACCATCATTCCTCTACCTGTATCCTCTTAGAATGGTTCTTCCCGTCAGAGACCATGTGAACACACACAACAGTTTGATCACCTATTCTGACGGTTGTGAATTGGATCTCTTAACCTAATGTAGGTTGACTTTGGTCTGTCTTTGAACCTGACTTCTGTTATTGAGGGCATAGCACAACGATACCTCCTTCACTGAGAGTGACACAAACCCTGTTGACTGTCCTGATGACAGGGAATCACACGTGTTTCTCTGGTAGTATGCAGGAATGACAAAAGTGACATAGCTGCACGTGGTGGTGCAAGCCTTTAATTCAAGCACTTGGGATGCCAAAGTAAGAGGATGGTCATTAGTGCAAGGCTACCCTGAGACTCCATAGTGAGGTCCAGGTTAGCCTGGGCTACAACAGTGACACCAAACCTCGATAAACTAAATATATGTTCACATATATTGATATCTGAACTAGCATAAAATTATTATACTTTAATGTTTATAAATCTGTTAGTGTAAATTATGGATGTGAACCTGTTGTGAGTGCACAACGTTGCATTTCCTAGGTTCTGGCCTTTCACCCTCAGAAATGGATTTCTATCAAACTTCACAACCTGCCAAAGGGACTTCTTGTTAGAGCAGCATGATATATTCAAATCTGCTTGAAAATGTCAAGAAGCTCCTTGGCCATTTTGATAACTTTCCCAATCTCTGTGAAGAATGGGAAGAGGCTTCCATTTGAATACAGTGTGTATTCCATGCCATTTCACTTTGCTCACTTGGATGTGTCTGGGACGGCCTCCTGTAGCCCAGGCTGGTCTCAAACCCAGTGTGCCTAAAAGTAGTCTCAAACCTCCTCACCCTTCCTTCCTAGGGCTCACATGACAGGTAGGCACTGCCACACTCAGCTCAGTAGGACTGATTTGTACCATTCACAGTGCCCAGAGCTTTACGGCCCGGGCTTCAATGGGTCAGTCATTCCGGTTTCCTTCTCTCCTTCCCCCGGTAGAAGAGATCGTTAGCAGCTCAGTACCACGTGCTCACCATGCACCTCAATGACTGTTTAGGTCCACATAGAGAAAATTCAACCCGCCAGATGAAATCACAATTACCAACATAATGACATTGCTTCTGCTTCCTTCTAGATCTCGAGGAAGAGCACGGCACGACAGTAACTATTGTAAGACCACAGTTCTGTGTCTTTATACAAATGTAGCTTGAGGTCCAGCACATGTGCGATGTGTTTGGACAGAATAAGTTCCTGAGCTGGCAAGAAAACAGTGGGAAACTCTGACCAGCCTACTGTGGGTTCCGTATCATGATTAATGTTGCCAAAATCAACATCATTCAATGGGGAAGAATTTTCCTCGGCAATGAATTCCCTTCTCATATTAACAGCAGGACACCTGAAAGCCCAATAGGACTTGATAACTGCAGTCTGCCTTAAAGACTATCTTTGTCCTTTGCGGTCCATTGTGACATCATAGTTGACCTATGCTAAGTGTGCCACTGCGTGATTTCCTAATGCATCTTAGTAAACCAAAAAGGATGTAGAGTGTTCTGAAGGATGACCATTCACAATGTTTCTTTTTCTATAGGTGCCGAAGATTAACAAAATGGAGCAATCTAGTACGTACTGGGAAATCCCACATTTATTGAGGAAGCCCGTTCCTCTTTCAGTGCAGAGATCTCTGAGTTGGGAGTTCCTAGTAGGAAAGAGGAGGCTGACGTTGGTAATGAGATGACCTGATTCTGCCATGAAGGCGGTATAGGAATCATGTGGAGCGCTGGAGTTCTCCTATGCACCAATTATCTTTCCTCTTCCAAGTGGACAGAGGAAATGACAAGGCTCTGTCAGTTACTGGCAGTATTTAATTAGCTCCCTGTACACATCGGCCATCATGACATCAGAAGTAGGACTCTGTGTGGGAATTGAGGGACTGAGTTTCTCCTTTCTGGCTTCATGCTGTTCCTGTCATTCCACCTACAAGATGGTAGGGAGTGTATCCAAGTGGAAAGCCGTCATGATATTAATGTGGCCAAAAGTCAGTGTGGGCTTGATACCATGGAGGTAATTGTGAACCAGGGGAAAGGCAAGGCTGGTGTGATGAGTGGGCGTGTTTTCTACTGGAGCTGATGTGATTGGGTGAGACACTCTCTCTATTGGCTTTATTCCAGGCTCCCCTCCTCCCTCATCTGTCGCTGTGCGTACCGCACCAAACACTACAGATCTCCACTCTGGTAATCCTTCCTATTTACCTGATCCATCATCTGTCCTGTCCTTGGTGATCTGCTCTGTACTACCTTTTGAAAAACCATGCATGTGTTCTGGAGAGTCCTACTTTGATAGCTGATGAGTCAGGGAGCATTAACACACCCAGACAGAGAGAAATCTGTGAAAGCAGCAAGTGTTTCCTGTCATTGCTTAGACACCAAATGTGACAGCCCCATTGATGTGATGTACATTGGTCTCATAGTTTCACGACTTCATTCCTCTACCTGTATCCTCCTTTAATGGTTCTTCCCATTTGAGACCATGTGAATAGAAACTGCAGTATGATTGCCTATTCTGATGGTTGAGAATTGGGTCTCTTAGCCTAATGTAGGTTGACTTTGGTCTCTCTTTGGACCCGACTTCAGTTACTGAGGGCATATCACAAAGATCCCTCCTTCACTGAGAGTGCCACAAACCCTGTTGAATATCCTGATGACAAGGAATCACACGTGTGTCCCCAGTAGTATGCAGGAATGACAAAAGTGACATTATAGCTGCACATGGTGGTGCAAAGCTTTAATTCAAGCACTTGGGATGCTGAGGTAGGAGGATCATCATGAGTTCAAGGTTACCCTGAGATTACATATTGAATTCCATGTCAGTCTGGGCTAGAGTGATATCATACCTTAATAAACTACTATATAGGTAGATAGATATGTAGATATAGCTATCTGAACTAGCATTAAATGATTGTACTTTAATGTTTATAAATCCTGTTTGTGTAAATTATGAATGTGAAACTTGTGAGTACACAACATTGCATTTCCTAGGTTCTGGCCTTTCACCCTCAGAAATGGATTTCTATCAAATTTCACAACCTGCCAAAGGGACTTCTTGTTAGAGCAGCATGATATATTCAAATCGGCTTGAAAATGTCAAGAAGCTCCTTGGCCATTTTGATAACTTTCCCAATCTCTGCGAAGAATGGGAAGAGGCTTCCATTTGAATACAGTGTGTATTCCATGCCATTTCACTTTGCTCACTTGGATGTGTCTGGGACGGCCTCCTGTAGCCCAGGCTGGTCTCAAATCCAGTGTGCCTAAAAATGGTCTCAAACCCTCTTCACCCTTCCTTCCTAGAGCTGACATGACATTCAGCTCAGTAAGACTGTTTTTTACCATTCACATGCCCAGAGCTTTACAGCCTGGGCTTCGATGTGTCAGTCACTCTGTCTTCTTTCTCTCCTTGCCCCGGTAGAAGGGATCATTATCAGCTCAGTACCACGTGCTCACCATACACCTCAATGACTGTTTAGGTCCACATAGAGAAATTTCCACTGGCCAGATGAAATCACAAGTTACCAACATAATGACATTGCTTCTGTTTCCTTCTAGATCTCGAGGAAGAGGAGGAGCGGGGCACGACAGTAACTATCGTAAGACCAAATTTTGTGTCTTTATAGAAATGTAGTTCTACAAATTCAAGGCTGCGCATGGTGGCGCGTGCCTTTAATCGCATCACTCAGGAGGCATAGGTAGGAGGATTGCCATGAGTTCAAGACCACCCTGAGACTACATGGTGAATTCCAGGTCAATAGGTCAGCTTGAGCTAGAGTGAAACCCACCTCCAAAAAAACAAAAACATTCAGGCCTTAGTGATGATGGTTCAGTGGTTAAGGCACTTGTCTGAAAAGTCAAGAACCTGGCTTTGATTTCCCAGTACCCACATAAAACTAGATGCACAAGGTGGTTCATGCATCTGGAGTTTGTTAGCAGTGGCTACAGGCCCTGGCGTACCCATTCTCTCTCTCCAATAAAAAAATAAAAATAAAGTAAATCTGCTTAAGAAAAAGGAAGACAATACTTCAAGCACCAATCAAAATGCGTGGTAAGATGGATGAGTGTCACTTAGGCTCCTGAACCCCTGAACCAATTTAATGCTTATGTGGCTTTGATGGGCCTAAATAACCTCAGGAAGGTCACATTTTCAAGAACGCAGTTACACAGCATAGGAGAGAAGACCACAGGTTCGAAGCCAAATGACACTGAGCTCAAATCTGAGATATATAACCCTGTAACTTATTTAACTTTGCTAAACCTTAAGAAACAGAAAAATATGGATATTACATGTATGTGCCTATAGAAAGTAAAAGAGTATGTGCCTATAGAAAGTAAAAGAGTACCTACCTAAAAAAAAAAAAAAGAAAAAAAAAGAAAGAAAGAAACAGAAATGTAGTTCGATGTCCAGTACATGTGCACTGTGTTTAGTCAGAATAAGACCCTGAGCTGGTGAGAATTCAGTGGGAAACTCTGACCAGCCTGTTGTGGGCATGACGATTAATGGTGCCAAAATCAGTATCATTCATATGTGGAAGGATTTTCCACATCAATGAATTTCCTTCTCATATTAACAGCAGGACACCTGAAAGTCCAATATGACTTGGTAACATCAGTCTGCCTTAAAGAATATACCTTGTCCTTTGCGGTCCGTTGTGACATCATAGTTGACCTATGCTAAGTGTGCCACTGTGTGATTTCCTCATGCATCCTGGTAAAGCCAAAAACGATGTGGAGTGTACTGAAGGGATGACCATTCACAATGTTTCTTTTTCTACAGGCTCAAAAATCTAAAATAATGGAGGAATCTGGTACGTACTGGGAAATCCCACATTACTGAGGAAGCACGTTCCTCTTTCAGTGCTGAGATCTCTGAGTTGGGAGTTCCTGGTGGGAAAGAGGAGGGTGAAGGTGGTAATGAGATGACCTGATTCTGCCATGAAGGCTTTGTGGAATCATGTGGAGTGCTGAAGTTCTCCTATCCACCCACTACTTTTCCTCTTCCAAGTGGACAGAGGAAATGACAAGGCTCTGTCAGTTACTGGCAGTATTTAATTAGCTCCCTGTACACATCGACCATCACGACATCAGAAGAAGGACTCTGGGTGGGAATAGAGGGACTGAGTTTCTCCTTTACAGCTTTATGCTGTGCCTGTCATTGTACTGACAAGATGGTAGGGAGTGAATTCAAATGGAAAGCCATCATGATATTAATGTGGCCTAAAGTCAGTGTGGGTTTGGTACCATGGAGGTAATTGTGAACCTTGGAAAGTCAAGGCTGGTGTAGGGTGAGGGGTGTGTTTTTCTCTGGGGCAGATTTGACAGGGTGAGACACTCTTTCTATTGGCTTTATTCCAGCTTCCCCTCCTCCCTCATCCGTTGCTGTGCGTAGCACAAGAAACACCACAGATCTCCACTCTGGTAATTCCTCCTATTTACCCGATCCATCATCTGCCCTACTCTTGGTTATCTGCTCTATATCACCTTTTGCAAAAACTGTGCATGTGTTCTGGCGAGTCATATGTTGTTAGCTGATGAATCACGTAGAATTAACATATCCCAGAGAGAAATCTGTGAAAGCAGCAAGTGTTGACTTTCACTGCTTTGACATCAAATGAGACACCTTAATTAACTTGATGTATGTTGGTCTCATAGTTTCATGACAATTATTCCTCTACCTGTATCCTCTTTGAAAGGTTCTTCCCGTCTGAGACCATGTGATTAAACACAGCAGTTTGATTGCCTATTCTGAAGGTTGTGAATTGGGTCTCTTAGGCTAATGTAGGTTGGCTTTGGTCTCTCTTTGAACCTGACTCAGTTATTGAGGGTATGGCACAGAGATACCTCCTTCACTGAGAGTGCCACAAACCCTGCTGACTGTCCTGATGACAAGGAATCACACGTGTGTCCCCAGTATATGCAGGAATGACAAAAGTGACCTTATAGCTGCACATGGTGTTGCAAGCCTTTAATTCAAGCAGTTAGTATGTGGAGGTGGGAGAATGATTATGAGTACAAGGCTACCCTGAGCCTACATAGTGAATTCCAGGTCAGCCTGAGCTAGAGTGTCACCATACTCAATAAAATATACATTTACAAACATATATGTGTATATAAATCGGAACTAGTACAAAATTATTGTACTTTAATGTTCATAAATCTTGTTTGTGTAAGTTATGGATGTGACCCTGTTGTGAGTGCACACGTTGCATTTCCTAGGTTCTGGCCTTTCACCCTCAGAAATGTATTTCTATCACTTTTTACAACAACCAAAGGGACTTCTTGTTATAGCAGCATGATATATTCAAATAGGCTTGAAAATGTCAAGAAGGTCCTTAGCCATTTTGATAACTTTCCCAATTCTGCAAAGAATGGGAAGAGGCTTCCATTTGAATACAGTATGCATTCCATGCCATTTCACTTTGCTCACTTGGATGTGTCTGGGACAGCCTCCTGTAGCCCAGGCTGGTCTCAAATCCATTGTGACTAAAAGTAGTCTCAAACCTCCTCACCCTTCCTTCCTAGAGCTCGCATGACAGGTAGGCAATGCCACACTCAGCTCAGTAGGACTGATTTGTACCATTCACAGTGCCCAGAGCTTTACGGCCCAGGCTTCAATGTGTCAGTCATTCCGGCTTCCTTCTCTCCTTCCCCTGGTAGAGAGGATCATTAGCAGCTCAGTACCACGTGTTCACCATACACCTCACTAGCTGTTTATGTCCACATAGAGAAATTTCAACCAGCCAGATGAAATCACAATTACCAACATAATGACATTGCTTCTGCTTCCTTCTAGACCTAGAGGAAGAGGAGGAGCGAGGAAGCCCAGTAAGTGTCGTAAGACCACATTCTGTGTCTTTCTAGAAATGTAGTTCTATGTCCAGTACATGTGCACTGTTTGGACAGAGTAAGATCCTGAGCTGGTTAGAATTCAGTGGGGAACTCTGACCAGCCTATTGTGGGTTCTACATGATGGTTAATGTTGCCAAAATCAATATTATCCATATGTGCAAGGATTTTCTTCATCAGTGAATTTCATTCTCATATTAACAGCAGGATTCTGAAAGTCCGAGGATTTTGTAACTGCAGTCTGCATTAAAGACTATATACCTTGTCCTTTGCGGTCCATTGTGACAACATTGTTGATCTATGCAAAGTGTGCCACTGCGTGATTTCCTAATGCATCCTAGTAAAGCCAAAAATGAGGGGAGTGTACTGAGGGATGAGCATTCACGGTGTTTCTTTTTCTCTAGGTGCAGAACTTCGAGGAGGAGGAGGAGGAGGAGTGTCCTGGTACGTACTGGGAAATCGCACATGTACTGAGGAAGTCCGTTCCCCTTGCAGTGCGGAGATCTCTGAGTTGGGAGTCCCTGGTAGGAAAGGGAAGGGTGACGGTGGTCATGAGAAGACCTGATTCTGCCACGAAGGCCGTGTGGACTCATGTGGAGGGCTGAAGTTCTCCTATTCCTCGATTATCTTCCCTCTGGTGTTGGCTCGAAGGGGGAACCACACTTTGGGGACTTCCCTCCAGTCATTAGCAATGTAGCGCCGGGAGATCTCTTCGGGGTCCCTAGTCTGGAGCGTGGCGATGGCTGCGGGAGGCAGGAAGCGGGCTTGGGTCCCAGGCGGCCTGAGTCCCGCGGCAGAGGAGGCTGAGGGAGGCCGATGGCGGCTGAGGACGGCGAGGACGCGCGGGTCGCCGCCCTTCGCTCGCCCGGCCGCTGGGACCCTTCGCTGGCTGTGCTGCATCGGGACCGCTGCGTTCCAGGCCGCTGGCTGGGGCGGCTCCGGTCAAGGGTCGCGCTCATCGATGCCGCCGCCCCCGCCAGTTCTCTCGCTCTCCTTGTCGTTCGTAGCTCTTCTGTGGAATATTCCCAAGAGGATGTCTTCATCTGCCAGTGTGGAGGGGGCCGCCTCTCGCAGGGCGCGGGAACTCGCTTTATTGCTACAAGCCGTTACTCATATAACGTTGAAAACGAGGGTGGAGGTTTTAGGGCGGGGAGAGGTGAGGGCCAATAGGAAACCGCGGCTTTTGAGGTGATTGGCCCGAAGCGCGCCCGGGAATCCCACTCCTCGGGAAGGAGCAGCCAGAGGCTATTTGGCCCCTGCTGAGTCCGAGTGGGCCGGAGGCAGATCCCCAACTTCAGCTAGGCTCAGGAAGTTCCACGAGGCCTCACGCCCAGGCCTTCCAAGGCCCAACAGTCTTCTTTTGGATCCTCTTGGGTCTTTATTCTAGGACACTATGAGGATGTCTCCTTCAGTGTTTGTATTACATGACCTGACCGTGCATGGCCATTCAGACCAATTCATTATTTTAGCATCACATTTATGGAGACTTGAAGTGATTCTGTGAGCTATTGGAGGTTCAAACCATTTGACGACCGTCCCCTGATGTCTTTCCTTGCCATTAATGGAGTGAAAAGGGCTCATTTTCTCATTTCCACATTCGAGCAATCATTCTCGTACCTCTGAGTAACCTCTTTGAAAGTTTCTTCCTGTCTGAGACCATGTAAATATATACTGTGATTTCTTTAAAAATATTTTATTTTACTTTATTTGTATATCAAAGAGAGGGGGAGATAAAGAGAATGTGTGCTCCAGTGCTCCAGCCCCTGCAAAGGATCTCCAGATGCACGTGTCACCTTGTGCATCTCTATGTTACTTGTGAACTGGGAAAGGACTTGTAGTTCTGTAGCCTTTCCATAACCATATTACCTGCTGAACTGTCCCTAGAGCCTTCCGCGACTTCATTCCATCTCCCGACTCCTGTGGAATGGGTCTTTGTCTTCATATAGATCAATTTTCATGACTGTTTGAACTTGATCTCAGTGATTCAAGAAATTTCTCAATGGTACCACCTTCACTAAGTGTGATACAAATGCTCCTGACTGTCCTGATCACAGGGAAACAAATGCATGTATACCACATATTATACAAGAATGACAAAAGTGACTATGGAAATCCTGGACTATTATTAAGTTATTGTATTTAGCCAGATGTGGTGGCACACGCCTTTAATCCCAGCACTTGGGAGGCTGAGGTAGGAGGATCGTGATGAAGTTAAGGCCTGTCTGAGACTACACAGTGAATTCCAGGTCAGCCCAGGCTAGAATAAAACCCTACCTCAAAAAAAGTTATTAATCTTTAATATTTGCAAATAATAATCACTTATACTATGGATACAAACTAACTATAAGTGAATAAGAGTGCATTTCCTAGAATCTAGTGTATTTCATCATTGGAATTTGCTTTGTATAACAATCCATATCCTGAGCCGGGCGTGGTGGCGTACGCCTTTAATCCCAGCACTCGGGAGGCAGAGGTAGGAGGATCGCCATGAGTTCAAGGCCACCCTGAGACTACATAGTGAATTCCAGGTCAGCCTGAGCCAGAGTGAGACCCTACCTCAAAAAAAAAAAAAAATCCATATCCTGCAAAATGACTTCATGTAGCAGCAGCATGATGTATTCCAATGGCTTTGAAACAGTCAAGACGCTCCTGAGCCAATCTGATGACTTCCCAGACATGGGGGAAGGGTGGTAAAAGACTTCTGTCCAACAGTATTGTGCATTCATGGCTTTCAATTTTCCTTCTTTGTGTGTTTTGACACAGGGCCTCCTGTAGCCCAGGTAGGCCTTACATTCAGTGTGCCTAAGCACGTTCTCAAGCCCTCTGCATCCCACATCCCTAGTGCTGGCGCTCAGCTCAGCAGGATCATTTTGTATCGTGCCCAGTGCCCTGAGCTTTAGGGCCAGGGCGTCTCTGTGCCAGTCATTCCCGCTTCTTTCTGCCCTTCCCCCGGTAGGAGGGTCCTTATCCCAGTCCCGCTTGCTCAACAGCCCCCCCACTCGCTGCGCACACAGAGACATTTCCAGCAGTGAGAGGTAATCCCAAATTATCAAGGCAATGATATTTGTTCTGCTTCCTTTCAGCTTGGAAGAAAGGCAATAAAAGAAAAAATAAGAAAATTCCGGTATGTCTACAGTTCCGTGTCTTTTATAGAAATGAAGTTCTATGTTCAGTCCCTGTGCTCTGTTCAGAAGGAATCAGTTCCTGAGGGTATTAGAACTCCATGGGAATCTCCTACCAACCTATTCCTGATTCCCCATGACAATTAGTGCTGCCAAATCTAGTATATTGAAGTGGTAGAGCGTTTTCCTCATAACTGAATTTCCATCTCATAATATCAGCAAGATACCTAAACTTTCAAATGGATTTGATTACTGCACCCTGTATTAAAATCCTGTCCCTTTCTACATGACTTGCCCCATTTCTTCTGGGGTATGTTATGGTTTGGGTAGAGTTTTAGGGTGTCATCCAAAGGCTCTTGTGCTTTGTGCTTCATATGTTCAGTATCGTGGCATTGAGGTGATGACACATTTAAGTCATGAGACCTGATCGAGATAATTGGGACATAGAAATATCCCAACCACTTTAGAATGGAGTAATGAGCGCTCACAAGAGCAGATTGTTACAGTTTCTCTGTCATGCTGTTTTGTATCTTTGGAACTCTAAATGTAGCCTCAGCAAATAGAGTAGCATGATCAGAGCTCTGAATTCGCAAAAGCATAAAAAATATTTCTCTTTTCAAAGTGGCCAGCCTCATATGATAGCCACACATCAAAGACTAACAGCGTCTTTGACATGAGAACAAGGAACCAGAGACCTGGGTCAAGAGTACTCAGCATGGGGGAGGGAGGGTTTTACCATGGGATACTTTTTATAATCATGGAAAATGCTTATTAAATTGAGGGAAAAAAGTACTCAGTATGACGTGAGCCTCAAAATGTTTCTCCCTCTCTACTTTACAGACCATGACAAGGAAGGCACGAATATGTACGTATTCTGGAGTCACTGGTGAAGACACGTTTTAGATAAGAATTGTAGGGATGCTGGTTTCTCCAGTGCACTACTGTGCTCTGAGCCCTTTGCTCGGGATAGGGCATACAGCCTCTGAATGCAGCTCTGCTCCTTACCTAGTGTGGGATTTGGGGTGTCAATGTCTAACTACATGTATGTTTATCATAGAAAAATATTCCTCTCAACCCAATCCAACCCAATTTTTTTCAATTGAAAAACATCACGGTTCCTACTGTACCTTCATTAACTAGTTCCAACGTCATGGCTGACATGTATGCTAGGTTTATTGCCCTACACACCAATCCACAGATGAATAAACAGAGGTACCTACTTCAGTGAGCAAGCTTTCTAGCTGTGACGTGTCAAAGCCACAATGTGTACTGACATGTGGCCCAAAGTTGCTCACACGTCACCACGTCGACTTGTCATCCCATCAGGGATTTCCAGTCACTGTGTAAGCGCTCCTGCCTCTCCACGGTGCATGTTATAAGTTAGTTGGTGGAGTGCTGTCTCGGCGTGCTCGAGCCTCTTAGTTCAATCCCAGCCCTGAGAGAAACAGCTCCAGCTTCCCTGTGTGTATCTGAGATGCTCACGTATACAGAGATTCCAAACACTAAAACACTATCCTGACTGCCTCAGTGGCCAATCATTAAAGATAGCATCGACACATCTTCCTAAAGACCTTCACCAGCGTCAGTGATGTAAAAACCCATATGCTCCTCCTTAGGAAATCATGGGTTCTGAAAAAGGGGTGCACTTCACAGGAAGTGTGGGTGTGTATCATAATTAGGCTGTGCCTAGGCATGTCTCTCGTTCCTGTGAGGACTGGTGAGCTGCTCCAGGATACAGGCAACATCATCTTGTTATGGCTGTTTTACCCTGACTGGGATTCTGAGTCATGGCGGGAGACACGGGCCATGTTCTCACCTATCATAATCAAGATCCCATGGGTGACTTTGGAACAAAATCTGTCCTGTTTTGCATCAGTGTTGGAAATGTAGAGAATCCCTTCCTTGTTTCTGTCAGCTAGTTTGGTCACAGACATATGCCATTACCTAATACAGTATCCGCAGCTCAAAAGTGGGAGGTATGGGGCTGCAGAGATGGCTTTGCTGTTAAGGCACGTGCCTGCAAAGCCAAAGGGCCTCGGTTTGGTTCCCCAGGACCTACGTAAGCCAGATGCACAAGGTGGCACATGCATCTGGACTTCATTTGCAGTGGCTGGAGGCCCTGGTGCGCCCATTCTCCCTTTCTCTCTCTCTCTCTCTCTCTCTCTCTCTCTCAAAAAAAAAAAAAAAAGTAAAAGAAAGAAAGAAAGAAAAGTAGGATGTATGGTCAGTCACCTGCCTGCCTCCCTTACTGGACAGGATACTGTTTGATGCTCATGAGCTGGTTGAAGGGTCATGATTAGGTAAAGAACATGGGTTCTTCCCTTTCCTGGAACCATCCAAACATGTTCTCTTAACTCAACCACCCCTGTCTCATTGCTCTGGCATTTAAAGAACATCTCAGAGCAGTTCCAAAGTATCAGCCTTTTCATTAAAAGCCCTTACATTATTTAGACTCAAACATTCACAGAGGGAGCTCTTGTGATGATTATAGTGTCAGGGCGCAAAGAACGGGGAAGAGAAATCACAGGAATTTCACTGTGTTCATTACATATGAGCTTTAAAAGGAGTTTGTATGCTGACCACCAGGTCTGCATGCTGCTCTTTTCCCTACATGATCTCATGAATTTAGGCAGTCCTCACATACACTCTGTTAAGGATGCACTGGACATTATGATCTTCCTGAGGCCCCATCCTGGATGTGATGACTATATGGAAAGCGTGAAATGAGATCACGTGTTTAATCTCAGGATAATTACTCATTTCCCTCTGATTTGCTGCCACTAAGCTGACCTGACTGTGTTGTGAATGCATTCTCAGTGACGTCCATCATGAACATATTTCAACGAAATAGGACAAACCGTCAGGAGAACCATCCCAGTGACGAGCGTGAGGAAGAAGGGCCGCGTCGACAGCAGCGAGCAGGTAGGGGAGAAATTCAGTAACTGGGTTGAAGTAGGAGCAGCAAGTTGTACGTGACATTAGTTCATATTCCAGAGTAGATGTATGAAGTGTTTTGACAGGGTTTTTGTTTCTTCCTGAGACCACTGTGGACCAGGGAGGCACATCAGACCCTCCCCTCTACTTTCGAAGGTTTGGGGGGAGGGAGGGGGCCTCATCCACAGGGACCAAAGGTCAACCCCAACAGTGGGAGGTTGGGTGGCCCAAGGGAGATGGCAACCTTGGGGGGCCTTCGGCCACTCTTCAAAGATCTCTGGGCTAAGCAGGGCATGGTGGCGCATGCCCTCAATCCCAGCACTCACGCGGCAGAGGTAGGAGGTTCGCGGAGAGTTTGAGGTCACCATGACACTACACAGTGAATTCCAGGTCAGCCTGGGCTACAGTGAGACCCTACCTCGGAAAATCAAAACCAAACAAACAAAAAGATCTCTGGGCTGGGAACACTTCCTGAGGGGGCGGGGCCGAGGGAGTGGAAATGGGGCAAGGCCAGCAGGGTTTGGGGTGCAGAGGCCACCTCCCCCTTCTGCTCCCTACTCTCTACCTCTCCCCATCTTCCGCCTCCTTTGCCCCAGCACCTTTTCAAGGGGAACATCAAGGGATGGGAGGGGGGAGGGCACCTCATCTCCCCCTCTTTGATCTTCAGTACATTTCATCCTGGAGGAGGGGTGAATCTCTGCCCAGAAGCGGGGAGCAAGGCCAAGTAGAACTTGTCCTTGATCTGGTCTGGAGAGTGAGGGCTTTACTCCCCTAATCCTGGCGAGACAGGACTTTGGCAGGACGGGAAGTTGAGTTCTGGGCTTCAGATCCCCAACCCTGCACGCTCCTGTGTGGGTGCTGGGAGTCGCGAAGGCTGCCCTGTGGAAGATGCGCCAAAGGAGCGGAGCTGGGGACCCTCTCTTGGTCGTGGAGTTCTGGGGATCTCCACCAGGGCTGTGCCACACCCTTTTCTCTATGTGTGAACTTCCCTCATAGGAATACTTAAAAGACTGAGAAAAAAAAAAAAAAAAACACCTCTAAATGACACCTCCTTAATCTCATTCCTTGGAGGAGGCCGAGGTAGGAGCATCACTGTGAGTTCATGGCCACCCGCAGCCTGAGCTACAGTCAGACTTTGCCTCAAAAAGTAGTCAACTGTGGTTTTCCTTGACAGGAAGAAACTATCCTCATCTGTGATGTGGATCCTGCTACTGTCTGTCATTACACATGCGCACATCGTCTGTGTGAATTATGGTTGAAATGTCCATATGATCATGTTTTTGCCCTCACAGTATCAAGCAGAAACTTTCTTTTTTATTTTATTTTTATTGATTTATTTGAGAGAGAGATACATACAGTAATAGACAGGCAGAGAAAGAGAGAATGGGCATGCCAGGACCTCCAGTCACTATAAACGAATTCCAGATGCATGTTCCCCTTGTGCATCTGGCTTATGTGTATCCTTCGGAGTTAAACTTGGGTCCTTTGGTTTTGCCGGCAAGTGCCTTAACAGCTAAGCCATCCCTCCAGCACAAAACTTTCTTTTTTTTTTTTTTAATTTTGTTTTGTTTTGTTTTGTTTTTCGCGATAGCATCTCACTGTAGCCCAGGCTGACATGGAATTCACTATGTTGACTCAGGGTGGCCTCAAACTCACAGCAATCCTCTTACCTCTGCGTCCTGAGCGCTGGGATTAAAGGCGTGCACCAGCACACCTGGCTTCGGAAACTTTCTTTCTCCACACAGAAATCGTCTGTCCTTCAGTAACTAATGCTTCACCCTTTGCTCAAAACCCTAGTGACATTTTGTATATTATGTTTATGCTTTTGTGCTTTTCATAAGGTCATTGAGTGGGAATCAGAATACAGCTTGCCTATGCAATCCTGTTTTGCTAATCAACATACACTGCATGTTCTGCTTTCCTCATTGAGAACATGGTTTAAATACAGAACACAGTCTTCTATATGGATGAAGTTAAAACTGTAATCCATTTACCACTGCAAAGAAATCATGTTTTATTCCAGTTTATGTGACTATAGACACAGGCGACGTGCATGTTCCTGGGGAGAGTTTGTGCGGATGCAGCTTTTCATGTCAACTGGATAAATATGGAATATCACAGAGACTGCATTCCGTGGTGAAAAAGTTTGGATTCATAAGAATTTGTTGGGTTCCTTTAAAGACATTGTCTGTGTTTGCTGCTTTCCAGGCCTCTGGTGTCATTTCTAGTAGTCAGGTTTATTTTCTAAGTAGACAGAACTCTGAAACCTTTCATCATCTGCAATGTTTGCATCGTGCCACATTTGATCATTCCCTAATTGAACCATTTTCATTACAGTACTCTATATGCCTTCCATTCAGTTCTGTTTCCTTTCCATAGTTTGCTTATTTACTTGTTTATGAGAGAGACAGAGAGAGAGAGAGGGAAGAAGAAAGAGAGAAAGAAAGAAAGAATATAAAAAAGAAAATGGGGATGCTAGGGCCTCTAGCCACTGTGAACAAACTCCAGATGCATGTGTCCCTGTGTGCATCTGACTTTCTATGGGTACTGGGGTTTCAAACCTATGCTGGCAGGCTTTGGAAGCAAGCTATCTCTGCTCCTCAATTCTAAACATTGCAGTATAAGCTTGGCATTTGTTACATTTCACAGTTAATGAATTTGTTTCCTTGATTTCCAGGACATCATGCACGCAGGCTGAGACGTCTATGTGAAAATGTATTTTGCTGCCTCAAGTGTAAGTGTTTTATAGGTTTGAGAAATTCTATTGTTGGTTTATAATTCAGTTGCACAGTGATTGTGAGTTGGTCCTTAAACACCATGTGGTGGAACTGTGCTTGCCTGCTTGTGAATATCGTTTTTGAAAGACTTTGCTCTGAGGTCCATTGGAAACCTTTCAGATTTATGTAAGTGTGGCTGCAGGGCAGACTGTCCCAGTCACGGTCCTTCTGCTGGGAAGAGCTCGTGCCGTGCTCCTGACTTGAAGGTGTCATTTTCTCCATGATGTGACTGCTGCTGTTTAGTCCAAACCCTGAAGTGGACAGTGAAGGATGGAGTCAGGACACATAAAAATGCCATCAAATGTATTGTTTGTGTATGACGCTTCCTGCTTTACTATAAGCATTGGTTCATTTCCAGTATCCTGAAGTGTCTAAGATGTTTTGTGGAAGGGACATTTTGGGACAGTCCTTATATTGCCACCCCATCTGCCATACACTCATGGATCACAGTCTATGCAAAAATATCCCCGCAGGTTTGCATTACACATCATTAGGTGGCATTGTAACTCAGTCTGTTTCGTGGCGTTAGGAGATTATCCATGACGGCTTCAGAGTGATCCCTACGAGTTCCAGGACACGAGGACCACCTGAAGACCCTTCCCTGTTGTCCTCCATTGCCTTTATCAGGAGGACAAGGCTCGGTTCTCATTTCCCTGCGGCTGCTCCTTTAGTCTCTGCTTCTCTGAGCTCGCTGCTCCAGCCCCCTCAAGGTTCATTGCACAGCCACACACACCCACCTGTGTGGGCATCTCTTGTCCTCATAATTCTGACCATTGGGACCCAACCCGGGCAACTTCCCGTGGTGCCCTCTGGCATTGGTGATGGGCTAGTGTGGTCAATGCAGCCACTGGCTCAGAAGATGTGCAAACTGGAGGGTGGGAGGATGGTTATGATTGTCATGGAAATCTTTTCAAGTGCTTAATAAATTATGTTTATATTTTTGACACTGGGATCACCAAGTAACATAATAAGGCTTTTTTCCTAGAATCATTCCCATGGCCCCTACAAAAGTTTCTCTATACACCTTGAAAACTGTGGGGAATGGGTGAAAGAAGTCAGAACAGGATGGACCTGATGGTCTTGTTCCATGGTAAGATGACAGTGACACTTGTTGTTGACGTCTAAATGGGCAAAAGAACTGACCAGATGCCATCACTGAATCACATGGTGTACTTAGGGCCATGTACAGATTCGCCATCATGCGTCACATACTGTGGACTCTAGGTATAAATACAGGGGTCAGTTTCTCCTTTATGGCTTGATCCTCTCTCCATCCTTCCTCCCCAGAGGAAGAAAGTACATTTCATGTAGAAAGAAATGAGCATAATTGTCTGGCAAAGATTCAAATGTAGTTTGTTACCATATAGGCAATCTGTAGCCTGGTGTGATGGTGCATGCCTCTAATCCCTGCACTCAGGAGGCAGAGGTAGGAGGATTTCCAGGAGTTCGAGGCCACTCTGAGAGTTTGTACTGAATTCCAGGTCAGCCTGGATCAGTGTGAGACCCTACCTCGAAAAACAAAAGAAAAATAATAATTAAATAAAAGAAAATGGGTAATCTGTGAAGCAGGGGAAGCCGAGGCTGGTCTGTGTGAGCATATCTTTAGCTGGTGTCGATGGGAATGGCTGAGCCACTCTATCCTCTTTCTTCCAGGCCAGTCAACGGTTGAAGTGGCAGAGAGGCACCCCTCGGCCAAACATCCTGAGGGGGAAGGTAACTGACCCTCTTTACCTGCATCCTCTCTGCCCTGTGTCTCCATTAGTGAACATTTTGCTTCTCCGCTCCATGCTGCCTGTTGTGGGAACCCTGTACACCCAGATAAAGCCCCCTGGGTGACTGAGCTCTTTTCCTCGGGGAACTGAGGTGAGGAGCTGCTGTCGGCCAACGGCGACAAGCAGTAGAGCTGCCCAGAGAGGAAAGAGCTTGTCTCCAGATTCCACCAGAAGCCTCATCCCTAAGATGAGCCAAGGCAGAAAAAGAACACAAATGAAGCAGAATGTTGTTCCCGACCTTGGGGACAGCAGAGGAGGAGGGGAAGGAGTCACCCACCTAGGATGGTCAACTAAGTCCTTCTGCAGAGCTCTGCACAGAAACTCCACCTAACCTGACCCTTTTCCCACTCTGTCCCCAGCAGAACCACCGCATGAAGATGACCCATGTACATCAAAGAAACATTAAGTTTTGTAAATTTAAATATTGTCCACAATTTTAAGGGATAACATCAAAGATTTTTTTTTTAATTTTAAAGATATTTTTAACAAGGTTTATGACAACTGACCTGTGTAACATCATATGAAATAAAATACATCAACACCACCGAGGTATTCCGCATCATGTCTTCATAGGAATCATAGTCCATTGCCATCGAGTTCCACAATAGGCATGAGCGCGTCACGTGGGAGGAGTTTAATCAGCTTGGGTTGGACCAAAATCACTTGAGAGGCTGGAAAGATGGCTTGGCAGTTAAACCATTCGCCAGGTTCAATTAATTCCCCAGTATCCACTTAAGCCGGTGGCACATGCATCTGGAGTTTTTCTGCAGTGGCTAGAGGTCCTGAAGTACCCATGTTCCCTCTCTCTCTCTTCCTGTCTCTCTCTCTCCCTCTTTCTCTCTCAGATAAACAAATAAGTAAAGTAAGAATCACTTGATTTAATCCCAGCACTCAAGGGGCAGAGGTAGGAGGATCGCTATGAGTTTGAGGCCACCCTAAGACTACATAGTGAATTCCAGGTCGCCCTGAACTAAAGTGAAACCCTACCTCGAAAACCAAACAATAAAAAATGGAATAAAAGCCGGGCATGGTGGTGCATGCCTTTAATCCCAGCACTCAGGAGGCAGAGGTAGGAGGATTGCCGTGAGTTCAAGGCCACCCTGAGACTACAGAGGGAATTCCAGGACCATGAAGTATCTTATCCCTTGGACTCATGACAATAACTTCCTTTAGTGCAGGGAATGTCCCTATCTTAGCGAACATTCATGGGAACATCTGAGAAATGCATGAAGAGGTTCCACTTTCCAAACTGTCCCTGATGGTGTCAAACTAGATATTTCAAAGCTGGGCATGGTGGCGCATGCCTTTAAGCCCAGCACTTGGGAGGCAGAGGTAGGAGGATCGCCATGAGTTTGAGGCCACCCTGAGACTACATAGTGAGTTCTAGGTCAACCTGAGCTATAGAGTAAGACTCTACCTCGGGGAGAGCGGCACTAGATATTTCACCTGGTAAGTGCTCCCCCTTGTAGGACCTCATATCGAACTGGAAACTCAGCTGTGTTCCCTCAAAGACCATGGATTTCTCTTCCTACTCCCATATTCTGCCCCAGCATGAATCTGTACCTCAGTGACCTTCCCTTCTCTATTCTGCCACCATGGGCAATCACGAGTCCTTAATCCCCCCTGGTATTGAGAACCACAGACAGAACAGGCATGGTGGTGCACGCCTCTAATACCAGCACTTGGGAGACAGAGGTAGGAGGGTGGCCATGAGTTCAAGGCCATCCTGAGAGTACAGAGTGAATTCCAGGTCAGCCTGGGCTAGAGAGAGAGAGAACCTAAAAAAGAAAGAAAGAAAGAAAAAGCAAAAGGCCGTGTGTGGTGGCCCACGCCTTTAATCCCAGCACTTGAGCACTCGGGAGGCACAGGCAGGAGGATCACCATGAGTTTGAGGCCAGCCTGAGACTACCTAGTGAATTCCAGGTCAGGCTGGCATAGAGCAAGACCCTACCTTAATAATTAAGTAAATTAATAAATAAATAAAAAGGAACCACGTGCAGGGCTGGAGAGATTGATCAGTGGTTATGGTATTTGCCTGCAAAGCCAAAGGACTCAGTTTCAATTCCCCAGACCCCACATAATCCAGATGCCCAGGGTGGCACATGTGTCTGGAGTTCATTTCCAGTGGCTGTAGGCCCTGGAGTGCCCATTTTCTCCCTCTTTCTTCCTCTTTCTCTCTCTCTCAATTAAGTAAAAATAAATATTTTTAAAAAGAGAACCATAGCTGGCTGTGGTGTCACACGCCTTTAATCCCAGCACTTGGGAGGCAGAGGTAGGATTGGTGTGAGTTCAAGGCCACCCTGAGATTACATAGTGAATTCCAGGTCAGCCTGGGCTAGAGTGAGACCCTACCTCCAAAAAGGAGAGAGAAAGAACCATGTACAATGATTATTCAGGGTTAGGCACCATCCCACAGTGATCACTCGGGGTTACCCAAGTATCTTGGGTATTGTTTTTCTGTTTGGTTGGTTTTGGTTTTTCAGGGTAGGGTCTCACTCTGGCCCAGGCTGACCTGGGATTCACTATGTATTCTCAGGATGGCCTTGAACTCATGGTGATCCTCCTCCTCTGCCTCAGAGTGCTGGGATTAAAGATGTGTGCTACATCTGGCTCTACATTCCACCCCCCCCCTTTTTTTTTTGAGTCAAGGTCTTACTGTTTAGTGCAGGCTATAACTATTTTTTTTTTCCTTTTTCTTTTTCTGAGGCAAGCCCCCTTTTCTTTTTTCCAAGTAGGGTCTCACTCTAGCCCAGGCTGACGTGGAATTCACTACGGAGTCTCAGGGTGGCCTTGAACTCACTGTGTTCCTCCTACCTCTGCTTCCTGAGTGCTGGGATTAAAGGCGTGCAACACCACACCCCAGCTTTTTGGGGCATTCTTTTTGTTTGTTTGTTTGCTAATGGCTTTAAAAAGAAAGCAGGTACTGAGGATTTCTTCAGCAGCAAGAGCACTTGCCTCAAGCATGTGGGCCTGAGAGGTTCTGAGAGCCCCTAAATTCAATTCCCCCATAAACCGCTGGGCATGGCCAAGCTCAAGTGTAATCCAGGCTGTATGGAAAGCAGGAACTGGGGAGAATCACTGGGTGAAATATCAGCTCTGGGTTGCAAGGAGAGACCTCATGTCAAGAAAATGTGCCGGTGAGGCAGGCATGAGTGCACATGCCGTTAATTCTAGCATTCAGAAGGCAGAGGACTGCAGTGAGTTCGAGGCCACCCTGAGACTCCATAGTGAATTCCAGGTCAGCCTGGGCTAGAGTGAGACCCTACCTCAAAAAAAGAAAGAAAGAAAGAGAGAGAGAGAGAGAGAGAGAGAGGGAGGGAGGGAGGGGAGGGGAGGGGAGGGGAGGGGAGGGGAGGGGAGGGGAGGGAAAGAGAAGAGACAGAAGAGAAGAAAAAAGAGAAAAAGTGCAGATGAGTGATGGAGGGGGCCTCCACACATGCACACATGGGATGAATAAACTGTCCACGACACTCATTTCCCACGATGTAACTCCTGGCATTCAGGAAGTCACCATGCCACGTGTTGTCCAGCCACACTTTGCCTCACAGGGGTCTCATGAGGCTGACATGTCAAAAGGTCTAAAGGTCCCTGAGATGCTACCACAGGGGTCTGCAGCGTCAGGCCTATTTTCATGAGGATGTAATGAGGCTTTCTGGGAGCTGGAGAGATTGGTTTAGCATTTAGGTGCTTGCCTGTAAAGCCAAAGAACCCAGGTTTGATTCCCCAGTACCCATGTAAGCCAGATACACAAGGTGGTGCATGCATCTAGAGTTCATTTACAATGGCTAGAGGCTCTGGCACACTCATTCTCTCTTAAATAAATAGCAGGGCATGGTGGTGCATGCCCTTAATCCCAGCACTCAGGAGGCAGAGGTAGGAGGATGGGATGGCCATGAGTTCAAGGCCACCCTGAGACTACACAGTGACTTCCAGGTCTGCCTGGGCTAGAGTGAGACCCTACCTCGAAAAATAAATAAACAAAATAAAAAGCATAGCAATGAGATTTTTGCCATTGTCATTGTCTCATGAATGTCCAGAGGGCTTTCAAGGGACCCGCTGCCTTCTGGGGTGAGAACGGAACCAGCACAGGCAGCTGTGTGGATCCAGATGTTTTACAGTGAGCAAACAGGTACAGAACTGTCACTCTTCCCACCAGATGTTTTGTTGTTGAACGTACAGTGGCCTTTGCTATATAGTCGAGTATGACCTTGAACTTCTGACCCTCCCGCCTCCACGTCCCAAGTGCCGGTTACAGTTGTGCATCATGCCAATGGGTAAATGATTCAAAACCATGTTGAATATTCTTTAAGACAAGAGAATCAGGTACACTGGCACGTGTCTGTCATCCCAGCACTCGGCCAGTTGAGGCAGGAGGAGTGCTGAGTCTTTGAGAGCAAAATTCTCACAGCCGCTAAGCCATCTCCTGTCCCCAGGGTCTCCAGAAGGGTCTACAAACTTCAGGTCCAAAATGGGGGGGGGGTGTTCCTATGTTCTAAGCAAAGAGCACAGGTGACTTTCTATGGCCAGAAGAGGTACTGATCCACAGCACCCAATGTCTGAGTAGATTCACAACTCACTGAAATTCTTCAATCCATGAACTTTGTTTTTCATTTTGTTTTGTTTTGCTCAGTGCTGAGAACCAAACTACAGGCTTTGTGTATGCTTTGGAAATATTCAGCCACTAAGTTACATCCCTAAGCCCTTAGTTTTTTGGTGGTTGTTTTTTGTTTGTGTGTTTGTTTTTTGGTCTTTCGAGGTAGGGTCTCACTGCAGCCCAGGCTGACCTGGAATTCACTGTGGAATCTCAAGCAGGCCTCGAACTCATCACGATCCTCCTACCTCAGCCTCCTGAGTGCTGGATTAAAGGTGAGTGCCACCACGCCCGGCCCATATATTTAAAAAAAAATTTTTATTAACATCTTCCAAGATTATAAACAATATCCCATGGTGATGCCCTCCCTCCTCCCACTTTCCCCTTTGAAACTCCATTCTCCATCATATCCCCTCCTCCTCTCAATCAGTCTCTTGTATTTTGATGTCATGATCTTTTCCTCTTATGATGGTCTTGTGTAGGTAGTGTCATACACAGTGAGGTCACGGATATCCAGGCCATTTTGTGTCTGGGGGGAGCACGTTGTAAGGAGTTCTACCCTTCCTTTGGCTCTTACATTCTTTCCGCCACCTCTTCCACATTAGACCCTGAGCCTTGGAAGGTGTGATAGAGATATTGCAGTACTGACCACTCCTGTCACTTCTTCTCAGCCCCATGATGCCTTCTGAGTCATCACAAGGTCACTGCCATCTGAAAAGAGAAGATTCTCTACTAAAAGTGAGAGTAGCATTAATATATGGGTATGAATGTTAAGAGAAGAGTGCTTACCGGGCAGTTTGATAAGCATAGTATATACATTTAGCCAGACAGCAGCAGACATTACACCCTTAGGGCTCATGACTACCCATTTTAGGTTTTCAGTATCAGGGATGTATTCCCTCCATGAAGCAGGACTCCAGTCCAATTAGAGGGCAGTTGGTTTCCACCATGACAGATGTGCCACTATTGCACCCCTTGGCTCATTTAGCCTGGCTGGCCAAATATAAGGCTTGCAGTGTTAAGCATCTTCACTGGTGATTTCTCTCTCTCCCATTGAACTGCATGCAGAATGACTTCTTCCAGCTTTCTGCTGGCTAGTTTACATGGAGGAGGCTATCAACTCAGTTCCAGCAGGATTTCTCAGTGGTCTTGCAGTCCAAGTATGTGGAGTCTTCAGCAATAGGGTCTTACCATCTGTTCCTGGTGGGAATCCAAGGGCCTCGGCCATGGCCTATAACGTTTTGGGGGCATCAGTGACTTCCCTGAAAGCCCATCATATTTTTGAGACATAGCTTCCAGCTTGGGCTCCACATTCATCAGCACCCCCTAGGGATGGGGTCACAATTGTGGGCCATTACTCCTGACCAGCATGTAAGATTTAAGCTCTGAACCATTCCTGCTCTTACACATGCTTACACAGACAGTCACACACACACATACACAGTCACCTGGGCACAACAAGAGTGCTTATAAACACTTTTTAAAAAAAATTCCTTATTTATTTGAGAGAAGCAGAGAGATAGAGGAAATGGGTGCACCAGGGCCTCCTGCCACTGCAAACGACCTCCAGACATAAGTGCCACCTTGTGCACCTGCCTTACATGGGTCCTGGGGAATTGAATGTGGGTCTTTTGGCTTTGCAGGCAAGCACCTTAACCGCTAAGCCATCTCTCCATCCCACAAACACACTTTCTTCCTTTTCTTTCACAATGAATTCTTTCACATTTATTTTCAAATTTAATGACTAACAGTCATCCAACTTGCTTTGCTTATTTTGGATATTTTGGTTTCACATGGTCTTTTATTAAATT
Source organism: Jaculus jaculus (assembly GCF_020740685.1). Classification (NCBI taxonomy): domain Eukaryota; kingdom Metazoa; phylum Chordata; class Mammalia; order Rodentia; family Dipodidae; genus Jaculus; species Jaculus jaculus. Next base: position 4,992,176 of record NC_059115.1, on the reverse strand, counting down.
ATTTTTTTGTTTATCATTTTCACTTGTTTATTTGAGAGTGACAGACAGAAAGAGAAAGAGGCAGATAGAGAGAGAGAATGGGAGTGCCAGCACCTCCAGCCACTGCAAACAAACCCCAGACGTGTGCGCCTCTTGTGCATCTGGCTAACGTGGGTCCTGGAGAAAGGAGCCTTGAACCAAGTTCCTTAGGCCACACAGGCAAGCGCATAACCGCTAAGCCATCTCTCCAGCCCTCACATGCTCTTTTATTTGGCTTTAAGGAAATGATGTACAGGAATTCCTTATCCATAGCAAAGACAGTGTCTATGGGGTATGCATTTGTTTTCTAGCAGTTCTTTACACTTCCTGACGGTGTGCGCGCTAGACAGCGTACTCAGTAGCCAGCACTATTCTCTTACCGGAGTCTTGCCGGGGTCTGCTGCTCCCATAGCTGAGCACATCATCAGTGGCAGAGCTGGGAGGTGAACCCAGGCCTTTCTGACTCCAAAGCTTTTCTTTTACCCACCATCCTGTTCTGAGTTGACTTGATGGCGTGATTTGCAGGCAGAGCTTGATTTCTTCCCCCTGCCACCCTGTAGAGAGAAAACCAAAGTTGCCAAGGTCAGCCAAGGAGTAGAAGATGGGCCTGATACCAAGAGAGCAAAATTTGATTCATCTGAAACAACCATGGTCAAGAAGGTACGTGCAGTGGGAAGAGCTGAGCTCACAAACGCTGTGGCGTGCTTGCAGTTGAAATGACAGAAATAAGCACAGGGAGACCTTGGGGGGAGGGCCATGGTGTGGGTTAGTCTAAATTGTGTCTACTCACCCCCTCACTCTCCCATACTCTCCTGACTGTGTTAACCCTGGAAGGTAGGGACTGCCTCGTGGAATGATAATTCAGTATACCTCTGGACTAAGCGAAGGAGAGGTCACCTTTTTTCAGCCTGAACCTCTGCTTCCCTCCCTCACAGAATGCCTCAACTCTTCCCGTAAAAACATTCTGACCCACCCTCATTCTCTTTCTGGATCTTCTGTTTCTCAGGTGGTACATCGCGCCCCCCCCCCCATTTTCTTCTCTCCTGTACAATAGTACAATAAAGTTTTAGATCCAAGAAGCTGTCTGTTTGGTCCTCCATTGTGACCCCTGAAATCTAACAGGGTGCCTCTTTTAATGGGAGATGGCTGCTACTTAGTGCCCTTGCCTCCAGGAAGTGCAGGTTTACTGTCCAAATGGATGTTTCAAAAAAAAAAAAAAATCAGAGGCTGGGCTTGGTGGTGCACACCTTCAGTCTCAGGTGTTGGGACAGAGAGGTAGGATCGCTGTGAGTTCGAGGCCACCCTGAGACTACATAGTGAATCCCAGATCAGCCTGGGCTAAAAGCAAGACCCTACCCGAAAAATCAAAAAAAAAAAGAAAAAACAGAAAAAAAAGAAAAGGGGGAAATCAGTAAAATTTATTTATTTATTTTTATTTATTTGAGGCAGAGAGAAAGGGAGAAAGAGACAGAGAGTGTGAGAATGGGCATGCCAGGGCCTCTAGCCACTGCAAACGAACTTCAGACACATGGCCACCATGTGCATCTGGCTTATGTGGGACATGGAAAATCAAACCTAGGTCCTTAGGCTTTGTAGGCATAGCCTTAACCACTGAACCATCCCCAGAGTTTCTTTTTAAATTTGTGGTAGGGTCTCGCTATAGCCCAGGCTGGCCTGAGCTGTAGTCCTAGACTGGTCTCAAACTAAGTGATCTTCCTACCTCTGCTTTCCCACTGCTGGGATTAAAGATGTGTACTTTTCTCCCCTCAGTTTTGTGGTTCTCTCAATCTCAGGCTGACTTGGATCACAGAGTAAGTCCCTACCACAAACCATATTAAAAAGTACACACTGGGAGGCTGGAGAGATGGCTTAGTGGTCAAGATACTTGCTTGCAAAGTCTAAGGACCCAGGCTCGGTTTCCCAGGACCCATATAAGCCAGATAAACAAGGTGGAGCATGCATGCATGCATCAGGAGTTCATTTGTAGTGCCTGGAGGCCCTGGAGCGCCCATTCTTTTGTTCTATCTGCCTCTTCCTTTCTCTAAATAAATAAATAAGTAAATAAATAGAATATTTTTTTAAAAAGTACACACCAGGGTCTGGAGAGATGGCTTAGCAGCAAAGGCACTTTTGCCCGCAAAGCCTATGACCCAGGTTCAATTCCCCAGTGTGCGCATAAGGCCAATGCACAAGATAGTGCACACATCTGGAGTGTGTTTGCGGTGGCTGGAGGCACCCATTCTCTTATCTATCTGCCTCCTTTTTCTCTCAAACAAACAATGTTAAAAAATATTTTTTTAAAAAAAAGTTGTGCTGAGGGGGATTCTAAAGGCACAAACCACAGAGGTTGAACTGGAGTCTGCAGCAAGACTGAGCCAGAGAGGTTCTTTCTCTGGCTTTTTGTTGTTGTTGTTATTTGTTTTTAGGAGGTAGGGAGTCTCACTGTAGCTCAGGCTCTCCCGGATTTCACTATATAGTCTCAGGGTGGCCTCAGACTCACAACGATCCTCCTACCTCTTGCCTCCCCCAAGTGCTAGGATTAAAGACGTGTGCCAACACGTCCAGCTTGATTTCTCTTTCTTTTGCGTTAGTGCTGGAGTAGCTTGTGCTGTGATTGTGATGCAGAGGAATTATTCAACCCTAATTTCAGTGTTTCTTCAGAAGACCACAGTTATCCATGATGAACCTGGGTGTTTGAGACAAACCTTGCCTCCTTCCTTCCTTCCTGTATTTGAGAGTGACAGAGAAAGAGGCAGAGAGACAGAATGGGTGCGCCAGGGCCTCCAGCCACTGCAAACAAATTCCAGACACCTGCGCCCCCTTGTGCATCTGGCTAACATGGGTCCTGGGGAATCGAGCCTCCAACTGGGGTCCTTGGGCTTCACAGGCAAGTGCTTAACTGCTGGGCCATCTCTCCAGCCCCTTCCTTCCTTTTCTTTTTGAGGCCCAGTCAGGCTTTCTCTGAATAGCTCCATGAGTTTAGTAAGGGGAGAGAAATTGTTAGCAAAGAGGAGGAGTACAAAAGGAGCTTTGTGGGACCTGTCACTTTATAAATCATGCCTTCTTACAAGTGTGACACTTGACTTTGTTGTGAAGGGTTTCATGGCTCAAGGGTCTTCTCTGATTGAGGCGTGCCTTTGGCATTCTAATAGAGAGCCCTTCACAGCCGGAGTTCTCCCTGTCTTCACTTGCCCCATCACTTGCCCCCTTGGGGTGGATCTGGAGGCCTCTTTCGGAGCCACTTTATCTCACTATGAGGGGAATGTGGGCAGCCCAGGCCGTGGTGTTTTACCCTGGGACTCTGTGAGGGAATTTGGGCAGCCCAGGCCCCGGTGTTTCATCCCGAGGCTCTGTGGCACTATGAGGGAATGTGGCACTATGAGGGAATGTGGCACTGGGCCTCTTGCGCAGCTTCCTCCCGCCGGGCTGGATTTGAAGGCATCAGAATACTCTCCAGCTGGCATTGTTGGTCAGCTGTTACAAGTGGACAGTGCAGCCGGCTTCCAGCCTGGGCCCTTAGGGGTGCGCGGCATGCAGCACATTCCTCCCCACAACCCGCATTCCAGACCTTGCCTTTGTGTGCCTCACCAAGAGCAGAGTAAGGGCAGCTGCGCTGGGCCCGTCCTGTTCCTTTGTCACCTGGCAGTAATGCCGCCTCCATTTGGACAGAGAACACCCTGGGATTTCAAAATTCTCTCCAGTCCAGAAATTTCTTGACTTAGGTTCCACCCTTTTGACTGAATTGTGTAGAATAGCCAGTTGGGCTTGCAGGCTGGGGGCGGGGCAGCCGCCCCTTCCTATGTCCTGTGCAGTTTTGGGTTAGAGTCCCTTCACCTCCTGCTTTCCCAGCCTCAGGCAGATGTTACAGGCACCTCGGCTTCAGGGCGCACTTTGTGCTCTTAAATTAGAAACTTCAGAAAGCAAGAGGAAAACCAGCTTGTGGCTGTCACACCATCTAGGCATCTAGCAGGCAAAGACGGTAGGAAAGGGCTGGCCCGGCAGTGAGTGCTCAGGAGCTTGTTTGCTTCCCGTGCCCAGGAGCAGTTACGAGACAGCTCAGCAGCCAGGTTCTTGGCACCATCGGTGCCCACACTGACGCACAGCAATGAAGGAGGGAGAGAGATGAGGTGGTGAGGAAGCAGCCAAAAGCGGGGCCGGGGGAAGTGTGTGAGTCGAATCCGGGCTCACTGAGATGAAACCCATGGGACAGAGCGAGGGGCAGGGCCACGCTGGCTCTCCTCACTCCAAGGCTGCCCCGAGTGCCCTCCGTAGAGTACCTCCTATGTGCCTGGCACCTCAGTCTGCAGCTGGTGGAGAAGTCAGGAGAAAGTCAGTGGCCAGGACAGGTGTGGCTGAGGTCATAGATTGCCGAACCACTTACAAATCAAAATTAATGGGAGTTTCTAGGATAATTACAAGTTTTGTTTTTTTTTAAGGGGGATGAGATAAAAACATGTTAGTTTGGGTCCTGCTGGAAAACCGTAGCATAAAAGGCCATTGCCCAACTGGGTGTGGTGGCACATCTCTTATTCCAGTTCTTGGGAGACAGATGTAGGAGGCTTGCCATGAGCTCAAGGCCAGCCAAAGACTACATAGTGAATTCCAGGCAGGTCAGCCTGGGCTAGAGCAAAACGCTACATTGGGGGAATAAAAAGGCCATTGCTATACCCACATGTTGCGATTCACTGTCCTGTATTTGTATGTGTGTTTGTTTTTAATATTTATTTATTTGACAGAGCCAGAGTGAGACCCTACCTTGAAAAACCAAAACTAAATAAATAAAAGAGAGACCGATGGGGGAGATATGATGGAGAGTGGAGTTTCAGAGGGGAAAGGGGGGGGGGTTGGAGGGAATTTTCATCCCTTATTGTCTACAATTATAGAAGCTGTCAATAAAAAATAATAAATTAGAGCTAGAGTGATGGCTTAGCGGTTAAGCGCTTGCCTGTGAAGCCTAAGGACCCCGGTTCGAGGCTCCATTCCCCAGGACCCATGTTAGCCAGATGCACAAGGGGGCACACGTGTCTGAAGTTTGTTGCAGAAGGCTGGAGGCCCTAGCACACCCATTCTCTCTCTCTCTCTGCCTTTCTCTCTCAAATAAATAAATAAATAAAAATAATAAATTAGATGGCTGGGCATGGTGACTCACACCTCTAATCTCAGTACTTGGAAGGCAGAGGTAGGAGGCTCACTGAGAGAGGTCACCCTGAGAGTACATAGTGAATTCCAGGTCAGCCTGAGCTAGAGCGGCATCCTCACTCAAAAAACAAAACACAAACAAACAAACAACAACAACAAAAAATAACAGGCTGGAGAGATGGCTTAGCAGTTAAGGCATTTGCCTGCAAAACCAAAGGACCTTGGTTCAATTCCCCAGGATCCACGTAAGCCAGATGCACAAAGTTGCGCATGCGTCTGGAGTTCGTTTGCAGTGGCTGGAGGCTCTGGCATGCCCATTTTTCTTTCTGTCTCTCAAATAAATTTTTAAAAATTAAATTAAATTTTAAAAATATATATATTAAAAAAAAACACTTAATGCAGGAGAGGGCCATTGAATTTGCACCATAGTCTTGTGTTTCAGAAACAGCCATGGGCAGTGTAAAGCAGGCTTGCTGGATTACCTGCATGGAGAGCGGATGGAGCCATGAGGATTACCTGTGGGTTGCAGTGGAGACCCAATAGAGATGCCAGAACTACACAGACATGTGTGGCCATGGGTAGTGATTCTTCTGCCTTAGCGCCCCACCAGGTGGGATTACAGGTGTGTGCCTCTACACCTGGTTTTCTTTCTTTTCTTTTTGTTTTTATTTATTTATTTATTTTTTATTTTTTGGTGTATTGAGGTAGGGTCTCACTTTAGTCCAGGCTGACCTGGAATTCACTTTGTAGTCTCAGGGTGGCCTTGAACTCATGGTGATCCACTTACTTCTGCCTCCCAAGTGCTGGGATTAAAGGCGTGAGCCACCATGCCCGGCTTTCTTTCTCCTTTTGTAATTAATTAATTAATTAATTAAATTTAAAATTTGAGACAGAATGGGAGAGAGAGAGAGAATGGGCATGCCCACTGCAAATGAACTCCAAACACATGCACTTTGTGCTCATGTGGGACCTGGAGAATTGCACCTGGGTTCTTAGGCTTCACAGGCAAGCGCCTTCACTGTTAAGCTGTCTCTCCAGTCCTCTTTTTTTCATTTCATTTCATTTCTTTTCTTTCTTTCTTTCCTTTTTTTTTTTTTTTTTTTTTTTTTTTTTGAGGCAGGGTGTCACCCTAGTCCAGGCTGACCTGGAATTCACTGTGTAGCTTCAGGGTGGCCTCCAACTCACAGGATCCTCTTACCTCTGGCTCCTGAGTGCTGGGATTAAAGGTGTGTGTCATCACGCCCACCTTTTTTTGGTTTTTCAAAATAAGGTTTTGCTCTAGCCCAGGCTGACCTGGACTTCACTCTGTAGTCTCAGGCTGGCCTCAAAACTCATGATGATCCTCCTGCCTCTGCCTCTCAAGTGTATGGGTATAGGCATGTGCTACAATGCCTGCCTTTTTTTTTTCCTCTCTTTTATTTATTTCCTTCTTTTGAGAGAGAGAAGCAGATAGAGAGAGAAAGAGAGTGTGGGCACACCAGCGCCTCTAGCAAGTGTGAACAAACTTCAGAAGCATGTGCCACCTTGTGCATCTGGCTTACATGGGTAATGGGGAATCAAACCTAAGTCCTTAGGCTTTCCAGGCAAGCACCTTAACTGTTAAGCCATTTCTACAGCCCCCCTTTTTTTCTCCTGAAGTGGGGTCTCTCTAGCCCAGGCTTACCTGGAATTCACTGTAGTTGCAGGCTGGTCATGAACTCACTGAGATGCTCCTACTTCTGCCTCATGAGTGCTGGGATTAAAGGTGTGTGCCAGCATGCTTGGCTTCCGATAGGATGGGCACACCAAGGACTCTAGATGCTGGACTCCAGACGCAGCACCACTTTGTGCATCTGGCTTTCATGGGTACTGGAACTCAGGTTGTTGGGCTTTGCAGGAAAGCGCAAAGTGCTGCGATTAAAGGCATGTGCCACCACGCCTGGCACTTTGTTTTTTTTTTTTTTTTTTTTTTTTTTTTTGAGGTAGGGTCTCACTCTAACGCAGCCTGACCTGGAATTCACTATGAAGTCTCAGGATGGCCTTGAACTCAGGGTAATCCTCTTACCTCTGCCTTCCAAGTGCTGGGATTAAAGGCATGTGCTACCAACATCTAGCTTTTAGTTTTAGTTTTTTCTTAATATTTTATTTTTATTTCTTTATTTATTTGACAGAGAAAGAGGGAGAGAGAGAGAGAGAGAGAGTGTGTGTGTGTGTGCCAGGGCTTCCAGCCACTGCACACGAATGCCAGACACTTGCGCCTCCTTGTGCATCTGGCTAAGGTGGGTCCTGGGGAACTGAACCCAGGTCCTTTGGCTTTGGAGGCAAACACCTTATTTGCTAAGCCATCCCTCCAGCCCTAGTCTTTTTTTAAAGTTTATTTTTATTTAATCTCCTTATATATATATTTTTGGTTTTTCGAGGTAGGGTCTCACTCTGGCTCAGGCTGACCTGGAATTCACTATGTAGTCTCAGGGTGGCCTCGAACTCTCGGCGATCCTCCTACCTCTGCCTCCCAAGTGCTGGGATTAAAGGCCTGCGCCACCACGCCCGGCTCAAATCTCCTTTTATATCTTGAGAGAGAAAGAGAGAGAGAAGAAAGAAAGAGAGAGAGAGAGGGAGGGAGAAACAGAGATTGGTTACCCTGAGGCCTTCAGCTCTGCAAATGAATGCCAGATACATGCTCCACTTTGTGTATTAGCTTTATGTAAGTACTGGCAAATCAAACCTGGGTCCTTAGGCTTTGCAGGCAGGCCCTTTAACCACCAAACCATCTCTCCAGCCCCACCTGGCTTTTTTTTTTTTTTTAATAATGGTTTATTTACTGTGACTATGGTAATGGCATCACAGATTATGCACATGTTCAAATTCATCAGTTGTATACATGAAATAGAGTTTTTGCAAAACACGACTTCAATAAAGCTGTTGAAATTATTTCTATTGATTTGTTTAGTTCATATTGCTGTAAGATCATGACATCAAAATGAAAGAGAGACTGATTGAGATGGGGAGAATGGGGTTTCAAAGGGAAATTGGGGGGAGGTAGGGTATTACCATGGGATAGTTTTTATAATCATGGAAGTTGTTAATAAAAAGAATTTTTTAAAAAGAATAAAATTACAAGTAAAGCTTTCATGTTATATCTATCCTACTGCTGTGCTCTAGAACAAATATGACAAACTCTGCCTGTTGACTGAACTTGGCTCTAGGAAGGAGACTCTCCTGTACAATCTTCTATCATTGCATCTTTTTTTTCAAGAAAATATTTTATTTACTTATAAGCAGACAGAGAGTATGAGTGTGGCTTTTGAGGTAGGGTCTCCCTCTAGCCTGGGCTGACCTGGAATTCACTATGGAGTCTCAAGGAGGCCTCGAACTCACAGTGATCCTCCTACCTCTGCCTCCTGACATTAAAGGCATGCACCACCAGGCCCGGCTTTGACCACCTGACTTTGTTTGTTTGTTGGTTTTTCAAGGTAGGGTCTCACTCTAGCCCAGGCTGACCTGAGATTTACTCTGTAGCTACAGGCTCATCTGAACTCATAGGGATCCTCATACCTCAGTCTCCCATGTTCTAGGAAATTTTTTTTTTTGTTTTAATTTATTTGTGTATGTGTGATGCATGTGCTACGTGGTGCATCTGGCTTTACATGGGTCAATTGCTGGGGAACTGAACCTAGGCAGACGGACTTCTCCAAGTAAGTACTCTTAACTATTTAGCCACTGAGCCATCTTCCTAGTTCCCCTTTATTCCTATGCTCTTTTTTTTTTTTTTTTTTTTTTTGTGGGGGGAGCAGGTCTCGAGGTAGGGTCTCACTCTAGTCCAGGCTGACCTGGAACTCACTCTCTGGTCCTAGGCTGGCCTTGAACTCAAGGTGATCCTCCTACCTCTACTCCTGAGTGCTGGAATTAAAGTGTGTGCCACCATGCCCCCAATGCTGTTTTGTTTGTTTGTTTGTTTTCAAGGTAGGATCTCCCTCTCTTTAGCCCAGGCTGACCTGGAATTCACTATGTAATCTCAGGGTAGCCTTGAACTCACATTTGAAGTGTTAATAGCCTTTCCTGAAAGCCAAAAGGAACTAAAGACTTAATAGCTATACCTAAAACTTGTGGGCACTAAAGAAGGCCCAGAGGAATTCACCCTCATTAAGTTTGACTCCTTTCCTGATTGATGTACTCCCCTTAGCCTAGATGGCCTTGAAGGACCAGGGACCATCTGAGTTTCCTCCCTTAGACATTCCTGGCTGAAGAAGCCTGTTGTGAACAAGGACACAAACAGCTACAATTTCCTTATCAACTGCCCCTGGTACAGTCTGTTTTTAGGATCTTCCATATAGGTTTGAACTTCAGCCTGGCTCAGGGCTTCAGTCCTCATCCCGCGAGAAGGCTGCTGCCCCTCGCTGTTTCTTTCAGTTAACAGTCTTTAGAGATCAAGTCCAGTGCTCTCTTTTAATTTTCTCTTACATTTTCCTTACAACAGTGATCTCCTATGACTGCCTTCAGAGTGATTGGATTAAAGGCATGTGCCAACACCCCTGGCTTCAATGCCCTAAATATGCAAGTCTAATTTTTATTTATTTATTTGAGAGAGAGAAAGAGGCAGAAAGAGAGAGAGAGAGAGAAAATGATTGGCTATACAAGGGCATCTAAGCCACTGCAAACGAACTCCAGAACCATGTGCCACCTTGTGCAGCTGGCATATGTGGGTCCTGGGGAATTGAACCTGGGTCCTTAGGTTTTGTAGGCAGGCACCTTAACTGCAAGCCATCTCTCCAGCCCATCAATGCCTTTTAAAAAAATATTTTATCCTTATTTATTTATTTGACAGAGAAAGAGGGAGAGAGAGAGACAGAGAGAATGGGCATGACATGGCCTTCAGCCACTGCAAATGAACTCCAGATGCATGCTCCCCCTTGTACATCTGGCTAACAAGGGTCCTGGGGAATCAAACCTAGGTTGGCTTTGCAGGCAAATGCCTTAATTGCTAAGCAATCTCTCCAGGCCTGAATGCCTTTTTTTAATTTTAAGAAATTACTTATTTGAGAGCCGGGGTTGGTGGCACACGCCTTTAATCCCACACTCAGGAGGCAGAGGTACAAGGATCGCCATGAGTTCAAGGCCACCCTGAGACTGCATAATGAATTCCAGGTCAGCCTAAGCTAGAGTGAGACCCTACCTCGAAAATCAAAAGAAAGCAAACAACCCCCCCCCACAAAAAACCATAAAAAATATTAATTTGAGAGGGGGAGGGACAATGGGCACTCCAAGGCCTCCTGCCACTGCAAACAAACTACAGACAAATGAGTTAGTTTGTGCATCTGGCTTTACATGGGTACTGGGGAATTGAACCTGAGCAAGTGTTGTAAATGCTGATCCATCCCTCCAGCCCCACCTTTTAATTAATTAATTAATTAACTTATTTATTTATTTATTTTTGAGGCAAGGTTTCACTGTAACTCAGGCTGACCTGGAAGTCACTCTGTAGCCCAGGCTGAGCTCAAATTCCTGGTGAATCTCTTACTTCTATCACTGCATTTTATTTTTTATTTTATTAAAAAATATTTTATTACTTGTTTATTTGAGAGATGGACAAAGAAGAAGAAAGACTGGCAGATAGAGAATGGGCATGCCAGGGCCTCCAGCTGCGGCAAACAATCTCCAGACTCATGGGCCACTACGTATCTGGCTTACCTGGGTCCTGGGGAACTGAACCTAGGTCCTTTCGGCTTTGCAGAAGAGTACATTAACTGTGAAGCCATCTCTCCAGCCATTATATTTTATTTATTTAAGAAAGATGCAGATAAGGCGGGTGTAGTGACATTACAGCTGGGTATGGTGGTGCAGGCCTTTAATCCCAGCACTAGGGAGGCAGAGGTAAGATGATCGCTGTGAGTTCAAGGCTAGCATGAATTCCAGGTCAGCCTAGGCTAGAGTGAAAAACAGAAGATAACTACAGAAATAAGTAAGATTAAACAAATCGACTAGGTAGATATCTCCCTGGGGTCAAAAACCTCGCCAGTTCTTTTTTTTAAAGGTACTTATTTATTTGAGACAGAGGAAGACAGGGAGAATGCAAGGCCCAGGGCCATGAGCTCCACATGCATGCGCCACCTTGAGCTTGGGCTTCTGTAGGTCCTGGGGAATTGAACCTCAGTCTTCTAGCTTTGCGGGCAAGCGTCTTAAACTCTAAGCTATCCCTTTTTTTTCTTTTATTGCAAGGACGGATTGCAACGCCCCTACCGGGATGGGAGGCCCGCTTGCACCCTCCCCTAAGCGCGCCATCGGCTGGCGTCCAGGCTGCGCGCGCCAGCGTCCCTGCGCAGGCACCGCCGTCCCGCGCGTGCGCAGACGCCGCCCCTCCCCGCGCGTGCGCAGAGGCGGCCGGCCCGCGGCGGGGTGGACTTGGCGGTTTGCGCGGGCGCGTGGGAGCGCGTCGGAGCGGCTCTGCGGCTCGCCACAGGTGAATCCTTGAGCATTTATTAAGAGAATATTTTGTTGCACTCGGGAGGCAGAGTAAGAGGATCGCCGGGAGTTCGAGGGCACCCTGAAACTACACAGTGAATTCCATGTCAGCCTGAGGTAGAGAGAAACCCAGGTTCGATTTCCCCAGTACCGACATAAGCCAGATGCACAAGGTGGACAATGCATCTGCAGTTCATTTATAGCAGCTAGAGGCCCCGGTGTGCCTGTTTCCTCCCTCTCATCTCTGTTTCTTTCTCAAGTAGGTAAATTAAACGTAAAAATAAAGGGCTGCTGAGGAGATGGTCAAGGTTAAGGTGCTTTCCTGCAAAGCCAAAGGACCCAGGTTCAATTCTCCAGGATCCATGTAAGCCAGATGCACAAGGTGGCGCGGGGAGTTGGCTTTTTTCTCTCTCTCAAAAATAAATAAAGGGCTAGAGGGATGGTTTAGTGGTTAAGGCGTTTGCCTGCAAAGTCAAAGGATCCAGGTTCGATTCCCCAGGACCCATGTTAACCAGATGCACAAGGGGCCACACCCACCTGGAGTTATTTGCAGTGGCGCATCTATTCTTTCTCTCGCTTCCTTCCTCCCTCTTTCTCTGTCAAATAAAAAATATTTTAAAAAAGAAAAAAAAAACAAGAAAAGGGTTAAAAAATAAATAAATAAAAATAAAAAACTAAAATAAAATAAAGCCGGTCTTGGTAGCACATGGCCTTTAGTCCTAACACTTGAGAGGCAGAGGTAGGAGGATTGCCTTGAGTTCAAGGCCACCCTGAGATTACTTAGTGAATTCCCGGGAAGAATATTTCTATTTTCTTTTCAAAAAATTTTTTTATTAAGCTCCATGACTGTAAACAATATCCCATGGTAATGCCCTCCCTATCCCCACTTTCCCCTTTTAAAATCTGTTCTCCATCATATTCCCTCCCCCTCTCAATTAGTCTCTGTTTTATTTTGATGTCATGATCTTTTCCTCCTATTATGAAGGTCTTGTGTAGGTAGTGTCGGGCATGGATATCCAGGCCATTTTATATGTGGAGGGAGTACATTGTAAGGAGTCCTACCCTTCCTTTGGCTCTTACATTCTTTCCGCCACCTCTGGAAGAATATTTCTAGCATAGAGAATGTTAAATTCCAAAACCACCTTGCCCCATTGTGCCTAGCAAGTTAAAGAAAAAAGATGGCAGCCAGGCGTGGTGGCACACGCCTTTAATCCCAGCATTCCAGAGGCAGAGGTAGGAGGATTGCTGTGAGTTAGAGGCCACCCTGAGACTACATAGTGAATTCCAGGTCAGCCTGGGCTAGAGTGAAACATTACCTTGAAAAACCAAAAGAAAAGAAAGAAGGTGGGTAGATGGGCTAGGGAGATGGCTTAACAGTTAAGGTGCTTGCCTGAAAGCCAAAGGACCCAGGTTCAATTCCCCGGTACTCACATAAGCCAGATGCACAAGGTGTCACATGCGTCTGGAGTTGGTTTGCTGTGGCTGGAGGCCCTGGCGTGTCTGTTCCTAATTTCTTTTTGTCTCAAATAAATAGAAAAAAATAAAAAAGAAAGGAGGTGGCTGGAGCCAAATGAGTTGAGAGCTATGATTGCAAGTGTGCTGAGTTTTTTTTTGTTTGTTTTTCAAGGTAGGGTCTCCCTGTAGCCCAGGCTGGCCTGGAATCCACTGTGTAGTCTCAGGGTGGCCTCAAGCTCAGTGAACTCACCTTGATCCTCCTACCTCAGCCTCCCAAGTGTTTGGATCAAAGGTGTCTGCCACCACAGCTGGCCAAAACCGTATCTTCTGAGCAACAGGGGAAATCTGAATACTCATCCCTAGCCCATTTTATTGACGGGAACAAACTCTGCCAAAGTCATGCACCAAGTAAGTTGAAGAAACCACGTGTGACACTAAGTGAACAGCTTCAGGCTCACTGCTATTTCTGTAACAGACACTTCCACAACAGGGAGCAGCAGTAAGTTGGCAGCTACGTATGCTTTTTTTTCCTTTTTCTTTTTTGATTTAGGGTCTCTCTCCAACCCAGGCTGACCTGGAATTTGTTATGTAGTCTCAGGCTGGCCTTGAACTCACGGTGGTCCTCCTACCTCTGCCTCCCGAGGCTGGGATTCAAGGCATGCACCACCACGCCCGGCTCTTCCTCATTTTTATTCAGTCCATGACCCTACCCCATTTGTCATACTGTCCACCAAGGTGAATTTTCCCTCTTCAGTTAAATCTTTCTGTAAACATCCTCATAGAGACCCCCAGTGGTGTGGTTCCCTGGTGATTGTAAATAATCAAGTTGCAGTGAATATTACCCACCACAGACGGCTTGCAGAAAAGTATTCCGGTTGGGTTTTGGAGCCTGGTAATGCTCGACTAGGCTAGGGAGGAAGAGGAGGTGCAGGCCAGGGGCGTACTGCTGTGACTTTCACATCTGGAGGCGGGAAAGTGAAGGCAAGCTTGGCAGTGACTAGTCTTGTAACAGCAAGAAGTAAAGGTGGTAAACTGGAATAAAGGGCTGCAGAGGTGGCTCAGCAGTTACAGGGCTTGCCTGCAAAGCCTATCTGCTTTTCTTTTTTAATTTTATTTTTATTATTTGAGAGAGAGAGGGTGGGAGGGAGAGAATGGGCCCGCCAAGGCCTCCAGCCACTGCACATGAACTCTAGATGCATGCACCACCTTGGGCATCTGGCTTATGTGGGTCCTGGGGAATCGAGCCTCAAACCAGAGTCCTTTGTCTTCACAAGCAAGCGCTTAACCACTAAGCCATCTCTCCAGCCCCGCATCTGCTTTTTTTTATCTCTCAAATAAGTAAAGTAGTATAGAATCAGTTCTGAGTGACTTTTTATTTATTTGAGAGTGAGAGAGCAGAGAACATGCTAGGGCCTCTAGGCTTACCTGGGGACTGGGGAATTGAACCTGGGTCCTTAGGCTTCACAGGCAAGAGCTTTAACCACTAAGCCCTCTTTCTAGCCCTTAAATGTCAGCTTTAGGGCTGGAGAGATGGCTTAGCGGTTAAGCGCTTGCCTGTGAAGCCTAAGGACCCCGGTTCGAGGCTCAACTCCCCAGGACCCACGTTAGCCAGATGCACAAGGGGGCACATGCGTCTGGAGTTCGTTCGCAGTGGCTGGAGGCCCTGGCGTGCCCATTCTCTCTGTCTCTCTCTGTCTCTCTCTGCCTCTTTGTCTGTCACTTTCAAATAAATAAATAAACATAAAAAAATTAAAAAAAAAAAAGCCAGGTGTGGGATTTTCCCCTCACACCGCGCTCTCCGCAACTCGGGAAACGTGAGGGGAGAATGGCAGCGAGCAACGGAGGGAGGAGCAGACCGCGAGGTAAAAGCACACGTGGAGAAGCGATACAACCAGAGCAGCCGCGGCTCCCTCCCCTCCCCCGCCGCCTGAACCCAGCTCCAGCGAACACAGCAGCGGCCCGGGACCCGGCCACGCCAACTTGGGCTGACGGCGGGACCCAAGCAGGAGCAGAATTCGGCAGCAACTTCAGCGGCTCCAGCACCGGTACCAGTGGCCCCAGCAGCAGCGGACCCAGGAGCGGCAGCGGCGGCAGATCCCGCAGCAACGGCTTCGGGGTGAGCAGCGGCGGTGGACACGGCAACGGCAGCTTCAGCAGCGGTGGTGGCTCCGGGGGTGGCAGCTACAACAGCAGCAGAGGCGGCAGCAGCGGCTCAGTTTGCCCTGTAGGAAAAGCAAGTGCCCAGCTCCAGAAATCAGAACAGCAGCCCGACGACCCAGGCAGCAACTTGACTGAGACCACAATCACCCAAGGTAACTGGGATTGCACAAGGGAAGGGTCTCACTTGGTCACAAGCTGACTTGGATACCTCAACAGACCAGAAATCTAAACCTCTTTATTGATAGAGGATCTGGTCATTATAATAACTACTCTTGCATACATACTCAGGGCTGTTTTTGATTGAATGTCTACAGTGTTTAGTTAAATTTTAGAATCTACCAGTATTTTATTCCACTCAGCCGGCTTGAATACTCCTATAGCAGGGAAACTCAACCCCTAAGAACATCTTTGTAGATACTCTGAGAGTCTTAAGAGCCACACCTAATACCTTAAGGTCCTACCCTGAAAATATATTACATCAAATCAATTGATACAGCTAAGAATACACAGCTAGCTAGAAAATCCAAGCATTAACTTAATCCAAAATGCAAAAATATATACATTATAACACAAGAAACACTAAAAAGCAAGACGATATAAATCCACCTAAAAGTATTAATGCATCAGAAATGTCCTCCAGTGAGAAAGAGTTAGAGGAAATGCCTGAGAAAGAGTTCAAAAGAATAATTATAAATATGTTCAAAGAGGTCAAAGAACACATGAAAACAATCAAAGAAGAAATCAAAGAGGAAATCAAAGGAATCAAAGAAGAGGCAGGACACCAATTTAATGAAATAAAGAAGGCAATACAAGACATAAATAGAGAAATAGAAATAATAAAGAAAAACCAGTCAGAATTACTAGCAATGAAGAACACAGTTAATGAAATAAAAAACTCTGTAGAAAATCTCACCAGTAGGATGGATGAGGGAGAGGACAGAATATCTAAGCTAGAAGATCAGGTGTCAGACCTAATGCAGTCCAACAAAGAGAAAGACAAACTTATAGAAAAGTATGAGTGGGAATTTCAAGATATTCGGGACACTATGAAAAGATCCAATATAAGAATTCAGGGCATAGTAGAAGGAGAAGAACTCCACTCCAGAGGCATAGTAGGCATCTTCAACAAAATCATAGAGGAAAATTTTCCCCAAATTGGGAAAGAGGTGCCAATACAGATACAGGAAGCCTTTAGAACCCCAGCCAGACAAAACCCAGAAAGAAACTCTCCTCGCCACATTATACTCAAACTTCCAAACACACAAACCAAAGAAAAAATATTGAAAGCAGTTAGAGAGAAAAATCAAGTTACCTACAAAAGCAAGCCCATCAGGATTACAGCAGATTATTCAACACAAACTTTTAAAGCCAGAAGGGCTTGGAGTGATATATTCCAAGTTCTGAAAGATAACAACTGTCAACCAAGGTTACTTTATCCTGCAAAGTTATCCATCCAAATAGATGGAGAAATAAAGACATTCCATGACAAAAGCAGGTTAAAGGAGTATCTGAAGACAAAACCAGCTCTACAGAAAATACTTGATAGAATCCTCCATGCTGAACAAAAGGAAAAGCACACATATAAGGAACCTAGAAAAAACAAGCTATACTCAAATACCAGTTAACAGAAGAGAGCACAGGTAGAACAAGTAACACACACACACACACACACACACACAAATGGCAAACATAAATACACACCTTTCAATAATATCTCTTAATATCAACGGTCTCAATGCCCCAACGAAAAGACATAGATTTGCAGACTGGGTTAAAAAGCAGGATCCTACAATTTGTTGTCTCCAAGAAACTCACCTTTCTACAAAGGATAGACATTATCTTAGGGTGAAAGGTTGGAAGACGGTGTTTCAAGCAAATGGGCCTAGAAAACAAGCAGGGGTTGCTATCCTAATATCAGACAGGGTGGACTTTAGTCCGAAGTTAGTCAAAAAAGATAAGGAAGGTCACTTTATATTGATTAAGGGCACACTCCAACAGGAGGACATTACAATCCTAAACATATATGCACCTAACATAGGGGCTCCCAAATTCGTCAAACAAACACTATTAGAACTAAGGTCACAGATAACACCAAACACAGTGGTGGTGGGTGACTTTAACACCCCACTCTCATCAATTGACAGGTCATCCAGGGAAAGAATAAACAGAGAGGCATCTGGACTAAATGAGGTCATAGAAGGAATGGACCTAACAGATATATACAGGACATTTCATCCAAAGGCTGCAGAATATACATTCTTTTCAGCAGCACATGGAACATTCTCTAAAATAGACCATATATTAGGACACAAAGCAAATCTTAACAAATTCAGGAAAATTGAAATAATTCCTTGCATTCTATCTGACCACAATGGAATTAAACTACAAATCAGTAGCAAGAAAGGCTATAGAGCATACACAAAATCATGGAAACTAAACAATACACTACTAAATGATGAGTGGGTCAATGAAGAAATCAAAAAGGAAATCAAAAAATTTATAGAGTCAAATGATAATGAGAACACAACATACCAAAATCTCTGGGACACAATGAAGGCAGTTCTAAGAGGTAAATTTATAGCCTTAAGTGCCTACATTAAGAAATTAGAAAGGTCGCAAGTAAACGACCTAATGCTTCGCCTTAAAGCCTTGGAAAAAGAAGAACAAGGCAAACCAAAAAGTAGTAGACGGGAAGAAATAATAAAGATTAGGGCAGAAATTAATGAAATAGAAACAAAAAGAACAATCCAAAGAATTAATGAAACAAAGAGTTGGTTCTTTGAAAGGATAAACAAGATTGATAAACCCTTAGCAAATCTGACCAAAAGAAAGAGAGAAGAGACACAAATTAATAAAATCAGAGATGAACAAGGTAACATCACAACAGATTCCAGAGAAATTCAAAAAATTATAGGGACATACTATAAAAGCATATACTCCACAAAGTATGAAAATCTGAAAGAAATGGATGATTTCCTTGATCTATATGACCTACCTAAATTAAATCAAAATGAGATTAATCACTTAAATAGACCTATAACAAACATGGAGATCCAAGCAGTTATCAATAATCTCCCAACTAAAAAAAGCCCAGGCCCGGATGGATTCACTGCTGAATTTTACCAGACTTTTAAGGAAGAGCTAACACCATTGCTTCTTAAGCTTTTCCAGGAAATAGAAAAAGAAGGAATCCTACCAAACTCCTTCTATGAGGCCAGCATCACCCTGATACCAAAACCAGGCAAAGATAGAACAAAAAAAGAAAATTACAGACCAATCTCCCTCATGAACATAGATGCAAAAATTCTCAACAAAATATTGGCAAACAGAATACAAGAGTATATCAAAAAGATCATTCACCCTGACCAAGTAGGCTTTATCCCCGAGATGCAGGGATGGTTCAACATACGCAAATCTATAAATGTAATACATTACATAAATGGGTTGAAGGACAAAAATCACATGATCATCTCATTAGATGCAGAGAAAGCATTTGACAAAATCCAACATCCCTTCATGATAAAAGTCCTACAGAGACTGGGAATAGAAGGAACATATCTCAATATAATAAAGGCTATTTATGACAAGCCTACAGCCAACATATTACTAAATGGGGAAAAACTGGAAGCTTTTCCACTAAAATCAGGAACAAGACAAGGGTGTCCACTGTCTCCACTTCTATTTAATATAGTTTTGGAAGTCTTAGCCATAGCAATAAGGCAAGAGACACACATAAAAGGGATACAAATTGGAAAGGAAGAAATCAAGTTATCATTATTTGCAGATGACATGATTCTATATATAAAGGACCCTAAAGACTCTACTAGCAAGCTGTTAGAGCTGATCAAAACCTACAGCAATGTAGCAGGATACAAAATAAATACACAGAAATCAGTAGCCTTTGTATATGCTAACAACAAACACACAGAGGATGAAATCAGAGAATCACTGCCATTCACAATTGCATCAAAAAAAATAAAGTACCTTGGAATAAACCTAACCAAGGAAGTAAAGAATCTATACAATGAGAACTTTAAAACACTCAAGCGAGAAATTGCAGAAGACACTAGAAAGTGGAGAAACATCCCTTGTTCCTGGCTTGGAAGAATCAAAATCGTGAAAATGGCAATCTTACCTAAAGCAATCTACACATTTAATGCAATCCCTATCAAAATTCCAAAGGCTTTCTTCATGGAAATAGAAAAAACAATCCAAAAATTCATTTGGAATCATAAAAAACCTCGAATATCTAAAATAATACTGAGCAACAAAAAAGAGGCTGGTGGTATCACCATACCTGATTTTAACCTATACTACAGAGCCATAGTAACAAAAACAGCATGGTACTGGCACAAAAACAGACATGTAGATCAGTGGAACAGAATAGAGGACCCAGATGTAAGCCCAGGTAGCTATAGCCACCTGATATTCGATAAAAATGCCAAAAATACTCATTGGAGAAGAGACAGCCTCTTCAGCAAATGGTGTTTTGAAAACTGGATAAATATCTGTAGAAGGATGAAAATAGATTCTTCTCTCTCGCCATGCACAAGAATTAAGTCCAAATGGATTAAAGACCTTAACATCAGGCCGGAAACTCTGAAACTGCTAGAGGAAAAAGTAGGGGAAACCCTTCAACATATTGGTCTTGGCAAAGACTTTCTGAATACAACCCCAATTGCTCAGGCAATAAAACCACAGATTAACCACTGGGACCTAATGAAATTACAAAGATTTTGCACCACAAAGGACACAGTGAAAAAAGCAAAGAGGCAACCTACAGAATGGGAAAAAATCTTCGCCAGCTATATATCTGATAGAGGATTAATATCTAGGATATACAAAGAACTCAAAAAGTTAACTAATAAGGAATCAAACAAGCCAATCAAAAAATGGGCTAAGGAGCTAAATAGAGAGTTCTCAAAGGAAGAAATACGAATGGCATATAAGCACCTAAAAAAATGTTCTACGTCACTAGTCATCAGGGAAATGCAGATTAAAACGACATTGAGATTCCATCTCACTCCTGTCAGATTGGCCACCATCATGAAAACAAATGATCATAAATGTTGGCGGGGATTTGGAAAAAAAGGAACCCTTCTGCACTGCTGGTGGGAATGCAATCTGGTCCAGCCATTGTGGAAAACAGTGTGGAGGTTCCTAAAGCAGCTAGAGATCGATCTACCATATGACCCAGCTATAGCACTCCTAGGCATATATCCAAAGGACTCATCTCATTTCCTTAGAAGTACATGCTCAACCATGTTTATTGCTGCTCAATTTATAATAGCTGGGAAATGGAACCAGCCTAGATGTCCCTCAACAGATGAGTGGATAATGAAGATGTGGTACATTTATACAATGGAGTTCTACTCAGCGGTAAAGAAAAATGAAGTTATGAAATTTGCAGAAAAATGGATGGACCTGGAAAGTATTATACTAAGTCAGGTAACCCAGGCCCAGAAAGCTAAGCGCCACATGTTCTCCCTCATATGGGGATCCTAGCTACAGATGACTGGGCTTCTGTGTGAGAATGAAAATACTTAGTAGCAGAGGCCAGTAAGTTGAAAAGGAGACATAAAGGGTGGAGAAAGGAAGGGAGGAGGATACTTAATAGGTTGATATTGTATATATGTAATTACAATGATTGTAATGGGGAGGTAATATGATTGAGAATGGAATTTCAAAAGGGAAAGTGTGGGGGTGGGGAGGGAGGGAATTACCATGGGACATATTTTATAATCATGGAAAATGTTAATAAAAATTAAAAAAAAAAATTAAAAAAAAAATCAAAAAAAAAATGTCAGCTTTACATTTGCTGAACTGGGGCGGTCGCTCAGTTGGTAGAGTGCCTGTCTAGAATGTCCAGTGCCCTAGGTTTGAGCCCCAGCACCTCATAAACCAGGAGTGCTGGTTCACGCTTGTAATCCCAGCGCTTCAGAGGTACAGGCAGGAGGATCAGAACTTCACATCATGCTCCACTACAGAGCAGCTCCAGGCCAGTCTGCGCTACGTGAAACCCTGCCTGAAAATAAGACTTTTAGTCTTAATTGCATCTAAGTGCTCATAACTATTAGAGCCATATTTGGAAGAGTTCCTTACATTCTCCCAAATACTGGTACTTAGATGGAATTGACTTGTTACATAAATCAGGAGCAAATATACTGACTAGCAGAACTTGAATTTATATGAGATTGTTTTTTATTTTTTTGGTTTTTTGAGGTAAGGTTTCACTCTAGCTCATACTGACCTGGAATTTACTATGTAATCTCAGGGTGGCCTCGAACTCATGACGATCTTCCTACCTCTGCCTCCTTAGTGCTGGATTAAAGGCATGCGCCACCACGCCCAGCTCTTATTTTATATTTCTTAATTTTTTGTTTGTTTTTTAAGAAAAAGAAAAGAAAGGAAAGAGGGCTGGGATGATGGCTTAGCAGTTAAAGGGATTTTTTTGCAAAGCCTGCTGGCCCAGGTTCAGTTCCCCAGCATCCACATAGAGCCAGATGCAGAAAGTAATGCATGCACCTGGAGTTTGTTCACAGTGGCAGGAAGCCCTGGTGCACTCATACTTACTCTCAAATAAATGGATAAAGTATTTTTTAAGCCGGGTGTGGTGGTACACTCCTTTAATTCTGGCACTTGGTAGGCAGAGGTGGGAGGATCCCCATGAGTTTGAAGCCACCCTGAGACTACATAGTGAATTCCAGGTTAGCCTGGGCTAGTGTGAGACACTATCTCAAAAAAAAAAAAAAAAGCCACAACAAAACAAAACCATGCACACACACACATTTATTTTTACAGAGCTTGGTGTGGTGGTGCATCACCATGAGTTCAATGTCACCTTGAGACTACATAGTGAATTCTAGTACAGCCTGGGCTAGAGCGATACCGTACCTTGATTTAAAAAAAAAAAAAAAAAAAAAGCTCAAAAGTGGGCTGTAGGCATGGCTCAGTGGTTAAGGTGCTTGCCTACAAAGCCTAACGATCTTGGTTTGTTAAGTTGCCTGCCTACAAACCTAATCATCTGTGTTTAATTCCCTAGTACCCATATAAAGCCAGATGCACAAAGTGGCACATGCATCTGGAGTTTGTTTGCAATGGCTAGAGGCCCTGGCATATCCATTCTGTCTCTCTCTTGCTCTGACTCTCCTTGCAAATAAGTACATTAAAAAAAAAAAAAAAAGCTAAAAGAGCCTGGCATGGTGGTACACTCAGGAGGTAGAGGTAGGAGGATTGCCATGAGTTCAGGGCCACTTTTAGACTATCTCCAAAGAAAAGAGAAGAGAAGAGAAGAATCTAAAAATATTTTCTACTGCAATACAAAGAGAACCACAAGTTGGCAGACTTAATGTTATAGCCATCTTTTTTTTTTTGGTGAGGGGTTTCAAGGTAGGGTCTCCCTCTAGTTCAGGCTGACCTTGAATTCACTATGTAGTCTCAGGGTGGCCCTAAACTCATGGTGATCCTCCTACCTCTGCTTCCTAAATGTTGGGATTAAAGGCATGTGCCTGGCAACAATTTTTTATTTCTATGTGTGAGTGCACGAGAATCAAAATTTGGAGAATTAGGCATACCAGGGCCTCTTACCCCTGCCAGTGAACTCTAGACACATGTCTGGCTTAATGTGGGTACTTTGACTGTTGAGCCGTCTCTCCCCAGCCCCCACAGAAGCATTTTAAAAAGGAAAATAAAACCCAGGGGGAAAAACCCTGTATTTGCTGAGTATACTGCCCTCTAGAGGCAGGAGCAGGTCATCTGCAGGAAGGCTAGTATAAGAACACAGGTCTGGGACACTTCCTAACTTTAGTGGCCCTTGGTGTGGACAAATGAACCGCCCCTCCCCTGCCCTCCAGCCATCACCTCTGGTTCTGAGAATCCGAGAATAGGGGCCTCACACATACTGCGAGGTAGGTGATCTGATGCCGCATCAGAAGAGGGCTGAGGCCAAGTGTGATGGTACACACCTTTAATCCCAGCACCCGGGTGCTGAGCTGAGGTAGGAGGATTGCCATTCGTTTGAAGCCAGCCTGGGCTAAAGAGTGAGCTCCAGGATCCGCCTGGACTGTCTTGCTTTGCTGGGCCGGGGCCGGTGGGGGGAGTAAATAAAAAGAAGGCGGCTAGCTGGGCTTGGGTCTGGCCACCATCTCTTTTTACAGAAAAGCAATTTGAAGGAAAGAACGTGACATCACTGGCCTTGTACTTAGTTGGGAGGATGTAGAGTCTTCAGAGCCCATGCCCTCAGCCGGCTCACTGTGCAGGGCTTCGCTCGGAATAAATCAGGGATGGGAAGAGCAGGTTTCTGGCTTGGCTAACTAGGTGGCTGGTGGGTGGCTTATAAACCGATGGCAAATACGGGAGCTATCAATCACAACAGGCTGATGACATATCCCAGGGGATGTGGTGAATTGAATAGATGACTAGAATAAGACCCTACCTTGTGAAAGCAAAGAAAGAAACTAGACTGACGATGAGAGCACTGGAGTCTCTAGCTGCTGCAAATGACTCCAGATGCACGCGCCACTGTGCATTTGGCTTTACGTGGGTACTGGGGAACCGAACCTGGGTCTTCAGGCTTTGCAGGCAAGTGCTTTAAGTGCTGAGCCATCTGTCCAGCCCTGGACCCCCTCTACTTCCAGGCTAGCCTCGAACTTGGGAACCCTACCTCTGCCTTCCTAGTACTGGGATTAAAGGCGTGCACACCACATGCCGTTCTTTATGGCGTTTTCATGCATGTCTATAATGTATTATCGTATTCACCCCTCCCACTGTCCCTCTTCCCACTCCTTGTGTGTGGTGCTTGCACTGGATATGCCCACACAGCACCCACGTGCCCAGGCGGCAGCTGGAGCTGAGCACCAGGGGTCTCGCTCTGTTGTTGGTCTGGCCTTTTTTTTTTTTTTTGGTTTTTCCAGGAAGGGTCTCCCTCTAGCCCAGGCTGATCAGGAATTCACTATGTAGTCTCAGGGTGGCCTCGAACTCACCGCGATCTGCCTATCTCTGCCTCCAGAGTGCTGGGATTAAAAGTGTGCACCACCACCCCTGTCGGCTCTGCCCATTTTTTTTTTTTTTTTTTTTTTTTTTTTTTTAATTTTTATTAACATTTTCCATGATTATAAAATATATCCCATGGTAATTCCCTCCCTCCCCACCCCCACACTTTCCCATTTGAAATTCCATTCTCCATCATATTACCTCCCCGTTACAATCATTGTAATTACATATATACAATATCAACCTATTAAGTATCCTCCTCCCTTCCTTTCTCCACCCTTTATGTCTCCTTTTCAACTTACTGGCCTCTGCTACTAAGTATTTTCATTCTCACACAGAAGCCCAGTCATCTGTAGCTAGGATCCCCATATGAGGGAGAACATGTGGCGCTTGGCTTTCTGGGCCTGGGTTACCTGACTTAGTATAATACTTTCCAGGTCCATCCATTTTTCTGCAAATTTCATAACTTCATTTTTCTTTACCGCTGAGTAGAACTCCATTGTATAAATGTACCACATCTTCATTATCCACTCATCTGTTGAGGGACATCTAGGCTGGTTCCATTTCCCAGCTATTATAAATTGCGGCTCTGCCCATTTTAATTTGAGCTTGAGTGGAATTTTTTTTTTTTTTTTTACTGACTTTAGAGCTTGCTATTGCTTTTTCATGAGCTCTGGTGCTTCTTAGATCTTTGCTCCCCTGTGGGATTGGGGTTACGGGTAAACATGGAAGACCTTACGCCTAGTAAGGCCCTTATGCTTGCACAGGAAGTGCTCTGAGCCTCTCAGCCATCTCTCCAGCCATTACTGCTTTATTTATTTATTTATTTATTTATTTGAGGTAGGGTCTCACTAGAGCGCAGGCTGACCTGAAATTCAGTATGTAGACTTAGGGTGGCCTGGAACTCATGGTGATTCTCCCACCTCTGCCTCCC
The DNA here is from genome assembly GCF_020740685.1 of Jaculus jaculus. NCBI lineage: Eukaryota > Metazoa > Chordata > Mammalia > Rodentia > Dipodidae > Jaculus > Jaculus jaculus. The sequence goes on along the minus strand of NC_059115.1, from coordinate 4,967,041 downwards.
AAGTGCTGGGAGTGTGCGCCGCCACGCCCGGCTCTAGTACTGCATCTTTTAGGCTACTCATGAGTTGCCCTGAATGTTTATGGCTTGACACATTGTGTGTATTTAGTCAGTTCTTACCAATAGTTGTTTTGTTAATAACTAAGCAAATTGGTCTGGAGAGATGGGTTTAGTAGTTACGGAGCTTGCTTGGGAAGATTAAGGATCCAGGTTTGATTCCCTAGTACCCACGTAAGCCAGAGGCACAAGGTGGTGCATGTGTCTGGACTTTGTTTGCAGTGGCTAGATGCCCTGTTGTGCTTCCTCAAATATTTTTTAAAAATCTAAGCAAATTAAACAGGAAAAAGAAAGCATGGACTTCTGTGTTTGGAGTAATTCCCCCTGGAAAACACAAGGGGGAGCTCCCTAACCATCAGTGGCCAGTTCAGAAGCATTAAAAATCCTGTGTTAAAGCCTCAGAATGGAGCCCTGCGTGCACGACTTCAATCCCAGCACTGGGAAGCGGAGGATCCCAGTGAGTTCGAGGACACCTGAGACTACATAGTGAATTCCAGGTTAGCTGGGGCTAGAGTGAGACCCTACCCTGAAAAAACAAACAAACTAAAAGTGTATGTGTCTATATATATAATGTAAATTAATAGCTTCAGTAGGAATGAGGCAGGGAGTCTGCTGTAGGCCAGTTGCATGGGAACAGTAATACAATTTGATATCTGTTTTAGCATCTTTTCAAATAAGTTGTCTTTGAGATGCACTTTCTAGAAAACCTCAAAAATTATTTGAAAACTTCTTCCTAGGTATCTCCAGAAGGTGCTGGAGCTCAGTTCCTGATTCGTACTGGGTCTGTTGGCCGAAATAGAGCTGAAGCCTCCTTGGAGCGAGCGCAGAATCTCAACCCCATGGTGGATGTGAAGGTGGACACTGGGGACATAGAGAAGAAGCCCGAGTCATTCTTCACTCAGTTTGACGCAGTGAGTGTCCGCAGACTGCTGATCCTGCTGGGGTGATTCACGAAAGTCAGGCGCTGATGAAAGTCAGAATGGGAGCTGATGCCTGTAATCCCAGACCTTGGGAGGCAGAGGATTGTTGCATGTTTGAGCTAGCCTGTTCTACATAGTTGTAGCGTTCTAAAGCACTCAAATTAGAAATTCTGAGCTTTTCCCACGTGCTTTGAAAATACTTACTTGAGGGAGAAGGAGGGAGGATGGCACGCTGGGGCCTCTGGCTACTGCAGCGAGTTCCAGACACGTTTACAGCTCTGTGCATCTGACTTACGTGGTATTGGGGAACCGGACCTAGGCTGTTAGGCTTTGCAAGCAAGTGCCTTTAACCACTGAGCCATTGCTCAGCCCTCACGTGCTTTTATGAGCTGCTCTGCCCAGGTTGGTAGGTGGGTCCAGCGTGTTGGCCCCTTGTGGCTGTTGTGCTATGCTGTGTGCAAACTCCTCCTGTGAGTGGCACATGTTCCCCTGACTAGGTGTGTGCCACCTGTTGTGTTTTCTTTCCAGAATCTGCAGAGCTTGGATACATGCTCTACTGCAAGTGTTTTCCCCTGAAATCGCTATTGGCTGATTAATTTTGGTGCCAGAGGCACTTTTTGTTGTTGTTAGAAATAGCAGGCTACAGGGGTTTTTTTTTTTTGGTTTGTTTTGTTTTTTTTCGAGGTAGGGTCTCACTCTAGCTCAGACTGACCTGGAATTCACTATGCAGTCTCAGGAAGCCCTCAGACTCATGGCGATCCTCCTACCTCTGCCTTCCATGTGCTGGGATTAAGGGTGTGCACCACCATGCCTGGCCTACAGTGTGTGTTCTATCTTAAGGAAAAGCATGCCCAGAGACTAGGATAATAGCTTAGCAGTTAAAGGCACTTGCTTGCAAAGCCTGCCAGCCAGGGTCAGAGTCCCCAGTACCCGAGTAAAATCAAATGCAGTAAGTGGCCCGTGCATGTGGAGTTTGTTTGCTGCAGCAAGGTGACCTTGTGTGCCCACACACTCTCTCTTTCCTCGCAAATAAATGAATGCATAAATATTAAAGAGAGAGCACACCTATCTGGGTGTAGTGGGTCACACCTGTAATCCCCATTTTGTAGGTAGAGTCAAGAGGATCAGGTGTTTAAGGTCAGTCATGTTTGCCTACATATCAAGTTCTGAGCCATCCTGGGCTACATGAGATCCTTTCTAAAGAGAAAAAACGGGCTGGAGGTATGGCTTAGTGGTTAGAGCATTTGCCTGCTGAGCCAAAGGACCTTGGTTCGATTCCCCAGGACCCATGTGAGCCAGATGCACAAGGGGGTGCATGTGTCTGGAATTCGTTTGCAGTGGCTGGAGGCCCTGGCACGCCCATTCTCTCTATCTTTGTCAAAATAAATACAAATAAAATATTTAAAAAAATTAAAAAAGAAAAAAGAACACACCTGATTGTTTTCTGCTCCACACAGGCACATTGAAATGAATTCCAGATGCATGTGCCCCATTTTGCATCTGGCTTATGTGGGTCTTGGAGAATTGAATCGCGATCCTTTGGCTTTGAAGGCAAATGCCTTAACTGCTATCTCTCCAGCCCCACTAGACCTGAATGTATTTTATTTTATTTATTTATTGTTTGCTTGTTTCTGTTTTTGTTTTTTTGAGGTAGCCCAGGCTGATCTGGAACTCACTATGTAGTTTCACGATGGCCTTGAACTTACAGTGATCCTTCCAAGTGCTGGAATTAAAGACATGCACCACCACACCTGGCTTTTCTGAAAATTTTATTTCAGGTAGGGTGTATAGACCAGGCTGGCTATAAACTCAGGCCATATTCTTACCTCACCCTCCCAAGTGCTTGGAATAAAGGTGTGAGGCACACTCCATGTTGGATTTTAATAGATTTAATTAATTTAGGAATAATATTCTAGCTGGGCATAGTAGTGCATCCCTTTAATCTTTGCACTGGGAAGTCTGAGGTAGGAGGAACTTCTATGAGCTTGAGGCCAGCCTGGAGCTACAGAGTGAATTCCAGGTCAGCCTAGACTAGAGTAAGACCCTACTTCAACAAACCAAACCAGAACAACCAAAATGAAAGAATTTGCTAGGTTTTTTTTTTATTTTTATTTTTTTTATTTTTTATTTGTTTGAGAGAGAGATACAGAAATAGGCAGGTAGAGGGAGAGAGAATAGGTACGCCAGGGCCTCCAGCCACTGTGAACGAACTCCAGCTCCAGATGCGTGTGCCCCTTTGTGCATCTGGCTTATGTGGGTCCTGGGGAATTGAACCCGGGATCCTTTGGCTTTGCAGGGAAGCGCCTTAACCTCTAAGTCATTTCTCCAGCCCCAATTTGCTAGGTTATTACTTTTTCATTAAAGCACTCAAATGTGGTTTACATATATTCATAGCTTAGGGGAAGCAAATTCACTTTTTGGTTTTATTTTCTAGCTAAGCCCCTTTCTTTGGTCGTGCAAAGCGGCTACGTCATCATTTTACATTTTACACACTGAGACCTGAAGCTCTTCTTTTGTCTTCTAACCACAGCACTCAGAGAACCTGTCATACCAGTTTAAACCGGCTTAAAGGAGTCCAGAGAGTCTGTTTAGATTTGTCTGACACCAGGGTTAGCAGCACTCCACACCAGTCACTCTGTCTTTCCACAGGTGTGCCTGACTTGCTGCTCCAGGGATGTTATAGTGAAAGTCGACCAGATCTGTCACAAAAACAGCATCAAGTTTTTCACCGGCGATGTCTTTGGATACCATGGGTACACCTTTGCCAATCTTGGAGAGCATGAGTTTGTAGAGTAAGTGCCGGAAGAAGAGCAAAGTGAGAAAATGCTCCTAGAATTTATTCTTATTTCCTGGTAGGCAACAAATCACCTAAGACCTTCTGGAACCAAGTTACTAACCATTTGCTGAGTGTGATGGATTGTGGGTTCACAGTTAGAAGAGATACGGCCCCTGCCCTTGAAGGATGGTCTAATTCAATGCCTAAAGCAAGTACTTGTGCAGCCCACACACCACACGGCTGTTGGTCTGCCTGGCCTTCTGCTTTTGAAGCCTCCTCTTCTTCCCAGGGAAGGCTTGCATGTCTTGTTGACCCTTGTTCCCTAGCTTGTGCTACGTTTCCGTGTTGAGTGGCAGCAAAGCCAGTGCCCATTCATTAAATGGGCAACGCGGGAGGCACATTGAGCCAGTCTACCAGGGAAAGGTGCCAAGGTCCCTAGCTTCCTCTGATGGAACAGACACACTTGATCCTTCACTTAGCGCATTGAGTCTGTAGACCCGGCTGGTTCTGGCGTGACAGGACCTGCAGGGCTCCTTACTCGTAGCTCTAGATGACAGATGGCCGGGGATACAGTGTCGTTAAAGCGCACGAGCTGTTTGACTACAGGGTGCGTGTGCTCTGGTTTGCTCAGCTTCTCAATCAAGTCACTGTGCTGCTCTGGTCTGCGATTGCCTGCCGATAAAGTCAAGAAGATAAGCACGTTTGCACCATCTCCTAATTCTAGGCGTCATTTGGCTTCAGGAATGTCTAGTTGCTGAGTCCTATTACATAACTAGATAAAATCATAGTGATGAAAAGGAGCCTCAGTTATTTTAACACGAACTTCTTAAAGCAGAGGGGAGGAAGGAAGGTTGTCTTGTTCGATCATGATTCCAGGAGAATGCGTGCAGGTCAGCCTGGGCTAGAGCAAAACGCTACATTGAGAAAACAAAAGGCCATTGCCATACCCACATGTTGCTATTCGCTGTTCTGGATTTGTGTGTTTGTTTTTTAATATTTATTTATTTATTTGACAGAGAAAGAGGGAGGGAGGGAGGGAGAGAGAGAATGGGCGCAACAGGGCCTCTAGCTACTGCAAATGAACTCTGGATGTGTGCGCCCCCTTGTGCATCTGGCTAATATGGGTCCTGGGGGATTGAACTGGGTCCTTTGGATTTGCAGGCAAACACCTTAACTGCGAAGCCATCCCTCCAGCCCAGTTATGTTTTTTTTTGTTTTTTGTTTTGAGGTAGGGTCTCACTGTAGCCCAGGCTGAACTGGGTTTCACTCTGTTGTGCCCAAGCTGGTCTTGAACAAGCATAGGTCCTCCTACTCCTCCTCCTGGCCTGGCCTCCCTCCCCCCACACCAGATAGGATTTCTCTCTAGTCCAGGCTGATCTTGAATTCACTGTGTAGTGTCCCGGCTGTTCTCGAACTCATGCTGATCCTCCTACCTCTGCCTCCGAAGTGCTGGGATTAAAGGTGTGCGCCTCGCCTGGCTTTTTTTTTTAATTGACAACTTCCATAATTGTAAACAATATCCTATGGTAATTCCCTCCCTCCACCCACTGTCTCCTTGGAAACTCCACTCTCCATCATATCCCCTCCCCTTCTCAATCAGTCTCTTTCATTTTGATGTCATGATCTTTTCCTCCTCTTACGATGGTCTTGTGTAGGTAGTGTCAGACACTGTGAGGTCGTGGAGATCCAGGCCATTTTGTGTCTGGAGGAGCACGTTGTAAGGAGCCCTACCCTTCCTTTGGCTCTTACATTCTTTCCACTACCTCTTCCACATTAGACCCTGAGCCTTGGAAGGTGCAATAGAGGTGTTTCCGTGCTGAGCACTCCTCTGTCACTTCTTAGCACTGTGGTGTCTTCTGAGTCATCCCAAGGTCACAGCCCTCTGAAAAGAGAAGCTTCTCTAACAAAAAGTGAGAGTCGCATTAATATATGGGTACGAACATTAACAGAAATGCTTACTGGGAGGTTTGGTGAACATAGTATATACATTTAGCCAGACAGCAGCAGACGTTACAGCCCTAGGGCTCATGACTACCCCTGTTGTATGTTTTCATATCAGGGACGTATTCCTTCCCATGGAGCAGGCCTCCAGTCCAATTACAGGGCAGTTAGTTGGTTTCCCCCGTAACAGGCGTGTCACTGTTGCACCTGTTGGCTCATCTGGCCTGGCTGGCCAAATACAAGGCTTGCAGTGTCCACTGTTGAGTGTCTTCACTTCTCTCTCTCTCCCATTGAACTGCATGCAGAATGGCTTCTTCCAGCTTTCTGTCAGCTGGTCTACATGGAGGAGGTTTTCAGCTCAGTTCCAGCAGGATTTCTCAGTGGCCTTGCAGCCCAAGTATGTGAAGTCTTCAGCGATACCAGCCTTGTTTCTTATTTGTACAACTCAGTGGCATTTGTACCTATATTTTTTCCTTCAAGATAGGATCTCCCTTTAGCCCAGCCTGATGTAGAATTTACTATATCTCAGACTGTTCTTGGACTCAAGAGCTGTCCTCCTACCTCTACCTCCCAAGTGCTGGAATTAAAGGCATGCACCACCATGCTATGTTCAGGGTTTTTTTTATTTTTTTCAAGGTAGGGTCTCACTCTAGCTGAGGCTTAGCTGGAATTAACCATGTAGTCTCAGGATGACTCGAACTCATGGCGCTCCTCCTACCTCTGTCCACCAGGTGCTAGGGTTAAAGGCATGCACCACAATGACCGGCCCCAGCTATTTTTTTTTTAATTTCTAATTTATTTGCAGTAGGAGAGAGAATGAACTGGTACACCAGAGCCACTGCAAACCAATTCCAGATGTATGTACCCCTTTGTGCCACTGGCTTTATATGGGTAATTGGTAATCACCTGTGCCATCCTAGGCCAGCAGGCTCTGTGAGCAAGCACCTTTAACTGCTCAGGCATCTGCCTAGACCCAAGGAAGGTTTTGTTCACTGATTTATTAGTAGTCCAATGCTTAGCACACTCAGACTCGGAATATTTACTTTTTTCTTTTTTTAGTTTTTTGAGGTAGGGTCTCACTCTGGTCCAGGCGGACCTGGAATTCACTGTGTAGTCTCAGGGTGGCCTTGAACTCACAGCGATCCTTCTGCCTCCCGAGTGCTGGGATTAAAGTTGTGTGCCACCACGCCCCCAGCTAGGGTATATTTAAATATACATATTTATGTTTTTTTGTTTTGTTGGGTTTTTTTGTTTTGTTTTTTGAGGTAGGGTCTCGTTTTGGTCCAGGCTGACCTGGAATTCACTCTGTCATCTCAGGGTGGCCTTGAACTCATGGCAATCCTCCTACCTCTGCCTCCCGAGTATATTTATGTAATTTTTTATGGTCTGGGTGTCATTTTATTGACAGCAGTTTTCACGTTTTCTTCCCACGAATGCTTCCTTGGAGCACCGGCACACAGGCCCGAGGAAGGGCAGTCTCTGGAGAGGGAGCGAGAAAGGCAGAATGCACACGTCTTTGGCAGGTGTTTGGCCCCAGCAGGATACAATCCTTCAAGTTGGAATCCCATTGGGTATTTGAGAGGACCAAGGGCGGGTAGACAGGAAGTCTTCTGTAGGACTCACATCTCATTCCAGGCCCCTTATACTATCCAAGTCCATAATTAATTTCAAGGTAGGTTCTCTAACCCAGGCATTGACCTGAAGTTCATTATACAAATAAAAAAAAAAAACCACTATGTAGTCTCAGGCTGGCCTTGAACTCATTGTAGTCCTCCTAACTCTGCCCCCCAAGTGCTGGGATTAAAGTCATGAGCTACCATGCCCGCCTGTTTTTACTTGTTTGTTTGAGAGTATTGGTACATGGGATTTCCTGCCACTGCAAACAAACTCGAGTTACGTGCACCACTGTGTGCGTGGCTCTATGTGGGAACTGGGGAATTGAATGTGGGCCTAAAGCACTGAGCTACGACTCTAGCCACAGATTCAAGGAATATTAATGGTATAGTTATGTCTTCTCCTACAGGATGCAGCCACCCTGAAGGAGATCATTGAATGTCTCTGTCTCTGTGATCAGCTAAACGGATTAGCCTTACCGTATATTAGTTCTCATAGTTCAATTTATTTAATCTGTGAGAGAGAACAGCATTCCCCAGAAAAGGACCTGGTGAGAAATGCTTGTAAGTGAGTCATGTCATCAAGTTGTCAGAACTGCAAGCTCCAGACCGTGAGGTTCATGGCTGTAACTGCCTGTCAGCCCTGGTGGAGGGGAGGGCATGTGCAGATGCCCGTGCAGAGCGTGGGGATTGCTCCTAGCAGGTCTTTAGGTAGGATGGTTAGCCAGATGGAGAATGCTGTCCTGTCTCCTGAGGATGTTTCTGAGCTCCAATAAAGGGAGGGCGGAGAGGCTGTCTCTGTGTCTGTCTCTTCCCTTGTCTTTTCCCTCCCTCCTCCTCTTTGCTTTTTTCCAGAGTTGAGAAAGTATCAGCCTGCCTGGGCCACAATAAGACCCTGCCAGTCCTCTGCGTGTGTCAGTGATCTTTGTGTGAGTGTGGTGGCAGGTCTCACTGTAGCCCAGACTGGCCTTGAACTCAGGCGATCTTCCTCCCTCAGCCTCCCAAGTCTTGGAATTACAGGTGGATACCACTATGCTCAGCTAATTGTGATGCTTGACATGCAAAAGACACATCCATACAGCTGTGGTTCATACCAAACAAACTGCCCATCTTAGAAACTAAAATATTCTCAGTATTGTCATAATAATCTTATCATCTGTGTTCTTTCTGTCCCCCTCCCCCCCCCCCCAGTAGATAACCACAAAGCTACTAGTATGTCCATAAGGATTAAAAAGCCCCCAGCTGGGCGTAGAGGTGCACACCTTCAATCCCAGCGCTCTGGAGGCCGAGGTAGAAGGGTCACGATGAGTTTGAGTTGCCTAGGACTGCAGAGCGAGTTCTGTGTGAGCCTGGGCTGGAGTGAGACCCGACCTTACAGTGAACAAACAGAACCTAGTGTAGTTCTGGGTTAGCCGTCAGTCTGTGAGCAGTTGTCAGACTCAGCTGCCTGTTATGATAGCTTGGAGCCACATGCGCCTATTCAAATGAGTTAACGTTAAATAGTTTTACTACTACTATTATTATTATAAACCTGATTTCCTCTTCCCCACTCGCCACAGTTTGGGTGTTTGGTAAGCACATGTGGCTCTCGGCATAAGATGCACACACGGTTTGTACCGTTGCCGCAAGTCCTGGGCTTCACCCTGGGCCTTTCTGTGGCTCTGAAGTATGAGCGTGTGCTACATTTCTGTTCATGTAGCTTTGTGGAGGTGGGCATTCAGGTATTTAAGTTTTTCCTGTTAGCAATTGTGCTTCCATGAACGATTTGTTTATTTGTGAGTGTAATCTCCTTGGGCAGTTGTGTTGATGCCTCTGTTTTGTTGGAATAAAATTAGGGTAAGGGCATCTGCAACTTCCCAAAACTTGATGAATGACTCCCCAATAGTTTTACCAGTTTACACTCATCAGCAGTATGTAACAGTAACATTTGATAACTTGAGAGGATATTTTTGTTTTCTCTCCCAAGGTAGTGTCTTACTCTAGTCCAAGCTGACCTCAAACTCACAGCAATCCTCCCTCTGCCTCCTGAGTGCTGGGATTAAAGGTGTGCACAGCCACCCCTGGCAACTTTAGAGGTTCTCTTTGTACGGTTGCTGAATGCAGATTGTCTTACTATGTAGCTCTGGTTGGCTTCGAGCATGCTGCAGTCTTTCTGCCTCTGCTGGGATCATAGGCATATATCACCATGCTCAGTGTTGGTTTTTTTATTTATTTTTCCAGGTAGGGTCTCACTCTAGTCCAGGATGACCTGGAACTCATCCTTTTAGGGTGGTCTCGAACTCACTGTGATCCTCCTACCTCTGCCTCCCGAGTGCTGGGATTCCACCTCCACATACTGTGAATTCTTCCTTCTCTTTTTCTTTTTTGGTTTTGTGAGGTATGGTCTTAATCTTGCCTATGCTGATCTGAGAATCATTCTAATCTGAGGCTGGATGTGCTCACCTCTAATCTATTCTAGTCCATCTGGCTTACTGCAAGCATCAATACAGAAGTGTGGCTGTGGCCAAGATGGCGACCGCCTAGCTGCGCTGCAAATCCCGGGGAAAGAAAGATAGATGCAGATCCTAAGGAGAGAGCCACCCCATCATACCTCAAAAGGGCCCCGGCTGAAATAAGGAAAATTGGCGAAACAAGCAAGGGTGCTGTTTTCCTGATGAACCAGATACCAGCACAAGAAGGAAGGAGACCAACAACTCCTCCTAAATCAGAGAGACAGCCTCAGAGGTCCCCAACACCTCATCACTGAAGCAGACCAAAAATGAACCCAACATGGCTCAGGGAAATTTTGCGGAAGAGGGGGCGGAAAGAATGTCAGAGCCACATGTTGGGTCATGATATGCAGAGACATTTACCGCACCAATAACTCTGGGCGAACTCCACAATGCACGACCCATATACTTCAACAAGGAGGGGACAATGGAGAGGAGGTAAGTCATGGATGAGCCTAATAATACTACCAAACTGCCTATATTTGCTGAATACAAAACTAATAATGAAGAAGAAGTGTGGCTGCTCTGAGGTGGTGGTGACCTCCAGTGCCCAGGAGAGCACGGCTCCACCCTGCCCTGGCTGCCTTCCTGGCACCCAGAGCCATGACTCAGTGGGTGGACCATAGTTCATGGACATAAGGCTCCCCTGATGTCTTGCAGCCCAGAACCAGAAAGGAGGGATACTTGACCCGCAGCCTGAGAGTCCTGGTCCCCCCCCCCTTTATTTTTTTCTGTTTTTGTTTTTTTTCGAGGTAGGTCTTGCTCTAGCTCAGAATGCCCTTTGTAGTCTCAGGGTGGCCTTGAACCCATGTCTCAATTCCTACCTGCTCAGCCTCCCGAGTATTGGGATTAAATATATGTGCCACCACACCTGGCAATCCACCTAGCTTTTTTATTTTTATTTTTTTTAATTATTTGGGGGAGAGAGGAAGAGGCACATAGAAAGAATGGGCGCTCCAGGGCTTTTACCCATTGCAAACAAACTCCAGATGTATGCGCCACCTTGTACTGGGGAATCAAACCTGGGTCCTTAGGCTTTGCAGGCAAGTGCCTTAACCACTAAGCTATCTTTCCAGCCCCATTTAGGTTTTTAATTTTTTTTTTTTGGTCTCTTTTTAAATTGTTTACTCACAAAGAAAGAGAAAGAATGGGCAAAGCAGGGACCTCTTGCCACTGCAGACAACCTTTAGATGCATGCACCGACCACTCTGTGCATCTGGCTTTATGTGAAAATTGGGGAACTGAACTGGGGCCTTGGCTGTGCAAGCAAGTGTCTTTAACCTCTGAGCCACCTCTCCCGATCCCCCTTTTAAATTTTGTATTACTTTGCAAAGCCTGTGGGGTTTGTCTTATTGTTACGAGCAACGGTAATCGGCTGTGGGGAGTTCAGTGCAAAGTGGCATTTATCAGAGGCAGGGAGAACGAAGCATCAGTGCCAGAGGTGCGAGATAAGTGCAGTGAACCCAAAGACCAGCTCACGACCAGTGCACGGAGAGCTCAGCTGCCTGGGAGCGCTGGCGGCCGCGGAAGCTGCGGCCGTCTCTGCCCTGCCCTGGACCGGGATGAGCCTGTGCGGTTACATGACAGTTTCCAACACAGAGCCTCACTGGCCTCATAGGGACCTCCTCTCCAGGTAGCAGGGAACATCCTGCAAAGTGGCCTGCCACAGACAGGCCCAAGAGAAAGAAGTCCGTTCATTTGCCTAAGGTTGCAAGTGAGAGGGAGAGCTTGGGTCCAAGCCGGAAGGAGTGTATCCTAGTGTATCCTCCTTTCTTCCCTGATCTTCCTCCTGCTGGTACCTTCTGCAAAGGCAAGGAAATGTGCCTGCCAGAGCTCATCCCTTCCTCTCCAGTTCTACACCACACAGGATGTCTGGAACCCCTGACTGCACTTCCCGCACAGCTCTGAACTGTCCCAAGTTTCGTTGAGGGTTTCTTCCCTGAGCTGCCTCCAGAGGGGCAACTCAGCTCTGCCCCGGCAGCCCAGTGCCTGGGTCTGAGGAGCTGCGGCTGTACTTACGTGCAGAGCCTTTCCCACCACGGGAGCCCGGGGGAGCGGTGTGCGGGTTTCCAGTTTGATCGTAGCCTCTTATCTTAGCAAGATATTTTTGTTAGGGCAGGAGAATTTAATACACTTCCTTTTTCATAGAACAATTGCTCTATTCTGGAGCAGGAAGAAGTAGTGGGAATTGAACTAAAGCTTGCAGCATGCTAGGTAAGAACTCCATCAGAGAATGACACCTGTGACCTATCTCTCTCTTTTTAACTTAGCCCCGGCTGACATTGAAATAAAAATTAGCCAAGGATGACCTTGAATTCCAGATGCCCTTGCCTCTGAGTACTGGAATTGTTGGCATGTCTCCATATTTGGTTTTATGAAGTAATGAGGATCACGCTAGGGCTTCACGCATGGTAAACTAGTACTCTTCCCACTGTGCTGTATCCCCAGTGCCCTGTTTTTGTTTTTGGAGAAAGGTCTAATGTAGCCCGGATTGGCATTGAACTCTGTATTGAGGCTGACCTTGAACGCCAGTGACTCCACTTTGGAGTGCTAGGATTGTCTGTCTGTGCCCCTGTGAGAGGGAAGGAATGGGCATGCCAGGACCTCCAGCCACTGCACGTGAATTCCAGACGTGTGCACCACCTTGTGTATCTGGCTTACGTTGGTCCTGGGGAATCAAACCCGGCTTTGGCTTTGCAGGTAAGCCTTAACTACTAAGCCATCTCTCCAGCCCAAATTTTTGCGTTCTTTTTTATTTTATGTATTTAACCGCTAAGCTGTCTTTCTAGCCTCCACATTTTTTCATTCTTAAATATGAGTTCATGACATGAAGCCACACACAGTTATTTTAGCTTAGTATGTTTTTGTGCTTAAAAAAGAATAAAAGTGCCGGGTGTGGGGGTGCACGCCTTTAATCCCAGCACTTGTGAGGCAGAGGTAGGAGGATCACTGTGTCCAAGGTCACCTTGAGACTACATAGTGAATTTCAGGTCAGTCACCAAACTGGGGGGAAGCAACAGTAAAAAGCTTGTGCAGGGCTGGAGAGATGGCTTAGCAGTTAAGGCACTTGCCTTCAAAGCCAAAGGACCTAGGTTTGATTCTCTAGGACTCACATAAGCCAGATGCACAAGGTGGTGCATGTGACTGGAGTTCATTTGCAGTGGCTGTAGGCCCTGGCACACTCATTCTCTTTCTGTCTGATCCCCCCCCCTTCAAATAAATAAGTATAAAAAATAAATAATAAAAAAAGCTTATAGGTTGGGCGTGGTGGCACACGCCTTTAATCCCAACACTGTGGAGGCGGAGGTTAGAGGATCGCTGAGTTGAGTCCACTCTGAGACAACATAGTGAAATTCCAGGTCACCCTGGACTGGAGTAAAACCCTACCTTGAAAAACAAACAAAAAACAAAACAAAAATACTCTCATACATCTACATGGTTTTTAGGAACTTTCTCTTATCTTGTTTTCTGAGGTTAGGCCTTACTATAGGTCATCCAGACCTGGAATTTACTGTGTAGCCTTGGGCAGGCTTCTAAGTACAAAGGTATGTGCCACCCCACCCGGCTCTAACAGTTTCATGGTGTGCCCCCCCCGCTTTTTAAATCCTTTGTTTATTTTTTACTTACAAGACAGAATGGGTGCGCCAGGGCATCCAGCAAATATTCCAGACACAAGCTCTATCTTGTGCATCTGGCCTATATGGGTCCTTGGGAATTGAACCAGGGTCCTTTGGCTTTGCAGGCAGGTACCTTCATTGCAAAGCCATCCCTCCAGCCCTCACGGTGTGCTTTTATAACTGCATATATAGGCATGAGGTGTGTGTCTTCATCTACCTCCTTGCCCCCGGTCTGGAGTGTGGGCTCAAGGCTGTAAGTGCACTCCCCTTTTCCCACTGCTCGCAGCCGACTGACATCAGAATGCCCTTAGCGTTGCCCGTTGCCAGGCATACAAGGAAGGTTTGAGGTTTGGTTTTTGTTGTTTGTTTTTCCATTTATTTATTTGAGAGAGAGAATGGGCACAGCCACTGCAAATGAACTCCAGACATGTGCACCCCCTTGGGCATCTGGCTTACTTGGGTCTTGGGGAATTGAATCCTTTGGCTCCGCAGGCAAATGCCTTAACCACTAAGCCATCTCTCCAGCCCTCTTAGTAGTTTTTGAACCTGGCATAACTTAGTTTCCTCCTTCTGATAGCATTCCCAAATGGTACTGCTGATGGCTGGATCTGTTTTAAGATTTGTAAGAAGGGTCTGGAATTTTGTAATAGGCATTAAATGTCACTAGGCTGACTTGCTGTTTTGTTAGTTTTTGTTTTTCTAGGTAGGGTCTCACTCTAGCACTGGCTGACTTAGAATTCGCTATGTAGTCTCAGGTTGGCCTGAAACTCATGGCAATCCTCCTACCTCAGCCTCCTGAGTGCTGGGATTAAAGGCGTGCGCCACCATGCCCAGCTCAGGTGGGCCTGTGGCTCACTGCTGCATGCCAGGTTAGCTGGCTTGTGAGCGTCCATGCAATTATGTCTCTGCCTCCCTTTTTGCTACAAATGCCATGGGATTGCAGGCATTTACATGATAGGGCCTCTCACTGAACCTGAAACTCACAAGAAGCCCCAGGTATTCTCCTGTCCCTGCCTCCCCCTGCCCACACCAGGATTGCTCATGATTACAGATGCTTGCTGCTGTGCCCAGCGTTTACCTACATGCTTGCCTGGCAAGCACTTTACCACTGAGCTGTTGCCCCAGCCTCTGATTCTACTTAGAATGTGTCATATCTTTTACTGCTATTTGTTCTTGTCCTCAGGTTGTCCCATGTTTGGCCTGTGGTGGCCCCTTTAAGCTAGGCTTGAAGAGGACTTTTTCTTGACTTGTCCCCTTCCTCCTTCAAGCCCCTCTTTCTGGTACACTGAGGTGTTCAGGCTTCTCTTGCCCGCGCTTTGTGGCGTGCGTGTGCGTGTGCGGGGAGGCCGGAGCAGAGCGGCGGGTTTTCGAGTTCTTCCACGTGTATTGAGTGTGTGGCTGTTGCCAGCCTCTGCGGTGCCGGAGGTCTTACTCGGGCTCCTATGCCCACACCCCGAGCCCTCTCCCCAGGCCCTTGGGCTGTTCTCATACTCGACCTGCCCCGCTTTGAAATAAGCCATGGCAAAGGAGAACTGTTGTCCTGATTAGAAACCAGATCCTGACTTTCATGTACCTACTGCTACCAACGGTCATCTCCTTGACACTGTTCTTTAAAGTGTTTAGTTTATTTTCAAGCAGAGAGAAGGGTGGAAAGAGGAGAGAATGAGAATTTGAGGAGATAGATATGCTAGGACATCATGTCACTGCAAAAGAACTCCAGAAGCGTGTGCCACTTTGTGCCTCTGGCTTCTTATGGATTATTGGGGAATTGAACTTTATAAGCAAGTACCTTTAAGTACCAAGCCATCTCTCCAGCCCTTCTTTGAGACTTTTTTTTTCCTCAATTTTTATTAACATTTTCCATGATTATAAAAATTATCCCGTGGTAATACCCTCCCCCCCCCACTTTTCCCTTTGAAACTCCATTCTCCATCATATCCCCTCCCCATCTCAATCAGTCTCTTATTTTGATGTCATGATCTTTTCCTCTTATGATGGTCTTGTGTAGGTAGTGTCAGGCACTGTGAGGTCTTGGATATCCAGGCCATTTTGTGTCTGGAGGAGCATGTTGTAAGGAGTCCTACCCTTCCTTTGGCTCTTAAATTCTTTCCGCACCTCTTCCACATTAGACCCTGAGCCTTGGAAGGTGTGATCGAGATGTTACTCAGTACTCCAGTCACTTCTTTCCAGCACTATGATACCTTCTGAGTCATCCCAAGGTCACTGCCATCTGAAAAGAGAAGATTCTTTACCCAAAGTGAGAGTAGCGTTAATATAAGGGTATGAATATTAAGAGAAGTGCTTACTAGGCAGTTTGATAAGCATAGTATATACATTTTTCCAGATATCAGCAGATGTTATATCCCTAGGGCTCATGACTACTCCTGTTTTAAGTTTTCAGTATCAGGGATGTATTCCACACACATACACACACACACACCCATGGAGCAGGCCTCCATTCCAATTGGAGGGCAACTGGTTTCCACCATGACAGACATGCCACCATTGCACTCATTGGCTCGTTTGGCCTGGCTGGCCAAATATAAGGCTTGCAGTGTCCACTTTTGAGTATCTTCACTGGTGGTATCTCTTTCTCCCATTGAACTACATGTAGAATGGCTTCTTCCAGCTTTCTGTCGGCTGTTTTTGTTTTTCAAGGTAGGGTTTCACTCTAGCCCAGGCTGACATGGAATTCACTATATAATCTCAGGGTGGCCTCAAACTCACAGTGATCCTTCTACCTCAGCCTTCCCCAGTGCTGGGATTAAAGGCGTGCGCCACCACGCCCTGCCCTGTTTGAGAGTTTTAATTTGTGATATTTCTGTTCTTAGAGATAGGGACTCTTGTAGCCCATGCTGATCTTGTTTGCTCTGTAGCTAAGCCTTCCTTAAGTTGTTCACCCTCCTGCCTCTCTTCCCAGGTGCTATGATTACTGATTACTGGGGTGCACCACAGTGCCCAGCTTTTTTGACATGTCAGTGGACATAACCAGTTAGTGTGTGTATGCATTGCATATGTATATAAAATCTTATTGATCACTATTTTCTCTATTCAAGTGTTTATTCCTTAGGAAGCTTCACTCTTCAAGATAGGCAGAAGTATTTAGAATCCACTTGGGCCTCAGTGTTTGCAGGTGGATATCTTCCGACTGCAAAAAAAATCCAACTACATACAAGACTTAAACAGCCTTTACTACATTTGGGCACTAGTGAGACAAGTTAAAAGTGTAGATTGTTTTCCACTTTTCTTTACTTGATGCTTAATTTTACTGGAGTCATTAAAAGAAATATGCTTGCAATTTTAAAAAAAGCCAACTATTTCTGAGGCCAGTCTTGGTGTCCAGAGTCTTCAAGGCAATGTTAATTATAATTATGGCACATAGAACCTCCAAGCTCACTTGTCAGCAAAAGCACTGTGCTGAGCCTGGCAGAAGTCTGCCCTCGCGCTCAGAATCGCCATAAATGTACAACATATATTCCAACGAAAAACGTGGGCGAGCTGCGAACTGGGCATTGAAGTCTGGCGGAGGCGGGAGTGAGGGAAGGCGCCTCTCTCCTCAGTCACCTCGGTGGCAGTGGCAGCAGCGGGGGCGAGACTCCCCCCCCAACCTCTGCTCATGACGCCTGGCCCGGTGGCGGCGACGACAATGACAGCGCGTGTCCACCTCTTGCTGCTCCTGCTGAGGCCAGGCTACTGTGTATTAGCTCCTGCCACTGCTGGCCCTGCTGCCACTGCTGCCTGCTGGCGTCCTCTCACGCCAGACCCAGATGCCACTGCTGCTCCAGCCGCTCGCAGACATACGACGGTTACAGCCTGGCCGGATTGCGCCACCACCACCACCCTAAAATCTTCAGTATTGTGTTTGTTTGCTTTCTTGTTTGAGAGACAAAGGTTCACTAAAATGCCCAGGCCAGTGTTGAGTTTACGATCCTCCTACCATGTGCTGGCATTACAGGCCTGTCCTGCTATGCCTAGTTCCATTTATTTACCTGTGTATATTGCCAGTGAGTTTGAGGCCACTCTGAGACTACATAGTGATTCCAAGTCAGCCTGGGCTAGAGTGAGACCTGACCTCAAAAAACCAAAAAGAAGACCCTGTTCTTTGTATTTGTTCTTTGTGAGTTTTAGAGCAGGATAAATAGTACCTCTTGTGCAAAATGTAAGTAACTTGCATTGTATTTACTTATTTGCAAGCAGAGAAAGAAGAGAGAGAGACTGAGCACTATAGGGCCTCCAGCCACTGTAAAGCAACTCCAGATGCATGTACCCCTTGTGGGGTGCCTAGGTACCAGGGAAATCAACCTGGGCAAGCACCTTAACTGCTTTTTCAGGGTAGGTCTCACTCTACCTCAGGCTGACCTGGAATTCACTGTGTAGTCTCAGGGTGGCCTTAAACTCATGGCCACCTCCTACCTCTGCCTCCCGAGTGCTGGGATTAAAGGCGTGTGGAACTACACCTGGCCATATTTGCTGTTTTTTTATTTGGTAGCCTAAATTATATGGAAAGGTGTTTGAGCCTACATGAGTAACCTTGTTCTCTTCATGCCTAGGTAATGTAGTGTGTCTGTTTTGTTTTTCAAGGTAGGGTCTCACTCTAGCCCAGGCTGACCTGCAGTTCACTCTGTAGTCTCAGGGTGGTCTCGAACTCATGGTGATCTGCGTACCTCTGCCTCCCAAGTGCTGGGATTAAAGGCGTGTGCTGCCACGCCTGGCTTGTAGTGTGTCTTTTGATATGCGATCCATCTATGGCCAGCTCATCTTGAAAACATGTAAGTTGTTTTTAATTTTTTCCAGTTCTTGAAATTTATTCCCAAGAGCTTTTCTGGGAATGTGAGTGATATGAGATGCTGATTTTGAAGTGTTGACCTCGTGTAACCTGCCGATTCCCACGGGGTTGGTGCTTGCCTGGGCTGCACATTGAGAACAGGGAACCTGACATCTTTTCTCCTTTGCCTAGTGGAGTACATGCTAGGTGCCTGATGAATGACTGTTCTTGTCTAGCTCTTATTTCTGTGTCCATTTGCCTCAGGTCAGGGGAAAGCTGCTGCACACTGGTGTCTGCATAGTTTACTCATGCTGCCAGCTCCATGGGAAGCCACTAGGCCTGTTCTGCACTGCTGGGGGCTAGCCTCGTGCAGACAAGGCGTGTGCTCTGCCACTGTGCTGCACTGGCAGCCCTTTTAAAAATATTTCTTAGGCCGGGCGTAGTGGCGCACACCTTTAATCCCAGCACTGGGGAGGCAGAGGTAGGAGGATCGCCGTGAGTTCAAGGCCACCCTATGAATACAGAGTGAATTCCAGGTCAGCCTGTGCTAGACTGAGACTCTACCTCAAAAAACATAAATAAATAAATCAAGAACCCATATGTCAGTTTAGGGCTGGGGCCCTCCCCTTGGCTCAGTCTGGTTGGGCCTGGTCCAAGCCAGCCAAGGCCCAGCTTAGGGAAGAACTCGCCCACAGCTGGAAGTTCCTGGGTGGTCAGAGCTATATATGCATATTTCTTAGAGCTTGATTTGGTGACATATGGCTTTAATTCCAGCACTTAGGAGGTAAAGATAGGAGGTTTGCTGTGAGTTTGAGACTAGCCTGAGCTAGAGTGAGACCCTACCTTAAAAAAAAAAAAAGATTCTTAGACATGGTGGCACATACCTTTAATCTCAGCACTTGGGAGGTTGAGGAAGGAGGATCTCTATGAGTTCAAAGCCAGCCTGGGGCTACAAAATGAATTCCAGTTCAGCTTGGGCTAGAGTGAGGCCATATCTTAAAATAACAAACCAAAATTTATGTTGAGGGGCCGGAGAGATGACTTAGCACTTAAGGTGTATGCCTACAAAGCCTGAGGACCCAGGTTCGATTTTCCAGGTCCCACGTAAGCCAGATGCACATGGTGGCACACACATCTGGAGTTTGTTTGCAGTGGCTGGAGGTCCTGGCATGCCCATTCTCTCCCTCCCCACCCTCCACTGCCTCCCATCGCTAATAAATAAATCTTTTAAAAAATGTTCATGTTGTGACAGGGTCTGGACTGTTTTTGAAGTTGTGGACCTTCTGCCTCAGTCTCTCAAGTACTCTGGAATACCAGCTTACATGTAACTTCAAGCCTAGCACACCCCAGTCTTTTGAGTCAAGTGTTACTGTACAGTCACCCACAGTCTTGCAGCCTCTGCCGTGTGTGTGTGTGTGTGTGTGTGTGTGTCTGCCATGTTTTGGTGTTGGGTTTTTTTCCAGTTTACTTAGTAGTGGCCAGACTGAAGGCTTCCTGCTGCATTTTTCCACTATCTTGAGCATTAGCCTTGCCATCTGTGAGCAGAAAGGTCTCATCTCTTTATTATTATCCCGTGGAATGTTGCAAAACATTAAGCATGAGCTGGTTTCCTGTGGCAGAAAGTTGACTTTGATTTGTTCTTTTTGAGGTTACTGTGAGTTTATCATAACAGGTGTGCTAAAAATACTGAGTCTAGATGGAAACAGCATTTACTTAGCAGCATGAACAAGAATGCGCAGTCTTAGCCGGGAGCAGGAAAACATGGACGTCACCTCAAGATGAGTGTACTGATCTGAGGATCCTTGGTGATCTTGACTTGCTCAGTCTGTTCCACTTAAGCTGTGGAAAAGTACATTGGTCATATTTGAAACTCAGAGATGAAGTTAAAAGAGACAGAAAGAGACCAAACATTTTTGGAGCACCTGCAATTTGCCACATCTACTAGCTGGGAATCATCAGAGGAAGAATTTGACTCTTGCCAGTGGAAAACAGTAAACACTGATAGTATCAGCCTTTGTGAAGAAAGCCTTAGCAGAGGGCCATAGAAAACTCCCTTGAGCTGAGTGGCAGCGCACACCTTTAATCCCAGTGCTTGGGAGGCAGAGATCGTAGGATCGCCATGAGTTCGAGGCCACCTGCGAAGCCTAAGGACTTCAATTCTGGTTCAATTCTCCAGGTCCCATGTAAGCCAGATGCACATGGTGTCACATGCATCTGGAGTTTGTTTGCAGTGGCTGGAGGCACTGGCATGCCCATTCTCACTCCCTCTCTCTGTCTCTAATAATTAAAAAAAATAATAAATAAAACTTAGGGGGAAAGCCAATGACGTTGAACCCTGGAGTTTGAAGCCAGTCTTTCTTTCTCCTTGTAAATAAATACTTAAAATTCTTATTTTTTGAGGCAGGTTCTTATTTATTCCATTTTGCTGATAAGAGGACTGAGTCAGAGAGTTTAAACAATTTGTCCAAGGTTACACAACTTGTAGGTGGCAAGAATCAAGTTTGGGGAGGGAGGGTGTTACCATGGGATATTGTTTATAATCATGGAAGTTGTTAATTAAAAAAATTTTGAAAAGAAAAATAAAGAGTCAAGTTTTGAACTAGGTAGTCCAGTTCCAGAGTTTTGTTTGTTTGACACAGGGTCTCATGCTGTAGCCCAGGCTCTCCTGAACTCATGGCAGTCTGCCTGCTATGCCTTTAAATAGTGACTGTGATTACAGGTGTGAAACAGCCCAGTTAGGTTTATAACTTTTTCTTTTCCTATTTGACAAATTCCATTAATTGTAAACAATATCCCATGGTAATTCCCCCCTCCCCCCACTTTGCCCTTTGAAACTCCACTCTCCATCATATCCCCTCCCCATCTCAATCAGTCTCTTTTATTTTGATGTCATGATCTTTTCCTCCTATCATGAAGGTCTTGTGTAGGTAGTGTCAGGCACTGTGAGGTCTTCGATATCCAGGCCATTTTGTGTCTGGAGGAGCATGTTGTAAGGAGTCCTACCCTTCCTTTGGCCCTTAACATTCTTTCTACCACCTCTTCCGCATTAGACCCTGAGCCTTGGAAGGTGTGATAGAGATATTGCAGTATTGTCTGTCACTTCTTTCCAGCACCACGGTGCCTTCTGAATCATCCCCAAAGTCACTGCCATCTGAAAAGAGAAGGTTCTCTAGCCAAAAGTGAGAGTAGCATTAACATATGGGTATGAACATTAAGAGAAGTGCTTACTGGGCACAGTTTGATGAGCATAGGATATACATTTATCCAGACAGCAGTAGACATTACACCCCTAGGGCTCATGACTACCCCTGTTGTAGGTTTTCAGTATCAGGGATGTGTTCCCTCCCATGGAGCGGGCCTCTAGTCCAGTTAGAGGCAGTTTGTTTCCACCATGACAAATGTGACACTACTGCACCCATTGGCTCACTTGGCCTGGTTGGCCAAATATAAGGCTTACACTGTCCACTGTTGGGTATCTTCACTGGTGATTTCTCTCTCTCCCATTGAACTGCATGCAAAATGGCTTTTTCCAGCTTTCTCTCAGCTGGTCTACATGGAAGAAGTTTTCACCTCAGCCCCAGCCAGGTTTCTCAGTGACCTTGCAGCCCAAATATGTGGAGTCTTCAGCAATAGGGTATTACCATCGTATTCCTGGTGGGAAACCAAGGGCCTATGCAATGGCCTATAATGTTTGGGGGGCATCAGGGACTTCCTTGGCCAACAACTCACTGGAAGGCATCCCATCCCTGGCACTGAAAATTTTCTAGTAACAATATATGGCTCCTGAGTGTTCCATTGTCCAAAAAAGCAGGCTTCCATATGATTCATTTATATCCTCTTAGATTTTGATTAGCCCTCCCTCCACCTTTTCTTTACTCAATCTCTTCCCCTGACCTCACTTTGGGTCCTTTCACCCCCATTAATCTATTCTACTTACACCAGGGCCTCCAGCTGCTGCAAACAAACTCCAGACACATGTGCCACCTTGTGGATCTGGCTTATGTGGGTCCTTGGGAATCATACTTGGGTCCTTTAGCTTTGCAGGCAAGTGCCTTAACTGGCAAGCCATCTCTCCAGTCTGAGGACTGTTTTATGTTTGAGTTTGGTTTTGATTTTTTGAGGTAGGGTCTCGTTCTAGCCCAGGCTGATCTGGAACTCAATCTGTAGTCTGAGACTGGCCTCAAACTCATAGAGGTACTCCTACCTCTATGCGGCTCCAAGGACTCTTGTAACCTCCTTTCTTTTCGCCTTTCCTAGTGCTCCTGAAGTTCCGTACGGATAAAGGGCGCGATCCTGGTTCTGACACCCAAAGCGAGGATGCCGAGTTGCTGCTGCAGAATCGGAACGATGTGCTTGACTCGCTGGGCGTCAGTCCTGACCTGCTTCCTGACGACTTTGTCAGGTTGGTGTCGTTGCTTGCCCCAGCCCACGAGCCCAGCGTGTGAACGTGTGCTCTGAGTGTTCGCCTTTATGGAGACACGGGGATCTAAGGAGGACCCCCTCCCCACCTGCCGCATTCTGCCGGCTATGTGGACCACCGCCCCTCGTCTGGTGTGACAGTTCCTGAAAGCTGGTGAGGTGCAGGTTTTGGTTTGGGCAGCACGTAAGGGTGTTCGTACTCACAGGCGTCAGCCTCACGGCTGCGTGAGCTCTGCTAACCCGTCCTGTACCTTTTGTTTCCCCTGTCTGCACGTGGTCCTGTGTGGGCCTGCCTCTGCGTCACCCCGTGATTTCTTCACACCTGTCCGCTGTGGTGCAGTGGCACAGCCTGTCAAAGCAGACGGCGGCTTGCTGTGTTGGGCTTTGGTTGTGCGGGGTGTGCTGAAGGATGTCACCTTGTCTCGTACACTGTGACCCAGCACGTGTGTTCACGTGCAGCTGCAGGTTCATTTAGTGGAAGGGGGCTTGCTGTGCCCCAGAGTGGTGCACGCCTCTGATCCCAGCGCTGGCGAGACAGGTAGGGGCATCACTGTGAGCTGGAGGCCAGCCTGGAACTACAGAGTGAGTGCCAGGTCAGCCTCGCTAGAGTGAGCCCCTACCTCACTTTAAAAAAAAGTGGTGATTGGTCACTTGGTAGTTATTGCCACTTCGTTGTCCCTTTGGAGCCTATTAATTTACACCTCCATCAACAGAGATTTTGCGTTCTGGTCCTTGGGCACTGGGGAGCTTTCACGTTGGGGTCCAGTCTTGTTTTCATACAGGTTGAGTTGAAACTTCGTGTGTAGAAGACCAGAGGGCTGTGAATGAATCTCACCCGGGCAGCTGTGGTGCCACGTGCTCGCTCTGGGCCTAGTCCGCGGCCCTGTGCCCCAGGTGTGGCACTAACCGTGGTAGTGACAGCCATTCTCTGTAGCTCTCACAGCTCAGTCTTCATCCTCATGGCAGTTTTGTGGGTGAGGAAACTGACGCACAGAGAAGTGGATGACCGTCTGACGGTGCAGCATTAGCCCCCATTATTGAAGTTAGCAACAGGCTCAGGAAGCGGTGGCCCTCTGCCAGCGTTACTTTGCTCTTTGTTCTGTCGGTGCTGGGTTCTAAGTAACAGTTTTGCAAGTGCTACCTTCATAAGCATGTGCCATCACGACCAGCTCTGCCCAAGATTTTTTAAAAAATTTTTTTGTTCATTTTTTTTTTATTAATTTATTTGAGAGTGATAGAGAGAGAGAAAGAGACCGAGAGAGATTGAGAATGGGTGCACCAGGGCTTCCAGCCTCTGCAAACGAACTCCAGATGCATGTGCCCCCTTGTGCATCTGGCTAACGTGGGTCCTGGGGAACCAAGCCTCGAACCAGGGTCCTTAGGCTTCACAGGCAAGCACTTAACCGCTAAGCCATCTCTCCAGCCCTGCTCATTTGTTTTTATGTGACCTTTTTTTGTATGTGTATATGCATGTTAATTACTATGTGTGTGGGTGCATATGTGTATGCTGGTTCATGTGTGTGTACATGTGGAGGTCAGCGATTGATTTTAATTGTGTGTGAGTGTACATACATACATACATACATATATTATTTATTTATTTGCAAGTACAGAGACAGACACAGAAAGGGCATGCCAGGGCCTTCATCCCCTACAAATGAACTCCAGATGCATTTGCCATTTTGTACATCTTGGCTTTATGTGGGTCCTGGGGAATTGAACCCGGAACCTTAGGTTTTGCAGGTAAGCACCTTCACTGCTGAGCCATCTCTGCAGCCCTTGAGTATCTTCTTTAATTGCACTCCACTTTATGACACAGGCCTCTCATTTGAACCCAGAGCTTACATGTTCAGCTAATGTAACTAGCCAGCTAGGCTTAGGGATCTTGTCTCTTCCTGTTGAGTACTGGTATACAGGCAGGTCACCATGCCTACCTGGTATTTACATGGGTGCTGGGGATCTGAATTCAGGTTCTCATGCTTGCATGGTTACTGATTGATAGTTTGAATAAATGGCCCCCAATATATTCAGAGTTTTATTAGTTTGTAGTTTGGATCTGCAGCCACCTGGCTGGAGAAGGTGTCACTGGGCAGATCTTAAGGTGTGGTGGTGGGCCAAAAATCCCAGTCTAGGGCATGGTGACACATGCCTTTAATCCCCGCACTCATCACCAAGAGTTCAAGGCTGCCTTGAGACTCATAATGAATTTCAGGTCAGCCTAGGGTAGACCTATCTTGGGGCAGGGGAAATCCATTCAACAAGTATACAAAGTGTGCCTAGCTGCAGTGCCTGAAGTGTGCTGTGTGGTTGTGGCTTTTGGGCTTGTGGGTTGTGGCTTCTCTCTCTGTGATTGGACTTGTGAAAGTAGGGCCAGCTTCTGCCAGTATGGAACTTCTCCTAGATCTGTAAGCTTCAATACCTGCATGACTGTGCCTGGTCTGGAATGGAAGTTCATCTCTGCAAATCTGAAGCTATCTGCTACAAAAATTGGTACTGGGAGTGGGGTGAGCCTGACCATGTGGAGTTTGGAACTTTTGTTTTCTGGACTATTCTGATGAGAATTTGATAATGCTAAGTGCAGAGAGGATTGAACTTGGAGGTTACGAGGTTTCTAAGGGGAAGGAAAGACTACAGAGGACTTTGGAACTGGGCTACTGGCATAAGGCTAGCTGCCATTTGCTACCCAGGCCTAGAGAGTTTGATCAAGGTTAAATTTGTAATGGACTGATGTGCTTGGTTAAAGATTCTGGACTAAGAGATTTAAAGTTTTAATTTAGAAAACCTCAAGCAAGAGACTGGTGTTAGGTTACTGAAGCTGCTATTGTTGACACATTAGCAATGTTAAGGAAGATGGCCCACCTGCTTTACAGTAAAACAATGGAGAGATGTCGGGTGTAGTGGTGCATGCCATTAATCCCATCACCAGGGCCACCCTGAGACTACATAGAATTCCAGGTCAGCCACAAACACACTTTTATAGACACACACTCACACATGGAAATAATCCCATATACACACACACACACACACACACACACACTCCCATGAGAGACACACCTATCAGAGACTCAAACATAGTTTGTGGTTAACAAATGGAACCTAGTGAATGCCACCCTCCGTATTTTGTAAACTGTAGGGTGCTGAGGATGTACCTCAGTTGGAAGAGTGTTTGCCTAGCATGCGCCGAGCACTGAGCGTCCACCCCCAGCACTGCATAAACGCAGCATGGTGGCGCAAGCCTATAATCCCAGCACTTGGGAGGCAGAAGGATCACAAATTCAAGGTCACTGTTGGCTACATAGTGAAGTCAAGACCAGCCTGGGCTACATGGGACCCTGTCTCAAAAAAACTTGGGCATCTGGGGAGATAGCTCGGGGGTTAAAGGTATTTGCCTGCAAAGCCTAATGACCTATGTCCTATTCCCCAGTACCCACATAAAGCCAAATGTAGAAAGTGGCACATGCAGTTGGAGTTCGTTTGCAGTGGCCGGAGACCCTGATGTACCCGTTCTGTGTCCTATCTCTACTTTAAAATATCCCCTTTTATTCTTTCTCTCCAACATTTTCTTCCTGAACTGTCTTCCTGCATTCCATCAATGCACTTTCAGGATCCTTTAGAATGGCTCCCCTCTCTGAAAGTGACTCTCTTAACTGCCGTATTTCTACACCCCTGTTCAGTGAGAAGCAGTTAAAGACTGACCAGTCACCACCCTCTTTCATCTAACAGCAGTTAGTGTCTTCTTGAGAGAGAGGGAAGTCAGGTGGGCATGGTGACGCATGCCTTTAATCCCAGCACTCAGGAGGCAGAGGTAGAGGAGCGCTGAGAGTTTGAGGCCAGCCTGAGACTACACAGTGAATTCCAGGTCAGTCTGGGCTAAAGTGAGATGGCCCTACCTTGAAAAACCAAAACTACACGTAAATATACATACATACATACATACATACATACATATATCTATTTCTTTAATTGTGATGGAGGGCAGGAGAAATGGCTCTATGGTTAAGGCACTTACCTGCAAAGCCTAACAACCTGGATTTAACTGCCCAGTACCCACGTAAAGCCAGTTGCACAAAGTGGTGCATGCATCTGGAATTCCTTTGTAGTGGCAGGAGGCCCTGGCATGTCCATTCTTATTCTCTCTCTCTCCACTTGCAAATAAGTAATAAATTTGTTTAAATGTGATGGAAAATTAGTTTCTCCTCAAAGTCATTAAATAATCAGTAATTAGGATGAACCTAGGCTTGGCAGCACTTGTAATCTCTCTCTCTCTCTCTCTTTCTAGCTCTAATAAGTAAATAAATAATCTTTTTTTACAAAAAGGTATTTCAGAGTAGAGTTTATGTGTTTGAAATACTGCCATTGACAGAGTCCTTGGCTCTGGCCCCGCCCTATTTTGGCTCCCCTCAGCACACTTGCTACCCCCTGTTCTCCCCAGGGTCCCCCGCACAGTCACTCAAAGGTCAACAGCAGGCTGTCTCGTGACTGCTCCTGGGCACGGGAAGCAAACAAGCTCCTGAGCACTCACTGGGTCTTCACGTACAGTGGTGCAGAGCCAGGTCAACAAGGATGGGTCCTGGCCAGATCCCACCTTCCGCTTGGCTTTGTAAACAAAGCTTTATTGGAACCGCCCCAGCCCGGCAGTCTGCGGCTGCTTTCATGCTTCAGTGGTAGAGCTGGACCACTGCGGCCGAGAGCTGCGATCTGCACAGCTGAAAATCT
Organism: Jaculus jaculus; assembly: GCF_020740685.1. Lineage (NCBI taxonomy): Eukaryota > Metazoa > Chordata > Mammalia > Rodentia > Dipodidae > Jaculus > Jaculus jaculus. The sequence continues at coordinate 4,939,728 of NC_059115.1, read as the reverse complement.
CTCTCTGGCCCTTCATGCAATGCGTGCTGACCTCTGGCCAACCTGCTGTACAGCATGAGGGTCTGGGCTTGGACCCCCAGCACCCACATAATGCCAGGCAGGCGTAGCAACCCACCTCTAATGCCAGTGCTCAGAAGGCAGAGAGAGGGCATCCCTGAGGCAAGTCTGCTAGCTGAACTGATGGGCTCTGGGTTCAAGTGAGAGATTGGGTCTCAATAAATAAGGTGGAGAGCAACTGAAGAAGACGTCCAATGTCAGCCTACGGCCCCCCAAACATGGCACGCCCACACACCCCACTTATTAACAAGCATACACACCACACACAAAATAAAATAGTTCTAACAAGAGTCATGGTGGTGCCCATCTTTAATCCCAGCACTTGGGAGGGAGAAGTAGGAGGAGGATCATTGTGAGTTCAAAGTCAGCTTGGGACTAAAGAGTAAGTGCCAGGTCAGGCTGGGCTAGAGTGAGACCCTATCTCAAAAACGGAAAAAAAAATAATAATAGTAAAGAAAGAGCTCTAAGAACAAGTGCCCTGAGTTCACAGCCTGGCTCTGCCACAAAGTGGTCACGTGACCTCACAGAAGCCCCACAGACCTGGGTTTGAGGGCCTGCTTAGTATTACCCTGGCCTTGCCCCACCAGGCAGCACATGGCATACCTTGTCCTGGTCGGCCACAGAGAGAGCACTGTGCAGCGGCAGCACCACCCAGCGCTGGGTGTGGCTGGCATAGGCCTGGGCGGCGTCCAGTACGGCGCTGATCTCCGCCATGCCACTCAGGAAGACCAGGAGGTCTCCTCGCTCCTCAGGAGGGTACTTCTTGTCGATGGCCTCCAGCGCCCTCAGGAAAGGCCGGGGGTCCAGCTTCTCTGATTTGGATGCTGTGGGCTCCACTTCCTGAGGCTGGTACACGACCTGTAAGACAGCGCCAGGGGCCCTGTTATGCCAGCAGGACGACACAGTGGGGAACACAGGCTGGCACAAAAGACTCACAGCAGACAGCGCACGCAGAGCAGGGAACTTTTGGAGCATGCAATAAAAAGACAAAGTGGGCTGGGGAGATGGCTCAGTGGTTAAGGAACACTTGCTTGCAAAGCCTGCTGACCAGGGCTCAGTTTCCCAGTACCCACATAAAGCCAGATGCACAGTGACACATGCATCTGCAGTTCATTTGCAGTGGCAGGAGGCTCTGACACACCCATACACAGTCTCTTTCTCTCTCTCTCTCTCTCTCTCTCTCTCTCTTTTTCTCAAGTAAATAAACAACTCCAAGTGGTAACAGGAAGGCCTCTGAGTGCTGGCAATGCTTGAATTTTGAAAATATGGGTGCTGGCTACAAAGACATATTCAACTTATGAAAATTAATTGTATAGCACACTCTTCTGCATGATAACTTCAATGAGACCAAAAAAAAAAAAAAAGTTCAAATGGTAGAAAGCCGTTGAAAATACTTCTTGGGACACATCCTGCTTTTTACTTCATGACTGCTTAGGAGACAGATTCAAAGGCATGTAGAGGGTGAGGGAGATGGCTCAGTGGTTAAAAGTGTCTGCTTGCAAACCATGCCAGCTCAGGTTTGATTCTCCAGTACCCACATAAAGCCATGTGCATGCATGACCTTGTGCATCTGGCTTATGTGGGTCTGAGGAGTTGAACTTGGGTCCTCAGGCTTTGCAGGCAAATGCCATAACTGCTAAGTCATCTCTTTAGCTATTTTTTTCAAGTTAAGATGGCCCGGCGGTTACAAGCACTTGCTTGCAAAGGCATGTAAAGCTGGAAACTACCAAGGTCAAGGAAGTCCTCCCGGAAGCTGTGCCACAGACAGAGACAAGTCCCACTGATTTTTCGGTTGTAGGTGTTCTGAAGGAGGCAGAGGTAGGAGGATCGCTATGAGTCCGAGGCCAGCCTGAGACTACAGAGTGCATTCCAGGTCAGCGAGGGCTAGAGCGAGACCCTACCTCAAAAATCCTCCCCATCCTCAAAAAATCTATAGCTCCCACCATACAACATCCAGCCCAAAAGTTCAAGGTTGCTGACTATGAGAACCCAGCGCTGCAAGGTGGCCGAGCCACAAGAAGGGAGGTGCTGAGCCTCGGGATGACCATACAGCGCAGAGCTGCCTCCCAGCCCAGAATGGCCAGACGTCACAGGACAGAAACCCTTTGTTAGACCTTTAATTCCTGCGTGTCTCTGCACTGGGATGCAGTGCTCACTGGACCCAAGACTCAGCACGTAGCGTGGTGCAGACGTGCAGAGAACAGCAGCTTCCACAAGAAACGGCCGAAGTGGAGAGCAGGGCTGGAGAGACAGCTTAGCGGTTAAACGCTTTCCTGTGAAGCCTAAGGACCCCAGTTTGAGGCTCAATTCTCCAGGACTCACATTAGCCAGATGCACAAGGGGGTGCACGCACTTGGAGTTGTTTGCAGTGACCAGAGGTCCTGGCGCACCCATTCTCTCTCTGCCTCTTTCTGTCTGTTCCTCTCAAATAAATAAATAAATAAGAACAAAAAATTTTTGTTTTAATCACAAACAATTGTACTGAAATGAAAAGGCAACAATTACTAAAAGACACCACAGAGAACAGATGGCAGCTCTCAGTTAAGCGGCAAGGGATGCAACACAAAACTCCCACAAGCACTGGGACTTCCACGCCTTTAATCCCAGCACTGGGGAGGCAGAGGGAGGAGGATTACCGTGAGCTCGAGGCCAGCCTGAGACTACACAGTGGATTGCAGGTCAGCCTGCGCTACAGTGAGACTCTACCTGAAAACATCAAAATCAAAACAAAACAAAACAAAAATCCTACAACGACCCACATCAAAACCTAAAAATACCTTAAAACGAAGAATTATGCAGAAGGCTAGCACATAACCTTCAGAAAGAGGATCTCCTACAACAAAAAAAACGAAGTGAATCTCCAAATGGCCAACACATGCATGAGAAGGCCACCACAGAGAAGCGCCGAGGAGGCTGGACTCGGAGCACTCATGAGGCTCCAGCAGGACTGCTGGAAGGGAGGGAGGAAGGGAAGAGCGGAGGGAAGGTAGTTGGGGAGGAAGGAAGAAGGAAGGGAGGGAGGGAGGAAGGGAAGGTGGGTGGCTAGGCAGAGTGTCAACTTATTCAATAAGACACTTGCCTAAAACTCCTAATGACCTGGGTAACCCAGGTTCAATTTCCCAGTACCCACAAGAACTTGGATGTATGGGGTGGAAAGTGCATCTGGAATTCTTTTGTAGCAGCTGGAATCCCTGGCATGCCCATACTCATTCTATGTCTCTGCTTAACACATAAACAAAATTTTTAAAAAGACTCAAGCTAGAGAGATGGCTTAACAGATCCAAAGGATATCTGCCTCTTTCTATCTTAAATCAATAAATTTTTAAAATTCAAACAAACAAAAAAACCCAACAAGTTGTACTGGAGAGATTGCTAAGCAGTTAAGGTGCTTATCTCCAAGCCCAAGGATCAGAGTTCAATCCCCCTGTATCCCTACAAAAGCAGATGCACTGGATGACACATGAATCTGGAGTTCATTTGCAGTGGACGGAGGCCCTGATGCGGCCATTCTGCATGTCAGCACACATCTTTAATCCCTGCTTTCAGAGACAGACGTAGGAGGATCTCTGTGAGGTCAAGGCAAGCATGTAAGTACACAGTGAATTCCAAGTGAGCCTGGGCTAGAGTGAGACCCTACCAAAACAAAACAAACAAACAAAACAAATAACCTAACAACAACAACAAAAATAGGGAGACCTAAATATTTGCCCGGTGTGGTGGTGCGGAGATGGTGGAAGACTGATGAAGAACTCAGGGCCACCTTCAGCTACATCAGGAGCTCCCAAGCTCATCGGGGCTTATGAGAACCTGTCTCAAAAAACAACAACAACAAAAAAATCACACAAATATCTACTTTGCATGTGGTTTAGGAATGACACTAACACATTAGCAATGCAGGACAGTTTCAAGAGGAACCACGGAAGCAATAGTTTAAGGGCTGGGGAGGAGGCTCCGAGGGTAAGTGTGCTTGGTAGAAGAGGTTTCCCAACAAGGTTCAATTTTCCAGATGCTCACAGAAAGCAGGACAGACATGCGTTTCCAGCAGACAGAGAACCTGGTTTGTGAACACACACACAGACAGAGAGAGAGATTTAAAAAATATATATATATTTTTTGACCACCTCAGCACATGTAGACAATAAACCATGAACACAGTCACTGCCATAATCTACATTTTGCCTCCATGTAATTCTTTCTTCTTTACAACTAGTCACTTGTATTTTGAAGTTTTCTTCCTTCCTTCCCTCCTTCCTTCTTTCCTTCCCTCCTTCCTTCCTTCCTTTCTTCTTTCCTGGTTCTTGTCATGAGGAAGAGACAGGAGAACCAACTGTTTCAGGTCTGATTTCCCTGGAAGCAAGGAGCCTGCCCCAGTGGTGCATGGGCTGGACAGACAGGCGCTCTGGCATTGGGTACTGGGCATTCAGATGCAGGCTGGCTCCAAGGGCAGGGCCAAGCATGGCCCCTGCACTGGGGTTCTGCAAACGACCTTCTACTGATTTCAGCACCAAGGACAGCGGCAGGCTCCTGGGAGGGCCACTTCATGACCTCTGGCCAAGTGGACATGAGGGAGGTGCCCGCAAGAGTGCCTTTCAGGCTGTGGTGGGGACACTTCTCTGGTTTTAGCATCACTGCTCTAATAACAATAAATATAATGCCACACTTCCATCATTTTTCCTGGTTTTCACCACTTGGATGCAGGTTTTCTCCCCCCTGTCCACACCTGAGGTTCTCAGCAAGCCTAAGTGGTCCCTGGGAAACTCCAGATCCAAGGTGGCCCTGGTGCATCCATTCCTCCATTTCTCCCTCTCCCTCTCCCTCTCTCCCTCTCTCCCTCTCCCTCTCCCTCTCCCTCTCCCTCTCTCTCTCTCTCTCTATATATATATATATGTATGTGTGTATGTATATATATATATGTATATATATATATATATATATATATATATATACATACACACATACATATATATATATATGTATGTGTGTATGTATATATATGTATGTATACACACACACACATACAGAGAGGGAAAGGGAGGCATATATATTTATATGCCTCCCTTCTGTGCTTGCACATAAATAATTTTTAACAATGCAACTGGAATGGCAGGGACCACTAGGGTGTCTCAAACACACCCAAGTCCTGGGAAGAAATGACATGTAGTGTTCAGCTCTAAGAGAGACATCTTGATCACACTCTCCAAGGTTCAGGGTACACAGTGGAGGAGGTGGCTGAAAGAGTCCGAAGAAGCAAGGAGTGCGTACCATACAGTCTACACTGTCTCCAGGACACAAGGTGGCCCTGATATTCATGACCACATAGTGGGAGGAAAAACAATGATATCAAAATGGAAGAAAGACTAGTTGGAAAGAAGAGATTCAGTGGAAGGGATGAGAGAGAGAAAAGGGAGGGAATATTTGGTTCTTTTCATTTTGTTTTTTAAATTATTTTTATTTTATTTACTTATTTGGGGGAGAGACAGAAAGAGGCAGAGGGAGGGAGAGGAAGGAGAGAGAATGGGCATGCCAGGGCCTCCAGACACTGCAAACTCCCGACACATGCGCCCCTTTGTGCATCTGGCTTACATGGGTACTGGGGAATAAAACCTGCATCTATTGGTTTTACAGGCAAGCACCTTAACCGCTAAGCCATCTCTCCACCTCACCCCCCACCTTTTTTTTTTTTTTTGTTTTGTTTTGTTTTGTTTTGTGGTAAGGTCTCACTCTAGTCCAGGCTGATCTATAATTCACTATGTATTCTCAGGCTGGCCTCAAACTCCCAATGATCCTCCCACCTCTGCCTCCCAAGTACTGGGATTAAAGGCTGCACCACCACACCTGGCTTTTATTTTTTTTTTTAAGAAAGAGAGAAAAAGGGGGGGGGGCGCACACAGGAACCTCTTGCTGCTGCAAACTCCAAATGCACATGCCATTTTGTGCACCTGGCTTTATGTGCGTACTGGGGAATTGAACCTCAGTCCTTTATGTGGGTCCTGGGGAATTGAACATAGGTATTTCTGGTGGCTAGATTTAGGTGTCCCCCATAAACTTATGTGTTCCGAATGCTAGGTTCCCAGCCGATTTGGGAACTAACACCTCCTGGAGGAAGTGTATTGTTGGGGACGGGCTTATGGGTGCTACAGCCAGCTTCCCCATGCCAGTGTTTGGCACACTCTGCTGTTGCTGTTCCCTTGCCGTCATGGAACTCGAGTCTGTAAACCGAAATAAACCCTTTTCCCAAAAGCTGCTCTTGGTTGGGCTATTTCTACCAGCATTGCAAACCTGACTGCCACAGTACTTTCTGTGGGTACTGGGGAACTGAACCTAGGCTGGCAGAGTTTGCAGGCAAGCACCTTAATTGTGTTTAATTACTATTTTGTTTATTTATGATGGGAGGAACGGGGGTGTCAAGGCCTCTAGCCACTACAAATGAACTCCAGATGCTTGTGCCACCTTGAGAATCTGGCTTTACATGGGTACTGGTGATTGAAACCCTGGTCCTTAGGAATTGCAGGCAACAGCCTTAACTGCTGAGCCAACCCTCCAACCCACACATCTTTCTTTTTTTATTTATTATTTTTTGGTTTTTCGAGGTAGGGTCTCTGCTCCAGGCTGACCTGTAATTAGCTCTAGTCTCAGGGTGGCGTTGAACTCATGGCAGTCCTCCTACCTTTGCCTGCCAAATGCTGGGATTAAAGGCATGGGCCACCATGCCCGGCTCTTTAATTTATTTTTTATAACAACTTCCATGACTATAAACAGTGTCCCATGGTAATGCCCTCCCTCCCCTGACTTTCCCCTTTGAAACTCTATTCCCTATCATATACCCTCCCTTTCTCAATCAGTCTCTTTTATCTTCATGCTATGATCATTTCCTCCTATTATGATGGTCTTGTGTAGGTAGTGCCCTGCACTGTGAGGTCATGGATATCCAGGCCATTTTGTGTCTAGGGAGGAGCACGTTTTAAGGAGTCCTACCCTTCCTTTGGCTCTTACATTCTTTCCACCACCTCTTCTGCAATGGGCCCTGAGCCTTGGAAGGTGTGATAGAGATGCCAAGCGGGTGCTTTATGGGAGCCAGTCTAAACAAGACCTCCAAAAAGTAGGCTGGAGGTGTGGAGGGGAGCTCTGCTGTAGCGCGAGACGAAGTGATGGGGAGGGCTGCTTTGAGGAGCTGCTCTGGCTAGAGTCCTGAAGGCACCAAGCGTGGATCTCTGGGGGAAGAGTGCTCTTGCCAGAGGGGCGTCCTGTGTAAAGGCCCTGAGGCAGGCACGTGCCTGGTGTGCTGGGGAACAGCTGGGCCGAGAGTAGATGGAGATGAGGTCAAGAGGCCGGAGAAGCAGGACCAGGAGGTTCTGAGCAGGGCTGGGCCAGGCATTGATATGGAGCATAGAGGGAGTGTGTATCCAGGGGGAAGAGGCAAGTGGAAGGGCTGTGGCCAAGGCTGAAGGCGTGCCAGATGCAAATTCAATTTGCATTTCATTAAAAGAATATATTGGGCTGGAGGGGTGGCTTTTTGGTCAAGGTGTTTGCCTGCAAAGCCAAAGGACCCAGTTTTAATTCCCCAGGACCAATGTTAGCTAGATGCACAAAGGTATGCAAGTGTCTGGAGTTTGTTTGCAGTGGCTGGAAGCCCTGGCATGCCCATTCTGTCTGTCTGTCAAATAAACAAATAAAAATAAAATTCTAAATAAAAGAATTTATTTACTTATTTGAGAGAGAGAATGGGGAAGGCATATAGAGAATGGGTGCACCAGAGCCTCTAGCCACTGCAAACAAACTCCGGTGCATGTGCCACCTTGTGCATCTGGCTTACCTGGGTCCTGGGGAATCAAACCTGGCTCTGTAGACTTTGCAGGGCAAGCACCTTAACCAATAAGCCATCTCTCCAACCCTGTATTTAATTTTTTTGTTGATTTTTTTTAATAAAACCTTCCATGATTGTAAACAATATCCCATGATAATGCCCTCCCTCTCCCCCACTTTCCCCTTTGAAACTCCACTCTCCATATCTCCTCCCCCCCTTGATCACGCTCTCTTTTATTTTGATGTCATCTTTTCCTCCTCTTATGAGGGTCTTGTGTAGGTAGTGTCAGGCACTGTGAGGTCATGGATATCCAGGCCATTTTGTGTCTGGAGGAGTACCTTGTAAGGAGTCCTACCCTTCCTTTGGCTCTTACATTCTTTCCGCCATCTCTTCCTCATTAGACCCTGAGCCTTGGAAGGTGTGATAGAGATATTGCAGTGCTGAGCACTCCTGTCAGTTCTTTCCAGCAACATGATGCCTTCTGAGTCATCCCAAGGTCACTGCCATCTGAAAAGAGAAGATGCTCTACCAAAAGTGAAAGTAGCATTAATATAAGGGTGTGAACATTAAGAGAAGTGCTTACTGGGCAGTTTGATAAGTATATACATTTATCCAGAGAGCAGCAGACGTTACACCCCTAGGGCTCATGACTATCCCTGTTTTAGGTTTTCAGTATCAGGGAGGTATTTCCTCCCATAGAGCGGGCCTCCAGTCAAATTAGAGGGCAGTTCGTTTCCACCATGATGGATGTGCCAATAACTATTGTACCCATCGGCTCATTTGGCCTGGCTGGCAAAATATAAGGCTTGCAGTGTCCACTGTTGAGTATCTTCACTGGTGATTTCTCTCCCATTGAACTGCATGCAGAGTGGCTTCTTCTAGCTTTCTGTCAGCTGGTCTACATGGAGGAGAGTTCTCAGCTCAGTTCCAGCAGGATTTCTCAGTGGCCTTGCAGCCCAAGCATGTGGAGTCTTCAGCAATAGGGTCTTACCATCTATTCCTGGTGGGAATTTGTTGGACTGTATTAGATCTGCCACCTGGTCTTCTAGTTTAGATATTCTGTCCTCTCCTTCATCCATTCTACTGGTGAGATTTACACCAGAGTTTTTTATTTCATTAACTGTATTCTTTATTGTTAGTAATTCTGACTGGTTTTTCGTTATTATTTCTATTTCCTTATTTATATCTAGTATTGACCTCTTTATTTCATTAAATTGGTGTCCTGTGTCTTTGATTCCTTTACTTTCTTCTTTCATTCCTTTGATTTCCTCTTTGACTTCTTTGAGCATATTTATAATCATTCTTTTGAAATCTTTCTCAGGCATTTCCTCTAACTCATTCTCACTGGCGGTCATTTCTGATACATTAATATTTTCTGGTGGACTTATATCGTCTTGATTTTTGGTGTTTCTTGTGTTATAATGTACATATTTTTGCATCTTGGATTAATGCTTGGATTTTCTACTTAGCTGAAGTATTATTAGATTATCAATCTATCTGATATTTTATATCTTCAGAGTAGGAGCTTAAGGTGCTAGACTTAAGACTTTCAGAGTATCTACAAAAGTGACCCTAGATGTTAGGTTTGCCTGCTATGAGAGAATTCAAGCAGGCTGAGTGGAATGAAATACAGGCAGATTCTAAAAGTTAATTAAATAATGTATACATTCAATGAAAAACAGCACAGAGTATTTATGCAAGAGTAGATATTATGACAACTAGATCCTCTAACAAAGTCACAGTCCCTTAGAGTGTGTGTTGCCCCACAGCCTCAATCCTGTCAACAAGAAGGTTAAGATTTCTGGTCTGTTGAGGTTTCCAACTTAGCTTGTGACCCTTCCCTAATTAACAACAGAAGAGGAAAGAAAGACACTATAAATCAGGAAGCAATAAATAAGAAGCTCAAAGCATTTTTAAGTATATTTAAGAATGGCAAACGTGATCATCCATCAGATTTAACATATAATTTATCCTGATATGGAAGGAGCAATTAACACTTCTGATTCAAGCTTCCGATACCAGGGGTATTTGGCAGATACTGACCTGGTGTAATCCCAGTTACCTTTTGGGATGATTTTGGTCTCAGTTATTTTGTGCCCCTGCTTGGGTCCCTCTTTGGTGCACTGTGGGTCTAAGTTGGCTGGCTCCCTCCTTGGATCACTGCTCCGGTCACCGGTGCTGGGTGCTGTGATCTCCCTTCCCCTGGTCTCTGGTGCTTGCTAGGACTTATGCTGGTGGTGGTTGAGGGGAGGCTGTGGATGGTGGCCCTAGTTATCCCGCTGGTCCATGTGATCCTGTACCCCGTGATCTGCTCCTCCGTTGTTGCCGTCCTCCCTTCACGTTTATTCAGTTTGCGAAGAGCTCCCGTGTGAGTGGAAAATCCCCTCACCTGGCTGTTCCCGCGGCTCAAGCCATCCTTGCAGCTGTGGCCCTGCGGACCTGGAGCCGCTTCTGGCTGCCTGTGTGAGCTCTGTGTGCTCAGATCTCTCCTACTTCTCTGCTGCCCTTGGTAATTTCTTACACACCTCACTTTCTAGTAGAAGAGTGTGTTTTGCTAGGTTTTTTTTTTTTTTTTTTTTTGCTTTTTCTCACCTAGGCTGCTTTGGCGTGTTTCCTACGCCATCATCTTATCTGGAAGTCTAATATTTTTTAAATAATCTTTTTTTATTTATTTGAGGGAGAGAGACAGTGAGTAAGGGCATGTCATAGCCATTGCCACTATGAATGAACTCCAGATACATGCAGCACATTGTGCACGTGGCTGTACATGGGTACTAGGGAATTGAGCCCAGGCCAGCAGGCTTTGCAAGCAGGTGCCTTTAACCCCTAAGCCATCTCCTTGGCCGTGTGTCCCAGATCCTCTTGTAAGTGGAGTGTCTGTAGCTAGAAAGCGTTGGCCCGGCCAGCAGTCGCCACTGTGGCCCAGCCTGCATCAGTGCATCCTCGTGGTCTGTCTTACCTTACAGAGACAAAGTCTGAGTGACCGCACCTTACTGCCTGAGCCACACAGTGACCCAGGTGGATGTCCCCACTACCAGGAGTTCCCGGCTGTGGTCCCAGAGAACCCAGAGGGACGAGAAATGACCAGATTCCTCATGTGCTATGGCTCCCCGACCTCTGCTGATGTAGGAACTGGCCGTCCCGCCCCATTCACTTCCCTTGGAAGCTGTGGGATGCTGGGCGCGGCTGCACTCGGCCAGCCACGGGCTTGGTCGCAGCGGGGCGGCCGCCAGCAGACCCAGAACTAGCAGTGCGGTGTGCGGTGCTCGTTCCTGTCCTCCCCGTGCTGGGAGCTCCAGCCAGCCTGGACGCGAGTAGCCCTGCCCCAGAGCAGAAAGCGTGGAGGTGGGGGAGGGCGCGGCGTGGGCTCCGGCAGCACAGCCAGAGGAGGCCTTGCCAGCTGCGATTACAGCGCTGCCTCCTCCGCGGTTCTCGTGACGGCTTTTCAGCGCCAGCGCGCGTAGTCTGCGGGGTCCTCGCGGTGTCGTTGCCCAGCCCCCAAGCCAGCCGCCCATGCCAGCCGTGCACAGCAGACACCACACAGTGGTTACGGTCCACATTTGTCCCCAGAGGTCAGCGTGCCCTAGTACACTCTTTCCCCCATGTTATTTATGAGTGCCTCCTTGTGTCCGTGGTTTTCATTTGTTTTTCATGCTTTAGACCCAGCCTTGCTCCACTGCGCAGTCTGTCCTCTGTCCTCCATCCTCCTGCCTCGGCCTCCAAGCCCGGTACCAACCTGGCCACTTCCCATTTCAAGACACAACGCCGCCCTCCCTGCTCCTCCACTGCTCCTGTCCCTGACTGAGACCCCCAGGACTCTGCTTATTCCCTGTGTTTGTCACTCCAGATCCACTGTTGCTTGAGTGGGGGGCTGGGAGAGGGACTGTCTTGGTCATTGTGTCTCCCAGTACCCACAAGAGTGCCTGGCAGAGGAGGCTGTGGGATTTGTGGTAGGTGGGCAGACTGGGGGTTCCACTGGGAGGCAAGTGGATGGGTAGGCAGTGGGGATGGACAGGTGGGGGACGGACAGATAGGAACCTTGGATGGACAGGCGCATGGATGAATGCTGAATAGTTAGGTAAGCAGGAGCCTAGCCAAGTGGGGACTCTGGGTGGCATCTGACTCCGACTCCTGCCCTTGTCTCCTCCAGTCCTTCCTGCTCTTCTGCCGGTCCCTCGACACCAGTGGTGACTGTTCCCGCCTCGTGGCTGACGGCTGGCTGGAGCTGCAGCTGGCAGACAGTGAGTGCGCAATCCGGCTCCTGGCAGCATCCCTGCGACTCCGTGCCCACTGGGAAAATGCCCTGAACCGGCAGCTGGCCCACCAGGCCCAGCGACAGAGGCTGGCGGAAGAGGAAGAGGAGGATTCCCCACCAGTCAGCCGTCAGGAAGTGGCCACCTTGAGCAGGGAGCTGCTACAGTTCATTGCAACCAAGGTGCCGTGTGGCCAGGGAGGGCTCCACCACAGGGCTTCCGGTTCACTCATTTGGGGGCACAATTGGTGTTTTTCAAGCCAGAGAGGTTAAGTGATTTGCCTGAGGTCACAGCTAAGAGAGGCTAGAGAGGCTGGGAACATGGCTAATGGTTAAAGGCACTTGCTTGCCACGCCTCATGGCGTGGTTCTGAAGTTCATTTGCAGCAGCATGAGGCACTGGTACACCCATTCTCTCTCTCTTTCTCTCTCCCCCCCCCCCTTGAAAATAAATACATTAATTTTAAAAAAGAACAGATAGAGCCAGGATTTGACCCGGAACCCTCGCTCGAGTCCACGCTGCTAGCCACTGCCCTGTGCCCCTTGTACCGCTCAGTGGGCAGGTCTGTTCCGCCCCTCCTGCATCCCCGCTGATAACTGGAGATCAGCAGACTGAGAGGGCAGCAGAGGAGACTCGTGAGGACAGACAGGGAAGACCTGGGCAGAGGAGACTCAAAATCATGCCCAGCACTTGTGGGGAGCAGATGCTGGGCTGGGTGCAGTGCAGTCCTGGCTGACTTCCTTGCCCGAGAAGAGTTGTGGGAGCCCAGGGAGTCAGAGAAAGGGGAGCATGGTTCACAGGCTGTGAGAGGGTGGGGTGGCCAGACTTGGGGTCTGCCTTTTGCTCCACCAGTGATGGAGCAGCAGGAAGACTAAAGAGGGCAGTTGACGTTGGGTCATTAGGGCCTGGAGGGATGGCTTAGTGGTTATGGTGCTTGCCTGGGAAGCCAAAGGAGGGTTCCATTCCCTAGGACCCACTTGAGCCAGATGCACAAGGTGGTCATGTGTCTGGAGTTCATTTGCAGCAAGCATCTGGAGGCCCTGGCATGCCCATTCTCTCCGTCTGTCCCTCCCTCCCTCCCTCTGTGTGTGTGTGTGTGTCTCAAATAGATAAAAGAAAAAAGAACAAAAAACGAAGTTGGGGCATCAGGCCAGCTGCTGCTAAGCGTCTACAGCAACAGTGTGAGTGGCTTGGACTGGGAAGTCCACTCACAGCCCTCTGTGTGGCTTGTCCTGAATCTCTGTCTCCTGTCTTCCCTTCCTTAGGTTCCATACAGCCTCTGACAGCTCACAGGGTTGGAAGCCCAGAACCTGTATGTGGGACCCCAGACCATCATGACGTCCCCTAGTCTCCCTAGAATCTTTGGAAATGTTAACCTCTCACCTCACCAAGGGAGGCTATGCCATCACTGACTTCCTCACCCCCAAGGGTGGCACCCCAAGCAAGGACGGTGAGGGACCATGGGGTGCACGTGCCCAGAGTGATGTCTGCCGTCCACCATGTACCCTTGTTGCTCCCTTGTATGGGGACTAATGGCCTCAGTCTCCTGACCCAGGCCTTGTCACCGTGACCCTGTGTGCAGGCGGAAGCTGAAGGCCACCTCTCTGTCTCACCTCTTCCCCAGCCCTCACCACCCACAGTGACCCACGTGGCCTCTTGAGAGTCTCAAGTGTAGTCCAGCTGCGCGACTTTGCATTGCTGTGATGCAGAACCTGACAGAAGCCGCTTACAAGAGGAGAGGTGCATTTTGGTCATGGTTTCAGGGACTTCTGTCATCCCGGAGGGAAGGCGTGGCAGGCCAGCTCCCGTCACAGCCACCGCTCAGTGGGACGGAGGCCGCCGCATCGTGGCAGGCCAGAAAGGAAAAGTGGGGCAGGACCCGGCGGGGTATAACCTTCAGAGGCCTGCATGGGTAACTTTCACCAGCTGGCTTCCACCTCTTTAAAAATGATCTGAGTGTGGCCTCACTCCGATTTCCAGGACACAGAATAAAATAAATGCCACAGTCCAATAAGTCACTTGTTCCTGTTTGGAGCAGTCAGGTTCGAATTGCTGGCAGAAATCACCTGACCAAGAGCAGCTAGTGGGAAAAGGGTTTATTTTGGCTTACAGACTCAAAGGGAAGCTCCATGATGGCAGGGGAAATGATGGCATGAGCAGAGGGTGGACATCACCCCCTGGCCAACATAAGGTGGACAACAGCAACGGGAGAGTGTGCCAAACACTGGCCAGGGGACACTGGCTGTGATTCCCATAAGCCCACCCCCAACAATGCACTGCCTCTGGGAGGCCTTAATTCCCAATTCTCCATCAGCTGAGAACTTAGCATTCAGAATGTCTCAGTTTATGGGGACACCTGAATCAAACTACCAAATTATGCCCCTGGCCTCCATAAACTGGTAAGCTTACATGTTCACACTGCAAAGAATGGTATTGGGCACAGCAAAGAAATATTCAGCTAATACAAGATTTAAATAGGGAAAACAAACTCTGTAGCTTCAAGTCCAACAACTAGTCAGTGACAAATCTCCAAGGCCGATAATTTTAACCAGCAACAAGTCTCTGGAGTTCCAATTCCGCCCCTCCAGCTAGGCTACTCACAGTCCTGGAAAACTTCATCCGGGGCCAGCAGCTGTCCTTAGCAGCCATCTTGTGTTCCCGCCATCTCCACTGGGTCTCCACTGCAACCCACGGTTCATCCATTGGGTCTCCATGCAGGCATCCCGCAAACCTGCTTCACACTGCCCATGGCTGTTTCCAAAACTTAAGGCCCTGCTGCAAATTCAATGACCCTCTCTTTCCTGCATTTCTGATACTCCACAATACCAGGTACAGTGCCAATTTGTTAATTCAGAGGAGGAATAAAGCAGACTTGGAAGAACAGGACACTTCTTGAGGCCCCTTTAAAGAGTTCCACAAAAATCTCCCATTAATGCTGGTGACAGCATTTACAGGGTTTCTATAGCCCACATCTCTAAGCTCTTCTAAATTTCTCCCATAAGCCATGTCCACAGACCCAAGGACCACATGATCAGCTTGTCTTAGCAACCGCCATTCCTCGTCTCACTTCCTGAGTTTGTTACCTTTGCATCACTGACCACAACACCTGACAGGAACAAAGGGGGGAGGGGGCTCATTTATTTTGGTTCCGTTTCTGAAGGTTCCCGTTCAGTCCATCAGTGCAGGGCGGGCTTGGTGCAGCAGCTCAGTTCGTGGCAGTGGGAGTGTGTGGCGGAGACAGTTCACGTCAGGGGTCAGGAAGCAGAGCAGGGCAGGAACCAGGGCCAAGTGTAACTTTCAAAGGCTTCCCTAGTAAGTTGCTTTCTCCAGAGGAGCCCATCTTTCTCAAGGTTCCACAGCCTTCAGACATAGCACCACCAGCTAGGAAAGAACCTTGTAAACATGCCTGTGGGGAGGATTCAAGCCAGAGCATCTGTCCACTGCAGCCCCCAACGAGGTGCTGCCCCTCCCAAGGCACCCCCAGTGAGGAAAGGCGTTCCCCACAGTGGCTCCATTTGCCAGTTACCACTCCTGCATCATGGACGGCTCTCCAAGCAAGCCTTGGGGTGGCCAGGTTGGTGTGCACATCTGCATCTGTAAGCCCATCACTTGGGAAATAGGCAGGGGTATCACAAGTTCCAGGGCAACCTGGGCTACATAAAGGACGAACCAGATGTAACAAGTTTTTAAACTTTTTTTAGGAGGGGGAACAGGGTTTAAGGTAGGGTCTTGTTCTAGCCCAGGCTGACCTGCTATTCATTATGTAGTCTCTGGCTGGCCATCAAACTCAAGAGGTATCATACCTCAGCCTCCCAAGTACTGGGATGAAAGGTGTGTGCCACCACACCTGGCCTAAAAACTTTGATATATATATAATTTATTCACTTATTTTCAAGGAGAGAGAATGGGCATGTCAGGGCCTCCGCCTCCTGCAAGCAAACTCCATACAACACTTTGTGCATCTGGCTTTACATGGGTTCTGGGGAATTGAGCTCTGGTCATTAGGTTTTGCATGCAAACACCTTAATCGCTGAGCCATCTGTCTGGTCCCTTAAAAACTTTTTTTTTTCACTTGAAGCACATTTATTTACTTTTTACAAAACCCCTTCTTTTTTTTTTAATTTTTTTTTTTAATTTTTTATTTATTTGAGAGCGACAGACGCAGAGAGAAAGACAGATAGAGGGAGAGAGAGAATGGGCGCGCCAGGGCTTCCAGCCTCTGCAAACGAACTCCAGACGCGTGCGCCCCCTTGTGCATCTGGCTAACGTGGGACCTGGGGAACCGAGCCTCGAACCAGGGTTCTTAGGCTTCACAGGCAAGCGCTTAACCGCTAAGCCATCTCTCCAGCCCGCAAAACCCCTTCTTAATATTGATTATTTACAATGTTAGAAACCCCAGGAACAGGAATGAGTTAAAATAATTTTTCTCTTAACTAAAAATAGTGAATACTGCCATGAAGATATTTAAGGTTTTTTTAATCCAAGTTTAATTTTTATTTATTTTTTCTCAATTTTTATTAACATTTCCCATGATTATAAAAAGTATCCCATGGTAATACCCGCCCTACACCCCCCCACTTTCCCCTTTGAAATTCCATTCTCCACCATATCCCCTCCCCATCTCAATCAGTCTCTCTTATATTTTGATGTCATGGTCTTCTCCTCCTCTTATGATGTTCTTTTGTAGGTAGTGTCAGGCCCTATGAGGTCATGGATATCCAGGCCATTTTATGTCTGGAGGGAGCACGTTTTAAGGAGTCCTACCCTTCCTTTGGCTCTTACATTCTTTCCCCCACCTCTTCCGCCTTAGACCCTCAGTCTTGGAAGGTGTGATTGAGATGTTACTCAGTACTCCAGCCACTTCTTTCCAGCACTATGATACCTTCTGAGTTATCCCAAAGTCACTGCCATATGAAAAGAGAAGATTCTCTAGCCAAAGTGAGAGTAGCATTAATATAAGGGTATAAATATTAAGAGAAGTGCTTACTGAGCTATTTGATAAGCATACTGTATACATTTTTCCAGACATCAGCAGATGTTACACCCCTAGGACTCATGACTAACCCTGTTTTAAGTTTCATTATCAAGGATGTGTTTTCCCCGATGGAGCAGGCCTCCAGTCCAATTGGAGGGCAGTTGGTTTCCACCATGACAGATGTGCCACTATTGCACCCGTTGGCTCATTTGACCTGACTGGCTAATTAAAAGGCTTTCAGTGTCCACTGTTGAGTATCTTCACTGGTGGTATCTTTCTCCCATTGAACTACATGTAGAATGACTTCTTCCAGCTTTCTATCAGCCCCTAAAAAATGTTTATGGACAGCGTGGCCTCGAACTCATGGTGATCCTCCTACCTCTGCCTCCCAAGTGGTCAATTAGAACTTTTTCTTTTTTTTGACAACTTTTATGTGTGTAAAAAATGTATTTAGGGCTGGAGAGTTGACCTAGCAGTTAAGTCACTTGCCTGCAAAGCTGAAAACCTTGGTTCGATTCCCCAGAAACCACATAAGCCAGATGCACAAGAGGGCACATATGTCTGGAATTTGTTTGCAGTGTCTGAAGGCCCTGGCATGCTCATATTCTCTCTTTCTGCCTCTATCTCTAAATAAATAAAAAACAAAACTATAAAAGTTTTAAAAATGTACTTAGGTCAGAGTTGCCTCTGCCTTTTTCCTCCCCCTATTCACTGCCCCCATCCTTGAACAAGTTCCTCTACTATTTTTACTAGTTATTTATTTGATAGAGAGAGGCAGCTAGAGATAAATAGTGAGTAGGGCCATGCCTTTGCCTCCAGCCACTAGGCAAACTGCAGACCTGGCTTTCTGTGAGTACTAGGGAATCAAGCCCAGGCTGTTAGGCTTTGCAAGCAAGTTCCCTTAACTGCTGAGCCATTTCTCCAGCCCCTCCATCTACTATTTTAATTGACTATGAATTTATTTATTTGAGAAAGAGACAGAGAGGCATGGGCACACTAAGGACTTTGGCTGCTGCAAACAAACTCCAGACACACATGCCACCTTGTGCACCTGGCTCACATGGGTACTGGAAGTGAAACCTGGGTTCTTTGGCTTTGCAGGAAGCGCCTTAGCCACTAAGCCATCTCCGCAGCCCTGACTGTGAATTCTACCATGTGACCCTGTCAGGTGCTGGTCATAATCTCTTCCTGCCCCCAGTCCTCTGAGGATCCTCCTCAGCGGGATTACTGGTGTCTCCCATGGGGTCATGAGTGCATCGATCAGTCTCGGGTTGGGGGGGCAACCATGCCACAGGAGACTCCTCCCCCTGTGGTCCTCACAATCTTTCCACCACCACCCCGTCTTCTACAGTGTTCCCTGAGCCTTGGTGAACGTGTTAGAAGACTCCATTAGTGGGAAGCTCTCTGCAGTCCTGTGCTGGGATTAGCTCAGTGTTAAGACTGCCTGTTCCTCATGCGCCTGCGCCCGGCCCTGACCTTCATCCTGAGCTCTAAGGAGATCGTGGCTTTACTTTCTGGGGTTTGTGTTTTCCACGTGAAAGCATCTCTTCTGGCCTCGCCATCAGCAACTGCGCCAGGCCTGCATCAGTGATGTCAGCCAGGCCCCCCTCAGGGCTTCCTGAGCCTTACCCAGCCTCAGCGGCACCATCCTCACAGTGAACCCACACTCTGGCCCTCCCCTGTCCTTACCATGGAGGTATCTCAGTTAAGAGTGGCGGTGGGGGGTGGGGGAGAGCCAAGTCCTACCAACCCAGACCTGTCCCAGTCCAGATCATGAGGTGGGGCAGAGGGACCCACGTGGAAAGACCTAAGTCCTCCTGCCCTCCATGCCGGAAACACCTTAGTCACTAGTATTCACAGAACGACAGAACAGGCTGTGGGTGTGCACAAGCGTGTACGTGCACGTGTGTAAGCACTGAGTCCATCACAGTCGGGATCACAGCTCAAGAAGCTGCGGACCCTGAGTGTGGTCAGCACATGCACGGGATTTCACGGGGGACACTGGCCCAGTGGCCATCTCCCCTGAGCCTCAGTGTGCTGATCTGCAACAAGGCCACGACTACCCCAGGAATCCTGTGACTTCACCCCCAATGCTGCTGGGCCACACAAAGCACTGGAGCTTCCTGTAAACAGGCCACCATGGTGAGCACAGGCTCGGCCAAACTGACCACAGAGCCCAGGATCAGCATCTTCCCGACCTCCCGGCCCTGCCCTGACCTGCATCACATCCACAAAGGACCCTGAGAGCCACACCGCCACACTCACACCACGTGCTGGGCTATCTGGCCATGTGGCCTCAGGCCAGGGCCTCAACTTCCCCAACTAAGGCACATGGCTCTGTTTAGGGCTAGTAACCACTGTCAACCACACTTGTATTCACAAAGGTTTCCGCACCACCTCCCAGCCTCCCTGGCTTGATTTCCTTTGGGCCCTCCACAGTGCATGGCTCTCCTGCCCCCCCACCCCCGACTGCCTTGGCACGCAGGAGGCACTGATCGGTGCTTACGGCAGGATGAATTTTCTGTGGCCTTTACTTAGTTGAAGACAAAGAGACAGAGGAAAGGAAGGAAAAGAGGAGAAAGAAGGGAGTGTGGAAGGCAGGGAGTGTGAGGCCCTGACAAGGACACGGACCATCTCGGCCTCGGGCCTCCTGCTCCGCTGCCAGGCCCTAAGTGGTCCATCTCGGAGCCTGGTTTCCCGACTCCCATCCTGGGAGATGATGCATGTGAAGCACTCCATATCCCGCCCTCTAAAGCCAGGCTCTACTGCTCCCTGGCTCCATATCTTGGGGTACACATGGACTCCACAGCCAAGCACCATCTTTGTCTGTCCACATGTGGATCAGAAGACTGCCCACAGTAGGCAGGGAAGAAATGAGGTGAGCCCAGCAAGACTGTCACTGGCACAGCACAGCAAGTGCCCCCAGAATATTCTCTTTAGACTTTTATTTAGCAGAGAAAAGAGAGAAGACAGAATGGGCACGCCAGGGCCTCCAGCCACTGCAAACAAACACCAGATGCAGTGCACGTGTTACTTTGTGCATCTGGATTTACATGGCCACTGGGGAATCAAACACAAGTCATCAGGCTTTGCGGGCAAGTGCCTTTGCTAAGCCATCTCTTCAGCCCCTGCCCCAAAAATATTCTTGCCCTTCATCCTGGAATGCCCCCACTCCTTCCAAACCAACAAAACTAACCACCTGCCTAGCCCCGGGCGGCCTCGGACACTACAGTACGCAGCCTCCCCCTCAGCTGCACTGAGGCCCAGGGACGTGAAAGCAGGAACACTTCCTAGTGACAGGCCTGGCCGTGGCAAGGCAGGTGGCCCTGCTGAGGGAAACCATGTGGGCTGCAGGCTGTGTGGAAACAGAACGTGGAGTCAGCACAGTCAGTGAAAGGGTGACTCAGGGGTGAGCAAGAGGAAGATAAGCCCACTTGTGACATCCGCGTGACCACAGAACAGGGTCACCAGGGCAGCACAGGGACAACTGTGCAGAGTGGGGGAAGCCCAAGACCCACTGGCTTGACCCTCCCCAGGAGACCCCTGAAACACAGCAAGTACTGGGGAGTTCACAGGAGGGTGGGGACCAGGCCCCTTGCTGCAGACAAGGTGTGGTGTCTGCGGTATAGAAACGACCTGAAGACAGTGTGCCACAGGACCAAGGATAACAGAACGTAGGCCAAAAAGTGGACGGGCCCAGTCTCACAATAAATGCCCCTTACTGGTCACACCACCTGCTTCTGACCACTGGGGACCTGAACTTGCAGCACAGTGACACGGCTCCACCAGCCCGTGGCCCATCAGTCCTGCAGACCACCTTCAGTCATGCAAAGCGCAGCTCCCCTCAACACTCCAGGCCCTTGTCCAGGCCAAAGTCCTCAGTGACCCTGGGCCAGAGGAAGCGCGGTCTCTACTCTCCCTTGCCTTGCTCAAGTGCCCTGTCTCAGCGAGGCCCTGAGGCCACTTGACACGTTCCCGACCCTGCTGTTCCCCTCAGGAATGGACTTGTCCATTTTACTCCTCATGTGATCACCCAGGGGTGGTCCTCACCAATCACCACGTCCACAGGCAGCTAGGCAAGCAGGCACCCAATGGGGATGAGGGGCTCTGAGCTGTCCAGAGCCCCCTGGTCTTGAAGATAGAGGATGGCAGTTTCTAGGCTGGCAGGCGGGGGGGGGGGGGGGCTCAATGAAGGGGAAGGTTCGTGGGTCCCCCACACTCATGCTCTTCATCTGAAATGAGAACCAAACACCCCCAGAGTGGGAGAACAGAGTCACTGTGAGTTACAGGCTAGAGGATCAAACTCACGATATTCAGACTTGTCAGGTCAAGGTCTGGCACTGGGGAGAGGCACTGTCTGTCTCCCTCACAGACCTAAGCTGGCCTCACTGTGATTCCTCAGCCCCAGTCAGAGTAAGTGACTGTGCACTGCGCAGGGGCCAGAGCTGGGCCAATGCAAACCTTCTCCGGGCGGCGGTGCACAGGCGCTGGAGTGCTCGGGCCCTTCTCTGGGCAAAGGCAGGTGGACAGAAGCCCAGCACTTCGATGGTGGATTCGCTGCCTGGAAACCCGCCCATCCAGCAGAGTTCCTACATTGCTCCTCAGCTGGACATGCCTCCTCCTGGGGGCACAGAGGGATCAAACCCCACCTCTCAGTGTCAGTATGGAGCTGGGCTTTCCTCACTCACAAAGGCGTCCATTAATCCTGAGGCCCCGAAAAGCAGCCCTCTCGGCGCTGGGGAGAACTGAGTGACTGTCCAGGCCCATCGCCAGGCCTGGCGTGGCACACGTAACAAGTGCCTCTCAGGCAACTGGAAGGAGTCAGGCTGGCAGGGTGGCCTGTGGGACTGCAAGAGCATGACCAGAGAGCTCAGGGCTGCCTGGCGTCTCTGGGGCTGGCAGGTCTGTCTGTCCACCTGGCCAGTTGCTCCACCTAACTCCCTGCTGCCTGAGCCTTGA
Organism: Jaculus jaculus; assembly: GCF_020740685.1. Lineage (NCBI taxonomy): Eukaryota > Metazoa > Chordata > Mammalia > Rodentia > Dipodidae > Jaculus > Jaculus jaculus. The sequence continues at coordinate 4,917,681 of NC_059115.1, read as the reverse complement.
CCTTCATGCAGCTGAAGACAGGTTTTAGGGGGGCAGGAGTGGGGATCCCAGCACTAGGCAGGCTGAGGCCTGGCCTACAGAGGAAGATCCTATTTCAAAATATAAAATAGCAGCTGCAGAGATGGTGTAGCGGTTAAGGTGCTTGCCTATGAAGCCTAAGAACCCACATTTGACTCCCCAAATCCCACATAAGTCAGACACACAAGGTAACATATGTGTAAGGTTGCACGTGTGCACAAGGTGGCACATGTCTGGAGTTCTATTGCCGTGCCTGGAGGCCCTGGCGTACCAATCGTCTATCTCATAAAAAAAGAAAAACAATGCTGGGTGTGGTGGTGCATGTCTTTAATCCCAGCACTCAGGAGGCAGACGTAGGAGGATCGCTGTGTTTGAGGCCACCCTGAAACTACATAGTGAATTCCAGGTCAGCCTGAGCTAGTGAGACTGTACCTTGAAAAACCAAAGCAAAAGAAAAACAGTGACAACAAACATAAAGGAATAATAATAGTCCATCCTGTCTGGACCCTCACAGCCTCTTGCTAAGTAAACCACAGACTTTCTCTGCTGTCCAGCAGCACTTGGCTTCCTTCCCCCTCCCTTCTGAACTGTTGGATCCAAATGATTCTCCCATGTCGGTTTGGGCTCTGAGGGAGGGGTTCCTGCACCCCCACTGCAGTGGCTCGGCCAGCTCTGATATCCTGGCTGGTCTGGCTAAACACCTCCTGTGCTCCCTGATGCTGCAGCCAGAATGTCCTCTCCCAGGCAGGTCTCACCTGCAGCACAAGTGCATCCAGGGCCACCCTCCGAATTTCTGGGACCGGGTAGGGGGCGAAGGCGTCGTAGTCGGACTCGGCATAGAGGCGGTAGCAGACGCCGGGTCCCGTGCGGCCCGCACGGCCCTTGCGCTGCTCTGCACTGGCCTGGCTGATCCAGAACTCCTGCAGCCGTTGCAGTTTGGCCTGCGGGTCGTAGCTCATCTCCTTCACCTTTCCTGTGCGCGGAGAAGGGACACGGAGGAGCTCTGCTCAGCAGCAGGCAACGCCACACATCTCACTGCTGACCACACTCACTTCTTCACCGCCTAACACTGACCTGGTGCATAGTCTGGACCCAATTCGGACATCCTGCCCAGTTAGTCTCCCATCTCCTTATCCCCACATTGCCATGGCATGGGTTCTGGAGGGAGGCCCCCTAAGGCTCATGCCTCTTCCCCTACTTGGCATTACCTGGAGATGGAGCAAACGTTCAGAGGTGGGGCCTAGTGGGAGGACTTCGGTCAGTGGGTGTACGGCTGGCGAGGACAGTGGGACCTCAGCCCTCCTCTCCTCTTGTTTCTGGCCCTGAGGTGAGCAGTCTTACTCTCCCTACGCTCACATTTCCTGCCACCAGCCCAAAGGCTTGGCTCAGCTGGCCACGGGCAGAAGCCTCTGTGACTGCGCAAGCCACAGCAAGCCCTCACTTCAGAAGCTGACCAGCCCAGTCGTCTGTTACAGTAAGGGAAAACTGACTGACACACACGTCTTTAAAATGTGTGTGTGTGTGTGTGTGTGTGTGTGTGTGTGTATTTTTATTTTGAAGAAAGAGAGAAAGAGGAGAAGGCAGATAAGATAGATGGAGCATGGGTGCAGCAAGGCCTCCAGCCACTGCAAACAAACGCCAGATGCGTGCGTCCCCTTGTGCATCTGGTTTATGTGGGTCCTGGGGAATCAAGCCTCGAACCAGACTCCTTAGGCTTCACAGGCAAGTGCTTAACTTCTAAGCCATTGCTCCAGCCCTGACACACACATCTTCGCACTGGTGTTCTCTTGCTTTGCTCCTTCAGATATGCAAGCACGTCCTCAGTGAGCACCTACTATGCGCAGGCGTGGTCACAAACCCAAGCTGCTGAGATGAAGGCCCCAGGCTATGGAGGGGTCGCAGCAGCCTGAACTTATTAATATATTTCAGGGACTATACCAGCAGGGGTGCTCCTCCCCCCCCCCATTCTCAGGGGTTGTAGAGAGCCTGGAACACCCCCCCAACACACAAAAAGTTTCAGACACCGAGATCAGCAGGAAGTAAAGCCACTTCCTCTCCAAGCATGGGATGCCTGGACATGCAGATAAGACTTAGGCTTTGCCCATAACCCTCTCGCCTTGGGCCAGTTGCCTAGGAAACTCCTTACATAGCCAGCACCTTTGTAAACCTTCCCGTTGTCACTGCCTATGTGCTGGAAGGAATGTCCCCACATGCTAATTAGGCATCAGCAAGCAACCTTGTACACCCAATCCCCCTAGGATCCTCAACTGCTTATAAACCCATTTCCCTGACAATAACCAGAGAGCCGTTCATGGAAACTGTCTCCTGAGAACCAACACCACAGTTGCCTGGGACACCTCCAGGGAAACCAAGGCCGGCCACAGAGCAAGGACCCAGGAACACACAGGGAGACACTCGTGCCAGCCCCAAAATGAGGGGAGAGGAAGGGGGAGAAGAGATAGCCAGAGAAAGACAGGTTTCAGCGGACAGAAAAGTAAGTACTGGGAAAAGACCCTGGGGCAGAAACAATCTTGGAATATCACCAGACAGATCACCACCTAGAGTGGTAAACATTACCGCACCCAGTTTCCAGACAGGGAGACTAAGTCTCAGACCATTGACATCACTGGCCTGTGAGTGACAAGCTTTGATTCTATGGCTTTGGTCCTGGTGACATTACCTCTTGTTAGGTATAAGAAGGGACGGTGCTGTGAGCTCCTTAGGGTGTGATGCCAGTGTGACTGTAGAGGGTGGGTTTCTCCTTTTGTTCTTTCTGTGATGTGGGGGACAACTGAGACAGAGTACAGTTAGGATTATGAGAATCATTACTGTTTGGAGCTTGTGAATTAAGGTGTATACACGGGGGGACAGCCTTAAGTCACCAGACAGGGGCTTCTCCCCTGCTTTCAGTACTGCAGTTAGAAGTCAAGGCCTGAGCCTGGCATGGTGGCCTACGCCTTTAATCCCGGTACTTGAAAAGCTGAGATAGGAGGATCGCCATGAGTTTGGGGCCACGCTGAGACTACATAGTGAATTCCAGATCATCCTGAACTAGAGTGAGACCCTACCTCAAAAAACCAAAAAAAAAAAAAAAAAAAAAAAAAAAGAAGAAGAAGAAGTCAAGGCTAGCATTCCTATGCTGAGCCACACCCCCAGCCCCTCACTGTGGATTCTAGACAAGTGCTCTACCTCTGAGCCTTATGGGTGTTACAGCCAGTTTCCCCATGCCAGTGTTTGGCACACTCTCCTGTTGCTGTTGTCCATCTTAGGCTGGCCAGGGGGTGATGTCCACCCCTGCTCATGCTGTCATTTCCCTTGCTGTCATGGAACTCGAGCCTGTAAACCAAAATAAACCCTTTTCCCCAAAAGCTGCTCTTAGTTGGGTTATTTCTGCCAGCATTGCAAACCTGACTGCCACAGTACTTTCTGTGGGTACTGCGGAACTGAACCTAGGCTGGCAGGGTTTGCAAGAAAGCACCTTATTATGTTTAATTACTATTTTGTTTATTTATGATGGGAGGAATGGGGATGCCAAGGCCTCTAGCCACTGCAAATGATGCCAGATGCCTGTGCCACCATGAGGATCTGGCTTTACATGGGTACTGGTGATTCAAACCCTGGTCCTTCGGAATTGCAGGCAACAATCTTAACTGCTGAACCATCCCTCCAGCCCACACATCTTTTTCATTTATTTTTTATAACAACTTCCATGACTATAAGCAGTGTTCCACGGTAATGCCCTCCCTCCCTCGACTTTCCCCTTTGAAACTCCATTCTCCATCATATCCCCCCCCCAATCAGTCCCTTTTATCTTCATGCTATGATCATTTCCTCCTATTATGATGGTCTTGTGTAGGTAGTGCCCGGCACTGTGAGGTCATGGATATCCAGGCCATTTTGTGTCTGGAGGAGCACGGTTTAAGGAGTCCTACCCTTCCTTTGGCTCTTACATTCTTTCCGCCACCTCTTCCGCAATAGACCCTGAGCCTTGGAAGGTATGATAGAGATAGTTCAGTGCTGAGCACTCCTGTCACTTCTTCTCAACACCATGATGCCTTCTGAGTCATCCCAAGGTCACTGCCATCTGAAAAGAGAAGATTCTCTACCAAAAGTGAGAGTAGCATTAAGATATGGGTATGAACATGAAGAGAAGTGCTTACTGGGCAGTTTTTTGAGTATAGTATATACATTTAGCCAGACAGCAACAGACGTTAGAACCCCTAGGGCTCATGACTAGCCCTGTTGTAGGGTTTCAGTATCAGGAATGTATTCCCTCTCATGCAGCAGGCCTCCAGTCCAATTAGAGGGCAGCTGGTTTTCACCATGACAGACGTACCACTATTGCACCTGTTGTCTTATTTGGGCTGGCTGGTAAAATTTAAGACTTGTAGTGTCCACTGTTAAGTATCTTCATTGGTGATTTCTCTCTTCCATTGTACTATGCAGAATGGCTTCTTCCAGCTTTCTGTCAGCTGGTCTGCATGGAGGAGGTTATCAGCTCAGATCCAGCAGGATTTTTCAGTGGCCTTGCAGACAAGGTATGTGGAGTCTTCAGCAATAGGGTTTTACCATCTATTCCTGGTGGGAGGCACAGGCAGGAGGACTGCTGTTGAGTTCGAGGCCTGCCTGAGACTACAGGCTGAATTCCAAGTCAGCCTGGGTAGAGTAAAACCCTACCTCAAGGAAGAAAAAAAAAGAAAAAAAGAATCCACAGTGACAGGCTGGAAACATGGCTCAATGGTGAAGATCTTGTCTAGCATCTACCAGTGAGGAAAGTAATGGCTTTATGGATTCTTCTTACAGACAGTATTAAAAAATTACTGGAGATTTAAAGAACAGAAACACAAGTTTAAAAATATCTTAAAGTAGTAACTTAATTTCATTTGAGTTGGTGTTTGCATCAAGGACCTGGAGCAGTATTTGGTGCTGTCTGTGAGGCTCAGTCCTCCTGGGCAGACACACGTGTGACAGGGTGAGTACCAGGTCAGCTTGGGCTAGAGTGACAGCCTACCTGAAAAACCACCACAAGAAAAAGAAACAAGAGAAAAAAGCGGGCTGGAGAGATGGCTCAGTGATTAAAAGTGCTTGCTTGCAAAGCCTGATGGTTCAGGTTTGATTCCCCAGTACCCATGTAAAGCCAGACAGACAAAGTGGCACATGTATCTGGAGTGAGTTTGTAGTGGCAGGAGACCCTGGTGTGACCATTCTCTCAGTCTGCTCACAAAGAAAAAAGAAAAAAGCCAGGTGTGGTGGTGCACAGCTTTAATCCCAGCACTTGGGAGGCAGAGATAGGAGGCTCATCATGAATTCAAGGCCACCCTGAGACTACATAGTTAATTCCAGTTCAGCCTGGGCCAGAGACTCTACCTTGAAAAAATAACAACAAAAAAAAAAAAAACAAAAACAAAAAAAAACCCAAGTTCGGTGTGGCAGCACACACCAAGAATCCCAACACTTGGGAGGCTGAGGGAGGAGGATGACTGTGAGTTCTAGGCCAGCCTGAGACTACATACTGAGTTCCACAGTTAAAGTGGAAAAACAAAAACAAACAAAACAGGGCTGGAGATGGTTTAGCAAATAAGGCACTTGACTGCTTAACCTAAGGACCAAGGTTTGACTCCCCAGAACCTACATGAGCCAGATGCACAAGGTGACTCCTGCACACAAGGTGGCACTTTGGCATAAGGTGGCACACACATGTAGAGGTGGATTGCAGTGGGGACCCATGTTCCACTCCTCAGATCCCACAGAAGCCAGACACACAAGGTGAGGCAAGCGTGCAAGGTTACACACGCACACAAGATGGTGCACTTATCTGGAATTCAATTGCAGTGGCTTGAGGCCCACAACAGTAACTTCTCAAAGTGGTCTCTGACCCTTACGAAGATGCCCTCCCACATCATACACAAATTATAAAAATTCACATTCAAAAGCTCCAGTTACCAGGACGCTAAAGCAGAGCTGCTCAAGTCCCTGAGTCTGAGGCCACCTGGGCAACACAGTGAGCGCTCGTCGCATTAATAAATAAGGCAACCAGGAGAGCAGAGCCTGAGCTAGCCCTGGTCGGACTCAAGGAGACAGGAACCATGCATGTTCCCATTTTACAGACAAGAAAACAGGTGCATGGGCTGGGCTGGAGAAATTGCTCAGCGGTTAAGGCACTTGCCTGTAAAGCTTAAGGACCCAAGCCAGACACACAAGGCGGCACAGGCATCTAGTGTCTGCTTGCAGTGGCTGGAGGCCCTGGTGTGCCCATCTGTCTCTCTTCTATTTCTCTCTGCTTGCAAAAAAAATTTAAAAAAAAAAAACAGCTACAAAGAGATAATGCTTCTTTTGTTGTGTTTCAAGGTAGGGTCTCGCTTTAGCTCAGGCAGACCTGGAATTCACTATGTATTGTCAGGGTGGCCTCTGACTCACAGTGATCCTCCTACCTCTGCCTCCAGAATTCTGGGATTACAGACATGCGCCACCACGCCAGAGAGGACATGGAAGTTTTGAGACTTATTCACAGGTCCTGACCACTGTCCCTCTGAAATAGTCCTTAACTTGTACCTAGTCATACCCCGCACCCAGTTTTGACCCTCCCCAAAGTGCATAATCTCTGAGCCGCTGACATGCAAGCAGGGATCACTTCAAATGGGGCAGAGACTAGAACTTCAGGCAGCAGGAAGGTTCTGTGAAGGTCCCGAGGTGGGAGCCCGCAAGGACACACGCAAGCACAGAACAGAGCCCGTGGGCTCGGCGTCCAGCAACCGGGGCAGTGACGGGAGCGAGGGCCACGACGCAAACTTCCCGGGATGGGCGAGGCAGGCTGCTGGGCTGCCTACCACTGTGAGTTCTCGCTCTTCAGCAATCACACACTGTGGAGCTCAGGCTGGCCTCGCACTTACAATCCTCCTGCCTCAGTGCTCACGTGCTTGGGTTACAGGCATGCACTGCCACTCTTAACTGAGAGACCTCAATGGTAAGGATGGGGCGGGGGGGGGGGGCAGAGTTGGTGCCACTGAGGCTGGCTAAGGCTCAGGAAGCCCTGAGGGGGGCCTGGCTGACATCACCGATGCAGGCCTGGAGCAGTTGGCGGTGGCGCTGCCAGAAGAGATTCTTTTACGCGGAAAACACAAACCCCATGGCATGGTTGTCCCCACCAACCCGAGACTGATCGATGCATTCATGACCCCGTGGGAGACACCAGTAATCCCGCTGAGGAGGATCCTCAGAGGACTGGGGACAAGAAGAGATTATGACCAGCACCTGACAGGGTCACATGGTAGAATTCACAGTCAGGGCTGCAGAGATGGCTTAGTGGCTAAGGCGCTTTCCTGCAAAGCCAAAGAACCCAGGTTCCACTCCCCGTACCCATGTGAGCCAGGTGCACAAGGTGGCATGTGTGGTCTGGAGTTTGTTTGCAGCAGCCAAAGTCCTTAGTGTGCCCATTGCCTGTCTGTCTCATTCTCAAATAAATAAATTCATAGTCAATTAAAATAGATGATGGAGGGCTGGAGAGATGGCGTAGCGGTTAAGCACTTGCCTGTGAAGCCTAAGGACCCCGGTTCGAGGCTCGGTTCCCCAGGTCCCACGTTAGCCAGATGCACAAGGGGGCGCACGCGTCTGGAGTTCGTTTGCAGAGGCTGGAAGCCCTGGCGCGCCCATTCTCTCTCTCTCCCTCTACCTGTCTTTCTCTCTGTGTCTGTCGCTCTCAAATAAATAAATAAAATTAAAAAAAAATAGATGATGGAGGGACTGGAGAAATGGCTCAGCAGTTAAAGGAACTGAGACTACATAGTGAATTCCAGATCATCCTGAACTACAGTGAGACCCTACCTCAACAAACCAAAAATAAAAAAAAAGAGTCAAGGCCTTGCACAATCTAGGCTAGCATTGCTATGCTGAGCCATGCCCCCAGCCCCTCACTACGGATTCCAGACAAGTGCTCTACCTCTGAGCCACTCCCCCAGCCCCTCAGTGGATCCTGGACAAGTGCTCTACCTCTGAGCCACACCCCCAGCCCCTCACTGTGGACTCTAGACAAGTGCTCTACCTCTGAGCCACGACCCTAGACTCTCACTGTAAATTCTAGACAAGTTCCTTGACTGTTGGGCCATGCCCCCAGCCCCTCACTGTGGGTTCTAGACAAGTGCTCTACCTCTGAGCCACGACCCCAGCCCCTCACTTGGGTTCTAGACAGTGCTCTACCCCTGAGCACACCCCCAGCCCCTCACTGCAGATTTTTAGGACTCCACCACTAAGCTGGATCCTCAAACCCTTCTTTAGTTTTTATCTGGAGACATGGTCTTTCCAATTCGCTTCGTAATGGCCTCAAATTTGCCAAGTAGTTCAGGCTGGCCTCCACGTCAGTTGGTGATTTTGTTCTAAGTTTCTCCAAAGGATTTTTTTTTTTTTTCTCCTAGGTAGGGTCTTACTGTAGCTCAGGCTGACCTGGAATTCACTATGTAGTCTCACAGTGGCCTCAAACTCTTGGTTATCCTTCTATTTCTGCCTCCCAAGTGCTGGGATTAATTAATTAATTTGACAGTGACAGAGAGAGAGAATGGACGCACCAGGGCCTCCAGTCACTGCAAACGAACTCCAGACGCGTGCGCCCCCTTGTGCATCTGGCTAGCGTGGGTCCTGGGGAATCGAGCCTCGAACCAGGGTCTTTAGACTTCACAGGCAACTGTGAACCATCTCTTCAGCCCAAGTGCCTGGATTAAAGGCTTGTATTTCCCTCCAATCTTTTAGTGGGAGTCCTCCTTTTAGTGTTGCCTCTTCCTCCCAATGGCAAGTAAGTCCCTGGAACCCAATCTGAACAGCCACTGCCGCCTCTGTTCTGTCTAGGAGCACACAGGAACGCGGGACTAGCTCTTAGGTGAATAATGGGATCTGGTCAGGCATGGTGACGCACACCTTTAATCCCAGCATGCCAGAAGAAGAGGTAGGACAATCCTCATGGGTTCAACGCCAGCCTGAGACTCCGTAGTGAATTCCAGGCCAGCCTGGACTAGAGTGAGACCCTACCACGAAAAAACAAAAAGAGTGGGATCTGTTCAGTCTGCCCTTCTGTTACTACTTGTGACACCCAACCAGAGCCCCTGCCCCTGTGAGCATGGGTGTGATTACTTGAACAGGGCATCTTCAGTGCGGGATGTGCACACACACACAGTTCATCCAGCCTCTTGAGGCCAAATCACTACCACTGTGCCTCTGCTTGGCTGAATGACGTTAGCTTAGGCAGGTTACCTAACCTCTTCTCAGTCTCTCTTTGGTTCGATGGGTAACAGACTTGTAAGAATTACATGATCCACGTCAAACGGTTCCCATAACACTTCCAGGCACCATAAATGTTAGCCATGATTATAATTTATTAGTATTGGGATTACATCCTAGGGTGTTGGGAGATTTATATGAAACTGCGTGCAAGGCTTTAATAATGTCACTAGATGTTATGGCATTATCACTGGGTATGGTCATGGTGCCATTTGGCAGCTGTGGATACAGAAGCTCAGAAAAGAGAGGGGATGACTTAGGTTCCTAGAGCCACAAAAGTCCATCATTGAAAGGAGCTATCAATTTATTTTTATTTTTTAGACTACTATTATTATTTTTTTCTGAGGTAAGGTCTTGTTCTAGCTCAGGTTGACCTGGAATTTACTGTGTAGTTTCAGGGAGGCCTCGAACTCTTGGCCATCCTCTTACCTCGGCCTCCCAAGTGCTGGGATTAAAGGTGAGTGCCACCATGCCCAGTTTAGGAGCTATCAGTTAAAAACAAAACAAAACTTATTTATTTGAGAGAGACAAAGAGGCAGATAGAGTGAGAATGTGCACACCAGGGCCTCCTGCCACTGCAAATGAACTCCATCCGCAGAACCACTTTGTGCATCTGGCTTCATGTGGGTAGTGAGGAATTGAACCTGGCGCTCTCAGGCTTTGCAAGAGCTTTTTTTCATGCTGAGCCATCTCTCCAGCCCCAGGAGCTATCAATTTTGAGATCTAAGTCGTGAACACTTGCCCTGCCCCTGAGTATTTCTATCAAGGAAGGACTGTCCCTTTGCATCTTCTAGCCTCAGTTTCCCCAAGGGTACCCTGGAAGTCTATGTGTGTGTGGGATCTGCCGGAGATAGTCCCCATAGGAGAGACCTAATTTTGCCATGTCAGAAGGAGGCACGATTGGGCAGTCAAAGCATCTGTACCCCAGAACCAAGCAGCCCAGGTGACAATAAATTCTGATGTCACCACTCAAGAGCCCTGTGACCTTGGACAAGCTGTTTCATTTTACTGAGCCTCAGTTTCCCTTATCTGTAAAGCCAGACCTTAAGTCATCTCCCAGGAGGACTGTATTGAGAAATTCATCCGTCTCAGAGCCCGTCTTGCTTGTAGTAAGTGTTACATGCAGTGGAGGCGACAGTCATTACACTAGCAGCCATTCACTGTAATATTGTGCAGCTGAGCCAAACCTAGAACACCTCATTCCCTTTAAGATGAGGGAGGGACCCCCCCTTCCCTGTTGCCCTGAGAGCTGAGCAGCCAAACTGGGCTCAGGGAACTCCTGGGTCACCCTATCCTTGCCAGGACTGGGAATGGCCACAGGGCAGGAAGCAGGGAAGGAAGTCGGTGTGGACATTTTCATGTGTGTGCTGAGGGTGTGGGGGTGCAGGAAGACGGACAGGAAATTCTCTTCCACCCCTCCCCCAACTTCCCTTTCCTCCAATTTCTTTTGCACACCCTCAAAGGCCTCCAAAGGGGGCCTTAATTCCTGGCCCCACCTGCCTGGAGGTGAGGGGCCCTGAGGTGAGAGAAAGGAGGAGAGGGGCTTGGCTTTCTCCCAGGGGAGGTGTGGGAACCCGCCCCCGCCCCGATGCACACACTCAGCCCCAGGAGGGAAGGAAGAGTACACCCCACCAGCCAACTCTCTTCTAACCGGGGGGAAAAGACCAGAGAAAGAAGGGATTTGGGGCAAGATGATAGGGGCGGTGGAAAGGAGTTTGTTCTAGGGTCTCCCTCCTTGCCGGAGCCAGGTTCTGGGGACCCCCTCCACAAAGCCTGCCTGCTCCCTGCAAACAGGAGCACTTGGCCCCCTGGCTTAGCGTTGGGTTCTCTGCTATGTGCCCGTCACCCTGGTCACACACATGGAGGGGTTCTCGTGCTACCTACACACCTCTGTGGTATCTGACATTCAGTCACCTGACAAATTCACATGCACACACCCAGAATCACTCCCCCATCTCTGGTGTGACACACCCAGCCATTCCACACTCTCCTTGTTACACACATACACACAAATAATCCCTCTCCAAGATGTCATACGCAGACGTCCTCTGTCGCTCCGGACCCCGTCTTTCCCTTTTCTGGTTAACCTACCTTCACAGGTTTCACCCACCAGCCCCTTGTCATAACCCCCACCTGCTTCTGTTACACACACGCCCCCTGGATGTTACCGTTGCACACTTCCATGTTTCACACCCAACCACACAGCCTCTCTGGAGTCACACCCACACCCTTTTCTTGTCACATCCCCTCAAGCAGCTTTTCCCAGCCCCACTCCACCCCGTTCATGCCTATGTCACACACGCTGAACCCCTTTCTCTCATCCTGGGTTTCTCAGGGCTCACAGCCAGAGCCAGCCCACTTGGCCTCTCCCACACGCCCCCTTTACTTGCCACACACACCTTCTCACTAATGTGTCACACTGGCACAGCCCTCCCCCCGCCCCCCCAGTGACAGGCACCTTTCCTTGTGACACGTCTCCCACGGAGGGGCTCCAACATGGAGCCCAGCCCCTCTCATCTCTCTCTCTCTCTCACACACACCCACACACACCATCGCACCCCCCCCCCCCGCCACGCCACGCCGGGGAGTCCCGCGGCCCTTGAAAACTCACCTCCGGTGTTGCTACCTTGTTGCAGACCACCTCGGGGCGTCTCGAGGGGTCTCTTGCGGAAATCCGGGGCCTCGGGCTCCATGGGGGACCCTGGGGCCGCGGAGGCCGTGAAGAGGCCGAGCACCGCGCCAGCGGCCATCATCCTCATGGTGGGGGGGGGGAGGGAGGGGGAGGGGGGGTGGCGAGGACTGGGGGAGGGAGGGAGGGGGCTGAGCGCTGACAGAGCCTGGAGCACGGATGGGAGGTGGCAGCCGCGGAGGAGGAGCAGGAGGAGGAAGGGGGTGGTTCTCCATGGAGAAGTGAGGGATGAGTCTCTCTGTCTTTCTCTAAGATTCACCCAAGCTGGGGACTTGGTTGAAGCCACTGGGATGCGAGGGGAGAATGAGACCCCCTTTTTCCTCTCTTTCTCGGGGCTTCCCCCTTTCCCTCGCTCCCCTTCCCCGTCCCCCCTCGCCCCGGAGGAGCGGAGGGCTGAGCCCCCACCCCACCAAAGTCCTGCTCAGGGCGAGGGGAGGGTCCCGGAGAGATAGAAAGGGGAGGTTCGCCGCTAGCTAGTAAGGGCGGCCCGAGGGTGGCGGGCACGGGAGGCGGCGGAGACACGGCTGCCAGGAGCATCTTCTTCTCCCGAGGCTCCCACCGCGTCCTGTGGCCCCGCCCACGCTCGCAAGGCCACGCCCATACCGGGCAGAGCCACGCCCTCCGGCGCCCCCATTGGTCCGCCCTTGAAGCCTGGGCCACGGTCCTCGGGGTTGGCCACGCCCCTCGCCGCGATGGAGCGCGGCCGGGACCCAAGTACCCCTCAGCGCAGGGGGGTGCAATGAAGACCGTGGGGGTTCCTACACGCCTTCCTCCTTGGTTTGTTTTCTGAGGCAGGGTCTCACTCTAGCCCAGGCTGACCTGGAGTTCACTATGGAGTCTCAGGGTGGCCTTGAACTCGCAGCTTTCGGCTTGGACACAAACTGGTAACACACATTTAAACATGGGACCCACACAGTCGGGAGCACACAATGACCAGACCTCAAGAGCCAAACGCACAACACACAAGACTTGCGGTGTGCCAACGTTCGGTCACGCACTCACACACACACAAACACAAACCTCCTCTTAGATATTTTTAAACTGCCCCAAACCCATCAACATAGCATCCCAAAGTCAGCTTCCCAAGCACCAAATCCTGGGGGATTTCAGGGCCCCGATCACAGGCAGGTGGAGGGATCTGTACTGTCTTCCTTCATCTGTGGCCACCCCGGTGGCCTTCCTGGGTGGGACGCCCTAAGCTGGGCAGGGACCAGGACCAGTGGTGGGCAGGGACCAAGTAGGAGCAGTGCAGCCCCCACCTTTCCTCCCGTCCTATACAGGGCTCACCGGCACACTCTGTACTCCTAACGCTGAGCACAGGTCAGCCTGAACCTAGCCGCAGAACCTAGCCTGGGTTTGAACCTTGTCATTTACACACCACAGGACTTGGACACATCCTTATCTTCCCTGAGTCTTATGTCCCTCATTTGGGAAAACACTAGCATTCACACTGCCACACCTCAAAGGACTGCTGTGTCAAAAGGGGGTCAAAAGTCCAGGCATGAGCCAGGCGTGGTGGTGCACGCCTTTAATCCCAGCACTCGGGAAGCAGAGGTAGGAGGATCACCATGAGTTCAAGGCCACCCTGAGACTACAGCGTTAATTCCAGGTCAGCCTAGACAAGTGAGACCCTACCTCGAAAAACAAAACAAACAAAAAAGTCTAGGCGTGTGTGAATTTTCCCTGAGAACGATGAGATGCCTCTTCTCTACAACAAAGTTGGGAGACCAAGAGCACCACTCCATACAATGTTGGGGTCAGGTGGCCATTTTCCTAAGAAATTTGCATGCATTCTAACTTAAGACGTAAGCATGGATTTATGGGTAGGTTCTTAATGTATATTGAGGAGAAGGAATGAGACGAAGAGAGCTTTCCTCGTTAAACACTTTTTTCCTTGTCTTTAGGTTATTAGGCATTGAGCATAGGACCACTGAGCCACACACCCAGTCCTTCACTGTGGATCCTAGACAAGTGCTCTACCTCTGAGCCAGGCCCCAGCCCCTCACTGTGGATCCTAGACAAGTGCTCTACCTCTGAGCCACGCCCCCAGCCCCTCACTGTGGATCCTAGACAAGTGCTCTACCTCTGAGCCATGCCCCCAGCTCCTCACTGTGGATCTAGACAAGTGCTCTACCTCTGAGCCATGCCCCCAGCCCCTCACTGTGGATTCTATACAAGTGCTCTACCTCTGAGCCACGCCCCCAGCCCCTCACTGTGGATTCTATACAAGTGCTCCTCCTCTGAGCCACAGCCCTGTCTTATTTGAGAGAGAAGAAAGAGGCAGATAGAAAGAGAACAAGTGCGCCAAGGCCTCCAGCCACTACAAGTGAACTCCAGACACATGCACCACCTTGTGTATCTGCCTTATGTGGGTCCTGGGGAATCGAACCTGGGTTCTCTGGCTTTGCAGGCAAGTTCCTTAACTGCTAAGTGATCTCTCCAGCCCTCTCTGGTGGATTCTAGACAAATGCTCTACCGCTTAGCCATGCCCACAGCTCCTCCCTGGCTGATTCTGAGAGTGCTCTACCACTAAGCTACATCCTCAGCTCACTTTTTACGTTTTATCTGGAGATAGGGTCTCACTCTAGCCCATGCTGACCTGGAATTCACTATGTTGTCTCAGGCTGGCTTCGAACTCACAGAGGTTCCTCCTACATTGGCCTCCTGAGTACTGGGATAAAGGTGTGCAACACCACCCCAGACATGGAAGCAGATTCACATTTAGTTGCTCAGAAATAATAAAATAAAATAAAATAAAATAAAATAAAATAAAATAAAATAAAATAAAATAAAATAAAATAAAAAAATAAAATAAAATGGCCAGACGTGGTGGCACATGCCTTTAATCCCAACACTCAGGAGGCAGAGTTAGGAGGATCACCATGAGTTTGAGGCCCCCCCCCCAGACTACATAGTGAATTCCAGGTCATCCTGAGCTAGAGTGAGGCCCTACCTCAAAAAACAAACAAAAAAAGAAAGAATTACATCTTGTTCCAATATTTGATGCTGCAGAATATAAAGCATCTTGCGGGGCGTGGTGGCGCATGCCTTTAATCTCAGCACTCGGGAGGCAGAGGTAGGAGGATCGCTGTGAGTTTGAGGCCACCCTGAGACTCCATAGTGAATTCCAGGTCAGCCTGGGCTAGAGTGAGACCCTACCTCGAAAACCAAAAAAAAAAAAAAAAAAAAAAAGAATATAGAGCATCTTTAGCATTTTTCACAGAACTTTGATATTTTAATTTTATAATCAGTAGTTCTGGGAATACTGCTGTGCATTATTGATACACTGTACAAAATAACAGAAGTAGGTACCCAGCCATATCAGAAATTGTTGGAAAGCTGGGCGTGGTGGCGCATGCCTTCAATCCTGGCACTCAGGAGGCAGAGAGGTAGGAGGATCACCATGAGTTCGAGGCCACCCTGAGACTACATAGTTAATTCCAGGTCAGCCTGGACTAGAGTGAGACCTTGCCTTGAAAAACCAAAAAAAAAAAAAAAAAAAAAAAAAGAAAAGAAAAGAAAAGAAAAGAAATTGTTGGAAAGCTGGGCATGGCGGCGCACACCTTCAATCCTAGCACTCAGAAGTCAGTGGTAGGAAGATTGATGTGAGTTCGAGGCCAGCCTGAGACTAAATAGTGAATTCTAGGTCAACCTGGGCTAGAGTGATACCCTACTTAACAAAAAAAGAAAAAACAAAAATTGTTGGAAATTTTGTCCTAGTCTCAAAGTAAAATGCATTTACCTTTTTAAAAATATAGGGGCTGACCGGGCGTGGTGGTGCATGCCTTTAATCCCACCACTCGGGAGGCAGAGGTAGGAGGGTTGCTGTAAGTTCAAGGCCACTCTGAGACTCCATAGTGAATTCCAGGTTGGCCTGGGCTAGAGTGAGACCCTACCTCAAAAAAAAAAAAAAACCATATATATATATATGGCTTAGTGGTTAAGGCATTTGCCTGCAAAGCCAAAGGACCTTGGTTCGATTCCCCAGGACCCATGTAAGCCAGATGCACAAGGTGGCGCATGCATCTGGAGTTTGTTTGTATATGTATGTATTTATATTCATATTTATATTTATAAGAAGAATGAAGCAGAGAGATAGAGAATGGACACACCAAGGACTCCAGCCACTGCAATGAATTCCAGATGTTTGCACCACGTTGTGCATCTGGCTTTATGTGGATACTGGAAAATTAGACCTGGCCCATCAAGCTCTGCAAGCATGCACCTTTAACCACCGAGCCATCACTCATTAGCTTTTAAAAAATATTTTATTTGGCAGGAGTCTCCGGCGAGGCAGGTAGGCGGAGGGCCTCGGTGAGCGCCCCCGAACCCTTCTCTTCCGGGGCCCCGGGCAGTGGCTGCCCTGAGCCCACGGCTGCAGCGCCGGGCCATGGCGGGGCGTCAAGGGAATCCTGAAGAACAAGAGCTCGATGCGGGCGCCGGCCAACAGCCCGGCCGGAGCGCGGAGGAGCTGCGGGAAACGTCGGAGAGGCGGGATGAGATGAACATCCTGGCCTCGTGCCACCCGGCGCAGACTTGGGTTCAGCGAAGGCAGAAGAGCCGCGGTGACGACGACGTCACCGAGACTCAGGCCCGGAGTCCCGAAGTCTCTGCTGAGAAGTGAGCCGAGGTCCCGGCTCCCAGCCCGCGAGTCACACCCGGGAGCGAGAAGCACGCAGCTAAGAGGGAGACGCTGACCTCTTACCGCAGGAGCAAGAGAAAAAGCGACAATTTGAAATGAAAAGGAAGCTTCCCTACAATATTAAGCTAGCTAGACAGTTACTTTCAAAGGACCTGCATGATGATGAGGAAGATGAAGAAATGCTGGAGATTGCGGATGGAGAATGCATGAACATTGAATAATCAAATCAAGGATCTACAGGAAGTGACCGATGACAAAACAAATCGCAAAGTTCATGAAAGAAGTTTGTTCAACTTCGCAGTTTGTCAAATGCAAACTGTTACTGTAATACACTGCTTCTTGTGCTCCACAGTTCACAGCTTCAGCACCAAAATGCATAGCAGTTATTACATATTGCCAAGAATTAAATGATAACCATAGCGACTGGCTACAGTGAGATGCATATATTCCGGTGCCTCGTACGTCCTGCACCACCATTATAGTACAGTGTCACTAGTCCAGAACTGCTAAGCTTTTGGTGCAGCGGATACATAGGTGGATAAATATCCAGGCTGAAAGGTATTTTAACACTTCAACTTGTTTTGTGTAATTGAGGATTATAGAAGAGTTACTGTTGGAATTTTTGGCCTATGACCTTTAAAATTTGTACTAAGGATTTTTTTTTTTGTACGTGTTTACACGTAAAGGATGGAAATTTTTCTCAAACTAGCTTTTTTCACAAATTACCAGGTCAACATTGCGCTAACATCTGCTCTGTTTGCTTGTCATACACTGGGCAGAGACCTCAGATAGTGTTTTAAAATTAAATCTGTAGCCATCACACAAAAAATATTTTATTTGACAGAATGAGGCAGAGAGAGAGAGAGAGAATGGGTGCTCCAGGGCCTCCAGCCACTGCAAACAAACTCCAGACATATATGCCACTTTGTGCATCTGGCTTACATGGGTCCTGAGGAATTGAACCTGGGTCATTTGGCTTTGTAGGCAGGTGCCTTCTGCCATCCTCCCAGCCCTAACTTAAAATTTTTTAATTAATTAATTAATTAATTTGAGAGAGAGACAGACAGACAGACATATATAGAGAGAATGGGCACTACAGGGCCTCCAGCCACTGCAAAAGAATTCCAGATGCATGTGCCACCTTGTGCATCTGACTTACATAGGTCCTAGAGAATTGAACCTAGGTCTTTTGGCTTTGGAGGCAAGCCCTTTAACAGCTAAGCCATCTCCCCAGCCCAACATTTTGGGTTTTTTTGTAACATAAGCTAGCAACTCAAACAGCTCTTTTCAAAATTTGGGCTTTTTGGCTGGTGTGGGGGCACATGCCTTTAATCCCAGCACTTGGGAGGCAGAGGTAGGAGGATTGCTGTGAATTTGAGGCCACCCTGAGACTACATAGTCAATTCCAGGTCACCCTGGGCCAGAGTGAGACCCTACCTCAAAACTACCCCCACAATTTTTTTTTTAACATTTACTTTTGTTTATCTGAAAGAGGCCGAGATAGAAAGAAGCAGATAGAGAACGAACATGCCAGGGCCTCCAGCTGCTGGACATGAACTCCAGATGCATGTGTTACCTTGTGCATCTGGTTTACATGGCTCCTAGGAAACCAAACTTGGGCCCTTTGGTTTTGCAGGCCTTAAATGCTATGCCATCTCTCCAGCCCTGTTTTGTTTTGGAGATAGGGTCGCATGTATCCCACTGACCTCAAATTCCCTATGTAACCGAGGCTGGTCTTGAAGTCCCGATTCGCCTCCCTCCACCTCCCAAATGCTGAGCTCACAGGAGTGGGCCGTGGCCTCTGGCTTGGCTGGCTACAGTGTAAATGGGGCCGGCAGAGAAGGCCTAGCTAAGGAGTTGAGCAGAGATCTGAAGAAAATGAGCTGGGCATGGTAGCACACGCCTTTAATGCCAGCAGAGGTAGGAGGATCGCTGTGAGTTCTAGGCCACCCTGAGACTGACTACATAGTGAATTCAGGTCAGCCTGGGCTAGAGCAGAGACCCTACCTCGGGAGGTTGGGGGGGGGGGGAACAGCCGGGCGTGGTGGAGCACGCCTTTAATCCCAGCACTAGGGAGGCAGAGGTAGGAGGTTCGCTGTGAATTCGAGGCCACCCTGAGACTACATACTGAGTTCCAGGTCAGCCTGGGCCAGAGTGAGTCCCTACCTCGAAAAACCAAGTAAGTAATAATAAGTAAAACTGAGAACATGTGCCATGTGGGTCTCTGAGGGTAGGGGGTCCCAGGAAGAGGAAAGAGCAGGTACAAAGGCCCAGAGGCAGGAACACACCTGAGGCAAAGGAAGGGGCCTGGGAAACTTGGAGGAGCATAAGGGAGTGGAGGGAGGAGAGCTGAGGCCAGAAAGGCAGGGAACAGAGTGTTATAGGCCTTGTGAGCCACTGGATGGACTTACATTTGGCTCTGAGTTAAGTGGGACATACAAGAAGTGTGTGAACTCGGGTAGATAGGAAAGCGAGGAGCAAGAAGGGTCCAGCGAGATGGCAACGGGCCATCAAAGTGGGAGGTGTCAGGAGACCAGTGGCTGTACAAGTGTGGAGGCGCATGGGAGGCTCTCTTTGTCCCTGTGATGTTAGGCAAGCCATGATACCCCTCTAATTGCCTCAATTTACTCATCCTACCAATGAGGGTGTCTGTGAAAGCACCTGATTCCAAATGTGCCTCCGTGGTCGGAGTATGACTGTGTGTGACTACACAGATCACGAGTCATGGCCACGCCCTCCAGGTTTTTGGATCAGGACTCTTTTTTTTTTGTTGTTTTTTTGAGGTAGGGTTTCTCTCTAGTCCAGGCTGACCTGAAATTCATTATGTAGTCTCAGGGTGCCCTTTAACTCATGGTGATCCTTCTACCTCTACCTCCCAAATTCTGGGATTAAAGGCGTGTGCCATCACACCTGGCTAGGACTCTTTTTAAATATTACATATATATTTTAGCCAGGCATAGTGGTACACGCCTTTAATCCCAGCACTCAGGAGGGGAGGCAGAGGTAGGAGCATCACCGTGAATTCAAGGCCAGCCTGAGACTATATAGTGAATTTTAGGTCAGCCTGGGCTACAGTGAGGCCCTACCTCGAAACAAACAAACCCAAAAAATTTTTTAGGGCTGGAGAGATGGCTTAGCACTTAAATCCTTGCCTGTGAAGCATAAGAACCCCGGTTAGAAGCTTGATTCCCCAGGACTCACATAAGCCAGATGCATAAGGTGGCGCATGCATCTGGAGTTCATTTGCACTGGCTGGAGGCCCTGGCACGCCCATTATCTGCCTTTTTCTCTGTTTGTCGCTCTCAAACAAATAAATAAATAATAAACAAAAAAATTTTTAAATATTTTATTTGGGGTTGGAGACATGGCTTAGCCATTAAGGTGCTTGCCTGAGAAGCCTAAGAACCCAAGTTTAATGGTCCAGGTTCCACATAAGCCAGATGCACATTGTGGCTCATGCACCTGGAGTTCATCTGCAGTGGCTAGAGGCCCAGCATGTCTACCCTTTCTCTCTCTCTCTCTCTCTCTCTCTCTCTCTCTCTCTCTGTGTGTGTGTCTTTCTGTATCTCTCTACTTGCAAATAAATAAATAAATAATTTTTTAATAAAAAATAGGGCTGGAGGAATGGCTTAGTGGTTAAGGCACATGCCTGCAAAACCAAAGAGCCCAGGTTTAACTCCCCAGGACCCATGTAAGCCAGATGCACAAAGTGGTGCATGCGCCTGGAGTTCATTTGCAGTGGCCAAAGGCTCTGGAGCATCCATTATCTCTGTCTGTCTATCATCTATTTATCTTTCTCTGTCTGTCTCTCAAATAAATAAATAAAAATTTAAAAAATTGAAAAATATATTTTATTTGCCTGGCGTGGTGATGCACATCTTTAATCCCAGCCCTTGGGAGGCAGAAGTAGGAGGATTGCCATGAGTTTGAGGTCACCCTGACACTACATAGTGAATTCCAGGTCAGCCTAGATTAGAGCAAGTCTTTACCTTAAAAAACACACACATACAAAATTATTTACTTATTTGCACAGATAAAGGGGGGGGGGATGAATGAATGAACACAGGCATGCCAAGACCTCCAGGCACTGCAAGCAAACTCCAGATGCACATGCCATTTTGTGCATCTGGCTTTGTATAGATAGTGGGGAATTGAACCCTGGTCATTAGGTTTTGCAGGCAAGTGCCTTAACCTCTAAACCACCTCTTCCACCCCAGGACTCTGTGTTCTATCCATGGGTGCAAGGATGGACTGGGAAGGACAGAGAAGACAAGATTTTGCCTGCAGGCTAACTTGATGCTCAATAGAGCCTGTAGCTGGCTGAGTGAGGTTTGTGTTTGTTTGAGACAAAGTTTCACTCTGTAGCCCTTAAACTCAGGGTCTCATGAATGCTAGGGAAGTGCTTTACCAGAAAACTTACATCTCCAACCTCCTAGCTTGCCCATTTTCTTTCTTTTTTTCTCCATCCTCCCCATCTTTCTTCTCTTTTTTTCTCTCTCTCTTGTTTTTGGAGGCAGGGCTTCGCTCTAACCAAGGCTGACCTGGAATTCACTATGTAGTCTCAGGGTGGCCTCAAACTTACTGTGATCCTCCTACCTCTGCCTCCCAAGAGCTGGGATTAAAAGCATGCACCACCACACCTGGCTCCCTCTTCCTTTAAAAATTTGTATATATATATTTAAAAATATTTATTTGAGAGAAAGGGAGGGAGAGTCAGATAGAATGGGCATGCCAGGGCCTCAAGCTACTACAAACAAACTCGACGCTTGTGCCCCCTTGTGCATCTGGCTGATGTGGGTCCTAGGGAATCAAGCCTGTGTCCTTAGGCTTTGCAGGGCAAATGCCTTAACCTCTAAGCCATTTCTCCAACCCCTTAAAAGTGTGTATTTGTGTTTTATGTTGTGTACTGGTTGTTATGTATGCATGCATGTGTGGAAGCCTTGGGTGTCAGGAACACCGACTCCTTTATTTATTATTATTTTTTAAAATATTTTTAAACATTTTTTAATTAATTAATTAATTAATTTGAGAGCGACAGGCAGAGAGAAGGAGGCAAACAGAGAAAGAAAGACAATGGGTGCGCCAGGGCTTCCAGCCACTGCAAACGAAATCCAGATGCATGCGCCCCCTTGTGCATCTGGCTAACGTGGGTCCTAGGGAATTGGAGCCTGGAACCAGGGTCCTTAGGCTTCACAGGCTAAGCCATCTCTCCATCCCTCCTTTTATTTATTTTTATTGACAGCTTCCATGCTTAGGGACAATAAACTATGTTAATTTCCTCCCCTCCCCACTTTCCCTTCACAAATCCACACTCCATCATATCCCCGCCCTCTCTCCATTAGTCTCTCTTCCCAGCGGTCACTGTCATCTGAGAAGAGAAGCTTCTCTAACCAAAAGTGAGGGTAGCATTAATATATGGGCATGGAGGCTGGAGAGATGGCTTAGCGATTAAGGCATTTGCCTGCAAAGCCAAAGGATCCCGGTTTGATTCCCCAAGAGCCACATAAGCCAGATGCACAAGGGGGCACATGCATCTGGAGTTTGTTTGCAGTGGCTGGAGTGCCCTGGTGCACCCATTCTCTTTTCTTTCCCTCTCCCTCTCTGCCTCTTTCTCTCTCAAATAAATAAATAAATAAAATAAGAAAATATAGGGTATGAACGTTAAGTGAAGTGCTTACAAGCCAGTTTGGTGAACATAATATACGCATTTTGC